>NC_136539.1:7417407-7859907 GCF_910591455.1 Pholis gunnellus
GTTGTTGGAACGGTGGCATCTTAACATGTTTATCAAGCATTCCCCTTAAACCTGCGATCTGATTTCCCTTTTGACCTAGGTTAGGAAATCATGGGGGCTTGATCGATCCTGTCGATACACATACCCGGGTCTGAAAGTCAGCCTGGGCTTTAGGGCTATCACCTGTTGGCTGCCATCATGCTCCTGCACAAGTGTCACCCTGGTCCCCAGTCACTCAAATTACTCTTACTCAGTTGACTTTGCCTTCACAAGAAGTAGCGGTGGAGGGTGTGCAGGAGGTGGAGTCGTCGGCAACAGCGGTAAACAAACAACAACAGGGCATAGTGACAACACATGCACACTCACGTTCCACTGTGAGCTGGGCTTGCGTGCGGTCGTGGAGGGTCTCACAGCTGTAGGTGCCGCGGTCAGACATGGCCAGTTTGTGGACGGTGAGACTGTGTTTTCGACCGTTGTGTTTCAGGGTATTCTTGGCCCCGGGGTGGATCAGTACCCCCTGCCTCATCCACTGCACCTCTCCCGAATCCAGACTCACCTCCACCTCTAGAGTTGCCTCACTGTACTCTTCAGCCTCAACTGGTGTCATTTTCGTGGTGAAAAACACCTGTTGTTCTGAAAATTCATTGAAGGAATTACAAGATGGCAGCACCTGTCATGTCGGCGATTTTGGTACTTTTATATTAGAACAGAGTGTGTATAAATTCTTTGTTAATTCGACACAACAATACTCTGAAGCCACTCCCACACAAAGCAAAAATACAATATAGACCAAAGAAAAATCTGCAGAGTAATATTGCAAGTTTAAGCACATGAGGAGCTTGAAGGAGCCAGAGGAAGCTGCTAAAAGGTAGCCTTCAAAGGCACCTCTTTAAAAGTTTAAACTTGTCTCAAAGGGTCACTATGTGTCACAGGTGGTTACTCATTGTACACAGTAACAGCCATTACAAGTACGTATGTTTACATCACTCCAGTGCTGCTGGAAACTGTTCATAGTTTAAAATACGGTAATAAGTACCAGCGATATACAAGGTTATTGAACTGTAAATCGTAAATGTTGTCACTTCTGTGTTTCATTAAGACCAATATATATGTGTGTGTGTTGTACTATAATCACAGTGTGACTGGATCGGACAATAACTCACCTTGAATCTGGAGCTCTGCTTCTGATACCGAACCCTCTGCATCAGCTGTCACTCTGCCGCTATCTGAAACCATGCAGTTGTGGATGCAGAGCATGTGGCACAGCCCGTTACTTGAAATGACCGTGCGCTCAGTCAGAGCCACTTGCTCGCCGTTTAAGCGCCACACCAACCGGGTGTCCTCTGGTGAAACCACACACTTGAACACCGCATCTTCTCCTTCACAGACGGTGATGTTGCGAAGGTCCGCTATGAACTCAACAACACGGAGAGCTGAAGGCAAAGCATTTAGCTGAATTAGACTCATCGTGATCGAAACATTGAGATGACACTTTTTTGTTCTCTGACCTGCCTTAATGTTTGATTTGAATTGACTTACTTTCTACAGTGACAGAAGCTGAAGTCCTGTCATCTGTGGATTCACAGGTGTATTCTCCAGCATCTTCATCCACCAGTTGGTGGATGGTAAAGCTTCGCTCTCGGCCTTGTGCCCTTATTGTGTGCCGACGGCTTGGAGAGATCTCTTGCCCATCTTTTAGCCACTGGACGTCTCCTTTGGGCTTGTTGATCTCGCATCGTAATATAAGGCTACTGTCCTTCAGAGACACAGTGTTCTCCAGTGGTCTGATGAATTTCAACTTCATTTCTGATGAGTAGAATGAAGAAATATAATTTAAGAGATGTTAACTTTGTGGAAATTGCTGTCACATTTAGTTTGATTGCCACATACTTACCTTTGACTAAAAGACTGAAATGCATCTCGTCTGTCTTTACGTCACAGACATATTCTCCAGAATCTGACAGCTGCAGGGGATTAATGGTGAGCTTGTGGGTATTACCCTCACTGGAGATGTGAATGTTGTCCCCGTTCAATAGTTGGCCATCTTTCAGCCAACGAATGTTCGCTCTTTCTCGGCTCACAATGGCGCACATTGTAACACTCTCATTTTCATAGGCTGAGAGCTTATTACTAGTTTTTTTATTTTCGAACTTGACGGTGGGCTCTGAGAGGGAGATTTACAAAGAAGTTACTTGTTAATTCTGTGTTCAAATATGGGAAAATAAGTTACTCAAACAGAAACTACAGAAATTGAATCTAAAATATCTTTCAAAGTAATTTAAATCTTACCTTGGACCTCAACAATTGTTGTCAGTTTGTCATCGATGGCATCACAAATGTATTTTCCGGAGTCTGAGGGCCGAAGTCCAGAGAGAACGAGCTTCCTCACAACGTCATAGCTGTCGATCTTTATACGAGTGTCTGGATTCAAGATCTCGCCATTCCACAACCACTGAACGGTGGCGTTCGGCCGAGACACCTCACACTCCAAAATAAGGTCATCTCCTGCCACCAGGATGTGATGCTCCGGGTGGCCGGAGTTTCCAATGATCTGTACTTGAGGCTCTGAACATAAAATACAGTGCATTATTTTCCTTCTGAGTGAAGGAAAGACGGATAACATTTACAGAGCCTGATAATATGAATACCTTTGACGGTGATGTAGAAGACCATCTTATCATCCACAGCATCACAGGTGTACTCCCCTGAATCCTCTAGCCCAGCATTTAGGACGACCAGTGATCTGAAGACGCCTTGCTCTTCGCTACAGTATCGCTCAGTGTCATCAATTAGCTGATTGTCTTTGTACCAACTGACTGAGGCATTGGATCTCGACAGTTCACACACTAGAATAATGTCGTCTGATACTAAGAACTGCTTTTCTGTTTTTGCGTCTGTTTTTCCAAGAATCTTCACAGGCAGCTCTGAAAATGAACAAGAAAGAACATATTTTTATTGGATCAGAAAATCCTTACTATGCATTTTCGGCTAAAAAAATGTATCTTTTGTTTAATCCATAGTACAAAGCACTGATATTCTGTTTTACTTGTGCCCAGTAGTTATTCTCTAAGTATTTAGATGAAGTTAATGATCTGATTTAAAGTCTGGAGTGCACCACATACAGAACTTGCTTAGAGAGAGTGTCATCTTTCGGGAGTTCTATCTTTTTAAGTACAATAACCTACCTTGTACTTTTACATGGAAATCCATGACATCATCCTTTGCGTCGCAGACATATTGCCCAGCATCTTCCATTGTTAGAGAGTGAACAGTTAATTGACGCATGACGCCATCCTCAAGGATGGTGATATTTCTGGAGTCTTCTACTTCCTCCCCGTTCTTCTTCCAGGTGACCTCTGCATTTGATCTTGAAACCTCACAGTCTAGAACGAGAGTGTCCCCAGCCACTTTGTCTACTCTGCCTGCCAGCTTCCTTAGACGTACAAAACGAACAGGAGGCTCTGTGCATTTAGAAAATGTTGTGTTAGAAATGGATTAACACTGACGGAGCAACACATTTAGAGGATCTACTTTTTCCCATTCCTTAGTTTCCCTTACCTGCTATGTTTACAAAGAATGTCATGGAGTCATCTGCGGTATCGCAGACGTATTCGGCGGAATCTTTGACAGTAGTTTCCGGTATAATGAGCCTTCTGTAGACGCCATCCACCTCTAGGATAAGGTTGCCATTCTCCTCCACTTCGAGTCCGTCTCGATACCAGCGCACCACTGCATTGGGCCTGGAGATCTCACAGCTCAGTACCATCCTCTCAGAGACCTGCTGGCACAGCTCCATTTGGGACTGACTTGGGGACACGATCTGCACTGGAGGTTCTGGAAAGGGGCGTTATCACCCGATTTAGTCACCACTCATTGGGCTAATGTATACTACAATAGAATAGCATTGTTTCCCAGGTGTCAAGGAGATGCATATATTACCTGCAGGACTGACTTTGCATACTTGACATCTTGGATCATGGATGAATGAGTTAACCCCTAACTTAGGCAATATTAAAGGCGTTTACGTTTCAAACAAAGTGCTTGTTGTCAAATCATTGGATAGCGTCTGAAACCTTCTCCCCACCTTTCGAACGGTAAATTTGATGGGTCTGCCGCTGACAATTTTCTCTCCAAAACTGATAAAAAGCATGCCCCCTTCTGTTAGTCTTTGTGTCTATGTCTAAAACAAAAATGCCCTTGCTGTCCGTAATTATTTGTTGGTTGGTTGTTATCCCTATTTGCACAATTCATAGCGTTTTATCCTTTTCTATGATGGCAGGCGTTTTAACCAATCTTCAATGTGGCGATTCAGAGCTGCCTTTTGTCTTTATACATGCTCAGATGAGACTGCACAAACTTCTTTGTTTGAAGCACACTGGTGCCTTAAATACCACAGTCTACTCATCGCACTTTTATCCATTATTTGTATGTGCATTATACTGTGTGTAGTATCAGAGATTTTACCTGTAATACTAAGGTGAAAGAATATTGAAGCGTCGGCTGTATCACAGACGTATTCTCCAGAATCTTCCACTCCACTGGAAACAATCTTCAGTCGTCGGTAAGGGCCTTCAATCTTGAGCTTGATGTTCTCGCTCTCCTGCAGCTTTTGACCGTCTTTGTACCAGCTGACGAGACCATTTGGACGAGACAACTCACAGCTCAGGATAATTTCCTCAGGGACGTGACGGTCAAGGTGGACATCCTCCTTGGGGTGGATTATCAACACCGGAGGTTCTTTAGGAAGAAGAATACATGGAATTGAGACATTGTTCTCTGTGAGTGGATGTATGTGATTTTTCAACAGTTTTTATGTCTCATATTGTGAGGATTTTCACAACTATTACCTCGTATGTTAACCTTGTACATGAGAATATTGTCTCCTGCACGGCATGTGTATGTGCCTGTGTTGGACAGTTGGGCTGAGTTTACTGTCAGAAACCTTTTGGTGCCCTCTGCTTGCATTGTGATATTGTTGCATGGTTGCATTTCAGTTCCATCTTTGTACCACTGGACAACGCCGTCAGCCCGTGATACTTCACAAGACAGAACAATCTGTTCTCCTTCTGCAACACTCTTGAAAAGGTCCTCCTCTCGGATATCAGCAAATGTTACCGGTGGCGCTGCAGAAAACGGTACACAAAAGAAGTAAGTTGTTGCTCTAATGTACTGTTCATAGCTTATGATTATACATGCAGCAATTGTGAGGTCAGGATTTCACAGCTTAGACATGCTGATTGCAAGCCTTGCCATCTGGAACACAAGTCCTTAAAGACATTATAATGATCTCTGAAGCAAAGTGAAAGAATTAAATGAAGCAGTGCATTGACGTATGCAGTTACCATAGGTGTGTTGGAAAAACTAGTTGACTCGTGAAATCACATGCCATGAAATGTGAAGCACGTATATGAGAAGCGACAAAATTAGGACAAATTTGAAGTCAGCTTCGATGAATATGATGATGATCAGGTTTCGCTTCCTTCTTGGATATTAGAGGTCATGATGAAGGTGTAAGACTCCACAATGGCCACATCTTGCCAAGAAAAAGCTTAGCATATCACCTTTCACCTCCACATAGAAATTGTTGAAATCGGAATCATCATTGGTTTTACAACTGTACACTCCAGAGCTTGAACACGTGACCGACTTCATAGCCGGTGTCCTCTTATTGTCCTCTGAATCGATGTTTGTTCCCAATTTTTGCGAGAGTTTTATTCCGTCCTCACACCCGGAGGTCTGGCCTGTGCAGTCTGCGATCTCACACTGCAGATTGATCAGGCTGCCTGCTTCAACAGATTTGCTCCTCTCAGCCTCTGTAACAGCTGAGAATCAAACTGGGGCTATAGGAATTTCAATTCATGGAACACTAATCAGATTTGCTATGCCATGGAACACTTGGATTTACAGGCTAAAGGCTGTAAGATGTACCGTTTTACTCAAGATTGGACAGCTGGGTTTTATAATTGTTTGGAATGATAACGTTTTTGCCTACACAGGGTGACGGTGACAACAGTTGCAAACTAGAGTCATCCGCAAGTTTCACCATAGTTAGCTAGTTGCTAACTTTGACAGTCTCAACATGCTGGCCAAATAGCATACACTGTGCACTATTCGCTGTACGCCGTACAGTCTATTTATCAGAGCTTTTATAGTGTAAAATGATAGTGTACTGCATCTGGAAACGGGGTTGATGAGAGCAGCAAGTCTGAACCAAACCGTAAAGCTGCTTCTTGTAAAACCAAAACAATGTGTTTAAAAGCACTACAATGCTCTGTGGAACTTGGGGAACTTGCAGAGTAAGGTGGTAACTTGCTGTGGTCTGTTATTTCAAGAGAACCCTTTCACATTAAACACAGTGATTTAATCCATTGTCAATACAATTTTTATTTGTGTAGTTTTAAGATACAGTTTTACCACCATGCTCTTAAAGTCCAGTCTTAAAGGGCCTTGAAGCATTTGCTTGTTAGGGCAAGAACGACATTGATCTATATACCAGCCACGACTTTAAAAAAACAAGAAGCAATATTGAAAGTACATACTTATCAGTGCACCTTATCCTAGAATATATGCTATAAAATCGGTTGGTCTAGTAGCCAAGCACTGAAATAAGTTAGTGATTCTGACAAAGCTCAAAAATATTGGATCACCTGCAACATCCACCTCGAATTCTATATGGTCGTCTGCGGACTCACAGCTGTACACACCAGAGTGTCTGACTTCTGCTGATGTAATAACCAATGCTCTCAGTTTTTCTTTTGCTTGGATTTCACATTGACACTTTGGAAGTAGCTGTTCTCCATCCTTGTGCCAATAGACCTGGGCAGTTGGCTCTGAGACTTCACACTGCAGCTTTATTGGGCAGCCTGTCTCCACAAATTTGTTTCTTGCGATCTCTGGAAGTGCTGAAAACCTCACAGGTGAGGCTGGAGGGTGTTATAAGATTTGTATATCTATTGTTAAGCTGTCAGAACATCATTTAAAATGTAGTGTTCATCATCAACCTTGTTGGTTATTCTAGCAATATACAGTATGCAGCTCTGTGCTTTCAGACACTGTTACAAAAAACTAAATTAATCTAACTGAAAATGTGGAAAAGAATGGTAACCAAGGAAATGCTCAAATGTTCATATCACACCTGGAAGCTAATTAAACACTGAAAACAAGAAAATCACCTTCGATGTCCACATGGAATGTCACAACATCATCAGCGAGGCTACAACTGTAGAGGCCAGAGTCGGAGACCTTAGCAGAATGGATCATTAATTTTCGCAGGCTTCCATCTCTTTTCATATCGAGGCCAGTTTTGCTAAAGAGCTCCACCTCATCTTTAAACCAGGAAACCTGGGCGACCGGGTCTGAGACCTCACACTGTAGGATAATTGGACAACCCATTGCAACCGTCTTGTATTTTTCAGACAGTGGGATTGGCATGATCTGTGGCGATCGGCCTAAGAGAAGGACATAACAAGGGTTTTGGAGAACAGATGAATTCACAACAGTAGACAAAACACACTGTCCAGCCAGCCATACCATGTTCTCATGAACATTCAACACAAAGCAAATTTTGTTCACCACTCAAACCATAGCGTACGATGGACGTGGTATGTTTGATAAGAAGATGGTAAGGATGGAAATGAATCACCTTCTACGTCCACTTTAAATGTGATGGTATCATCTGATGTTGAACATTCATAGGTGCCACCATCTTTGTTTTCAGCTGAGTGGATGAGTAGAGTCCTTGTAAGACCGTCTGACTGTATTTCCACATTGCTTTGCGGCAGGAGTTTCAACCCATCCTTGTACCAGTCGACATAAGCAGAAGGATCGTGAGAGAGTTCACAGCTGAGGACAATTGGAGAACCTTCTTGGACGGACTTGCTCTTGTCACTCTCTTGAAGCTCTGAGAACTTCACAGGTAGAGCTGTATGTTTCAGATATTGCAAAAAGAGTGTCTTAATATACTCCATGAATGTGATTTTCTTGAAGTAATTCAATATCCAACCTACTGTATATTAAATAAAGAATTTCAAGAGAAAACAACATAACATACAACATAAACACAACCTGCTTAACAAGGACAATAAGTGAAACACAACATTGTCCACTTGGATAAAAAGCACAGACGAAAACCACATGTAAGATACAAACAAGAAAGTGCCAAAGTGTTTGTTTATAATAAAGTATTCAGTTAGTGTCTTTAATGAAAAAGAGCAAGACACAAAACGTTAGCTTTCTTAAGATATTGGACATGCATAAGAAGAAGCTGCATTGTGAAGCTGCACGATTTAATAAGCCATTTTAAAAGAAGACATCCTTTATTATCTGATTTCACTGAGTTAACAATGGGCTCTATGATGACGTGTGACGGGGAGTTGTTTTTCTTTAGACTGACGTAACCGATCATGCGATAACAAAATTAACAACAAATTTAACTGTTTCAGAGGAAATCTTTTTCTTTACTTCTTTAGTAAAATAGTTGACCAAATTAAGAAAGCACAAAAATGTCTGTCTGGTGATAAGATAGACTCAGTGGCGGGCCGTCAGGGCCTGCAAAGCCTTCTCTGCTGGCCTAAACAGAATCACAAAGTTATAGCTATTTTATAATTTAATAATTTTTCTTAAATACACTACATGTATCATAATTTATAAAAATATTTTTCCCATTATCTTATTTTCTCATTGCACAGCTACTGTGCTCCTCAGTTGCTCTGCTTCCAGTGCAGCTTGTTTTAAGTAGAGCTTTTATCCAATCAGATTTCACCTCTGTGTCTCTAGGTAAGAAGAGAGGCCCCAGGCCTGCAGGCTCACCATTGCCTCCATGTGCAGCTTAAGTGAATGGGGACGATATCGTTGATTGGCATAGTCTTCAACCAATCAGATCTTTAGTTTGAGATTCTTGGACGCGCCAGAGCGGCCTGCAGGCCTACAGCTATGTCAGCATTAGCAGCAGTGCTGCAGTGAGATTCTGTGCTGTGATTGGTCAGTGGGCGAGCACGTGACTGTCGTGAAACGAAACTTAACAGCAGAGGCTTAGTGAGTAGTGAGAGTTCATATTGAAAGATATGAATGAAATTATGATATTTTTTGCATTTTGCTTGGTGTATATATATATATTTTTTTTTACCTAGCTTTGTTTTTTAACACTCAATGTCTGAAACTGGAAGATAAACGGATTTGTGAGTTGGGATTTAACCGTGGGATTAAACTCTTTGTCAACAAAGAAAAGAGGATGTGATCAGCATTTGGTAAGTCAACTGGTTCGTTTTTTTACATCTACTATCTAAATGGCCCTTGAGTGTGTAGCAGAATGCGTGTTGCTGCTGTTGTTTTTCCGTTAAGCTAGTTAGCCTAGCCTCCCGGAACACTTGGGGGGGATCAGCTGTTTTTGTTCCGGTTCAGAGGTCACACAGACCGCTGTCTCCAATGAGCGTAGAAAACATTATATTTCCTACAATTTAAGCTTCTGCATTTTCCAAATGCACTAGTATTATTCAAACGTTTTGTTCGGTTTGTAAGCCTCGTACCTAACGGTTTAATACAAATACGTAACGTTATATAGTTACAGCCCAAGAAACGAATAATAACCCTAGCTGTGGCGCCATCATGTGGTTATAAGGTGGTATTTCAGCAGTGAAGGCCCAGGTATAAAATGCACAGCCCGCCACTGAATAGACTTGATGTAATCACCTGCTGTTACAGTTAGTTCGCCGTGCAAGACAGTGAAAGCACAACAGAGTTTTTGAGCATCACCTTTTACTTCCACAGCAAACTGGATGTCATCATCCTTTGACTCACAACGATATACGCCACTGTGAGCCCGCTCTGCCGATGGGACAACTAGACTCCTCAAACTTCCTTCTGACTGGATGTCTACTCCGTTTTGAGGGAGGAGCTTTGTTCCATCCTTGTACCAACTGACCTGTCCCGTGGGATCTGACAGCTCACATTGTAGAGCAATGGGAAAGCCTGCCATGACCGTCTTTTGCTGGTCACCCTCAGATAAAGCTGAAAACTTCAGAAGTGGAGCTACAGGATTGAATGTAAAATAGAATTGGTCAATAAAACAGATACTGTTATTAACCAAAGGAAGCAAAGCACAATCCTGACGCTAAAGGCTTCAGCAGCACATTCAACCATTATAAATGCATGCAAATCTTTCATCCTACCCAACAATTTTGATTTAGTATGTATTGAAAAATACGTAGCTTTCAAATAACCCATTTAACCTGTTCTAATGTTATCTTGAACTAACTGAAAATCTCCAAAAAGCTAGCATCAATTGCTCATGTACCAAAACAGTTTGCGTCTACTGTCTATACTGGTAGAGATTTTAGGAAATCGAACCTTAAAGAGAGGGGTACTGTATCTTCAGGACATGTTTGATCCCTGACGTATGCCAATCATGCACCATAGAACGCTAAGGCCTTATCTCTTATTTAAAGTACAAACTACAAACCAACATTTGTAAAGCGCTCAAACACCTTCCGAAAAAAACAGACATATAGAGCTTTATGCTAAATATAAAAGTGTAAGTAAGCACTTTACATGAACGACCTTGCGAGCTAGATTACCAGCTACTCTCAAACATAGAAAAAGAGAAGCAGATGGAGCTACACTGTCTCAGGTAAAGTTTTACCATGACTAAGAGATTAGTTTGATTTATAATGTTATAACTAGATAGGTTTTAATGAGGGAATGAGCTTTTTAGGGGCTGATCACACAGACGCATTGAAAACGCGCTCCCTCGCTTGCTTTAGCCTACACCAAATTATTGCAACATGAGATATGAATCACCCCCCCCCCCCCCCCCCCCCCCCCCCCCTTCACTCTCACATATATTGTGGCTCTCTCACAGGCCACCATCTAACTAGCTAGCTAGCCCTACCACATCTACCGGCATCAAAAGAGGGATGAAGTGGTAAAGAAGTAAACCCGTCTTGTTTGGTTTGATTGGCTGCCTTGGCAAAGTGTGACATTGACGGTGTGTGAGACTTGGTGCCTGGCA
This sequence comes from Pholis gunnellus, assembly GCF_910591455.1. Classification (NCBI taxonomy): domain Eukaryota; kingdom Metazoa; phylum Chordata; class Actinopteri; order Perciformes; family Pholidae; genus Pholis; species Pholis gunnellus. The sequence continues at coordinate 7,428,392 of NC_136539.1, forward strand.
TTCAAAAGCTAAAGTTTAAAATACTTTGTTGCCTACACCAACAGTCACAAAAAAGACTTGCAAACTGCAAACTGGTGGTGCAACAAAAAGGCAGTGCGATGTGCCCTGCTTTTTCCGCCTGAAGAAACACACTCTGCCTGATCAGGCCCTTAATCTGTACAGATATGCTAACTTTACAGTTTATCCAAATACTGCTAAAGGGAGCAAATTAAGATTTAACATTTTAAACTCTCTGGCAGTGTCTTTAATTGTTGCTGGTGTTCTGTTTCTTGGAAGAGGTCGCTTGTAATCATCCAGAGTAATACAATGAAAACTATATATAAGCAAATATAAGCAAAGCAAAAGTGTTTGGATGCACTTGTCCCTGACTAAAATGTATTTGCAGAACAGATGAGAAGAGCTTCTGTCACCTTTAACATCCACATGAAACTGCATTGCATCATCTGTTGTCTTGCAGCTGTAAATCCCAGTATGAGACGATATCGCTGACTGGAAAGCCAGTGTTCTTATGGAACCTTCTGCCACCATGTCTTGCCCAGCTGCTTCCCGTAGATTTATTCCGTCCTTGGACCAATTAACTTGAGCGTTAGGATCTGATATCTCACATTGCAGCACTATTGGCTCATCAACTTCAACAGACGTGTTCCTCTCAGCCTCACAAAGTGTTGTAATTCTCACAGGTGGAGCTGGGGATGTTTGAGGTAACATCGAGAGAAAATTGCATCACTATTATGGACTACAACAAAATTGATCTTTCAAACAGAAGAGCAAAATGTCAAATCAAGATTAGTCATGCCAATACATCTTAGAGTTAAAATCAGTAATAATAAAAGATACGTCTTCATGTTATTAGTAATCTAACAAGAGGTATCTTTGGTTAGACTTGAGATAACTAGGCATTCAAGTTAGGATTTGAAGATAATGTATTTACTCTTTTCCCTATCTTTAATGTTCCTCACAGACCACCCAAGCTCAAACTTTTACACTGACAATTAAAGTAGTTTTAGTATGAACAAAATAAAGTAAATGTAGAAATTGTCAAAATGTTAAGGATCGCAATAAGCAATCTCTTCATTTTACACAATGTCAACATTGTGCCCGTCCATTTTTTGCTTGATAATGGTTTAAATCACCTTCAACAGCCACCTTATTTGCAGTGACACTGTCACTCCAGTGACTATCACATGTCCGCGATAGATAGATATCTTCTGATTGGACAGTAGAAGCCTGCTTGATATAGTGAGGCTCTGCACACTGGGTAGAGGATCTTTGCCCAGCGTTAACTGTGCTGTCTAATTGGTCTTCTGATGCCTTCGTGGTGTGGTGACACTCTGCATGGCCTGGTGTGGCCTGCTTGGACTGAGACAGCACTTCTGCATGGTGAGGTACTGTCTGTCCTGTATGATAGAGGTCATCCAGTCTAGCATGCAGCGACTGTCGCAAGTTGTAGTGCTTTCTTGGTTGGACCATTCCCGTGTCTTTAGAGTCCAATGATTGAGGGTATACAGTGTTACGTAAGTCACTGAGCTTCTCTGAATGGGCAGTTGATGTCTGTTGGTTTCTGTTAAACTCCACTGATTGGTCAGTTGCAGCCCATAAGGAGATACAGGACCCCTCTGAGTGGACAATTTCACTTTGTAAGCAATCAAGACGCTCCTCTGACAGGACAGCTGGCATCTGTGTGGAGCTGCAGAGCTCCTCTGATTGGACAATTGCAGTTTTTAAAGATTTAATAGGCTCTTCTGATTGGAGAGTTGCTGCCTGCACAGCTTTAAAGGGCTCTTCTGATTGGACAGTCTCAGAATGTGAAGATTTAAAGGGCTCACCTGATTTGACGGTTGCCGTTTGTGAGGATTTAGAGGGCTCCTCTGATTGGGCCGTTCCAGTCCTGAAGGAGTTACCCTCTGAATGGAAAGTTTCAGTTTGTAAGCAATCCAAACGTTTTTTTGACGGGACAGCCGGCATCGGTATGGAGCTACAGAGCTTCTCTGATTGGACAGTTGCAGGATGTGAAAATGTAAAGGGCTCCTCTGATTGGACAGTTTCCGTTTGTGAGGTGTTGGAGGGCTCCTCTGATCGGGCAGTTGCAGTCCTGAAGGAGTTACAGGGCCCCTCTGAATGGAAAGTTTCAGTTTGTAAGCAATCAAGAGGTTTCTTTGACAGGACAGCTGGCATCTGTATGGAGCTACAGAGCTTCTCTGATTGGACAATTGCAGTATGTGAAAATGTAAGGGGCTCTTGTGATTGGACAGATGTAGTATGTGAGGATTTAGACGGCTCCCCTGATTGGACAGTTGCAGTATGTGAAAAATTAAAGGGCTTTTCTGATTGGACAGATGTAGTATGTATGGCTTTAAATGACTCATCGGATTGGACAGTAGCTGTGTGTGAGGATTTAAAAGGGTCCTGTGATTGCAGAGATGCAGTTTTTAAGGAGTTAGAGAACTTGTTGGATTTGACTGTTAAAATCTGTAAGTGGTTATTAAGGTGTTGTGACTGGGCAGTTAAAGTATGTAGTGGATTATCTGGCTCTGACTGGACAGTTGGCATCTGTAGTGAGCTTCTTCGCTTTTCTGAATGGGCCATTAGAGTCTTGAGAGCAGATTCGTCTGATTCAAAAGCTGCAGTTTGAAGAAAAGTACAGAACTCATCTGTCTGCAGGGAATTATCAAGCTCTTCAGGTGGGGCTTTTGCATGCTGAAGATAGTAAATTAATTCCTCACCTTGTGATTCTGTGGGCTTGTTAGTGTGATGGTGTGTGTCAGATTGTATTATTGTTGGCTTTACAGAGTTACTGTAAACTGGGGATTGAGCATTTGTTGTTTGTTGATTGTCAGAGAGCTCCTTTGTCGGTTTAGTTGTAATCCGGTCAGCCATGTATTCATATGTTGACTGAGATGTTGGCATAGTCCTGGAATGTTCTTCATCGGTATGTGTGTCTCCTCTATTGCCACAGAAGGTGCCAGAACTGCATTTTGAGGACATGCAGTCAACTTCAACAGGACAAGCCTCTTCAGTGGACTTCTCTTCTTGGTCGGAAGAGAGCCTTGGTGATGTAGCTATAAGCATTGTGATGTACACAGAGAAAGGTTTTCAGTGGTTGATGGTTTCAATACTTCTTCTCATAACAGAATTTTACATCAGTGTGGGTTAGCATGGAGTTATGGGATAGTTCATTGCAAAGACAAGCAAGAAGATCGACCAGGTTTGGTCTGAGATTGAGCTCCTACATTTCCCCCTTGAACTGACTCCTAATTCTGTTACACCACCAGAATGTTCACTAACACCTAACAAGTACACCAATTTTTCTTCTCTTTGATAAGAGTTCGTTGTCATTGCAACGGTGAGAGGTTCAGGGCAGCAATGTGGATGAGAGGATCTGGTGATGAATAAGACTTAAGATGGACGTAAGAGTGGTAAGCTGCTTGTTACAAGCAAAGATGGCTGTTAAAATGAAGAATTAATTGACAAACACAACATGTATGTTAGTATGAGGAGCACCTACACAGCTACTTAACACCCACATTTTGATTAAGAGCCAAACACTGCAGGAAATGACATGGGACCAAAAAGCAACTTCTAAAGGAAAAAAAAAGATGCAGATGCCTCAGATGATGGCGCTAACAGTACACCACTATTGTTAGTGGCATTTATGTGCTGGGTTAAGATGGATGACTGATGTTGAAATATATCAAATCACCTTCGACATCCACAGTGTATTGGGCAGATGCCTCAGCTATCTCACCAATCTCGTGACCATAGTGACACTGCTCAGCTGTTTGGACAAAGCCAAAGAGAAAACAATGAGCTGGGTGATACCTTCACGCAAGTCACCAAATACTTGATTCTTAATTGTGCAGGTAAAATGTGGAACACCACCTTTCATGTCCACATTTAACTGTGCGTCACCAGATGGTTCACAGCCAAACCTCCCGTCACCAGGCAAGTCATGTGACTGGAAGGGCACAGTTTGGCTGCCGCCTTGTGATTCACAGTCGGCTTCCATTAGTGGGTAGATCTGGGTTCCATCTTTGTACCAACAGGCTTTGGCAATGGGATCTGAAATCTCAAACTGCTGAACAATTTGGCAGTCCGTTTCAGCAGACTCGGACATCTCAACATCAGGACCATGCAGATATGCAGGAGGTGGCGCTACAGACAATCATTGGGGGGGGGGGGATAATTTACATGTACATTATTCTAGATGACTTCAAAGAAATATTGTCAAAACTAGCACAGATATTAGCTCTGCATTTGTAACAACAAAAAAAAAGACGGACTAAAAGTTAAGTCATAACTAAACTGAAACACATTTGCAGAATCACCTTGATTGTTTATTATTAATTGGGCAACATCATCTGCTGTTGCGCAATAGTATGCTCCAGAGTTTGAAGTTGGTTCAATAACAAGGGTCTTCTTGATACCTCCCATTTCCAAATTAGGCTCTTTATTAGAATCATGTTCTTTATCCCTCTGCAGTGACACCTGGGAAGCAGGGTCTGAGGTTTCATAGGTTGGCTCAGGTGGGCAGGTTGCTTCAAGCGACTGCGTCTCCACCACCTCTGGTGAGGGCGACAGCGGCAGCGGCAGCGTCGGAGCTAAAGATGATGATTCATATTATAATTGCGGACTGAACAGTGCATATGTACACTCTGATTAAGAAAGGGGTTATAGATTCAGCTTTCTGAAGGGAACCAATCGTTTATATCTTAGACCAAATTCAAGTAGAAAAAAAACGTTTTCAAGGAATACTTAGATATAACATTTTGTCAGTAGAGGTTAATTTGACCTTGATTTAAGAAACTGTTACAACTTCACACAAAGCACCATTTGAAAACAGACAGACAGCTATATTGCAAGTGTTAGTTGCATCTAGTCACCAGGAAGCTCTAGGGTTTGCTCAAAGAATAAACAGATTTAAATAGAAATCACCTTTGATATCCACAGTGAAGTGAATAGTGTCATCAGAGGTTTCACAGCTGTATAGCCCTGAGTGCAAGAGCTCAGCGGCTGGGATAATGAGTCTCCTCAATGTGCCATTACTCTGTATATCCCAATCATTCTGCGGGGAGAGCTTTACACCGTCTTTATACCAGCACACAGGCACGGTGGAGTCTGCAACCTCACATTCCAGCTCCAAAGGTTTGCCTTCTTCAAGTGATTTGGTTCTCTCAACGTCAAAGATAGTAGAGTACGTCACTGGTATAGCTAGCATTGGGAATTCAGGAGAGCTAAATAAAATCAAGACTGTGGAAACGGATACCTTGCAAAAATGTAACCGCTGAGCAATAGATTAAAATGGCTTCAGCAAATTATTACCTTGGGCATTAACAATGCTTTAAGGTTATATGCATGAAACAGTACGTCAAACCACATACAGTACAAGCGGGGATTATTAGTGGCGTCTCTAAAGAGGAGGTGGGGTTATAATATTAACGCACAAGATAAAAAGTGTAAAGTCACCTTTGATCTCCACTTGAAACTCCATGGTATCATCCTTTGTGCTGCATCTGTACACACCAGAGTGGCACAGCTCTGCAGACTGAACAACTAATGTCCGTGTGTCGCCCTCTGAGTGGATTTCTAAACCAGAGTTTGAAATGAGCTGCGTCTCATCCTTGTACCAGCAAACTTGGGCCTCAGGATCCGACACCACACACTGGAGTACAATAGGGCAGCCCGCTTCGATCGACTTGGTCCTCATTTCCTCAGGAATTGCAGAGAACTTCACAGGTGGAGCTATAGATATGTTTAGATCTTATGTCAGCCTCATGCCAGCCTTTTAAGATTATCATAATCTATTTACTGACAACTAAATTGCTAACATGATGTAATGCAGTCTAAGAAAAGGTGACGGCTTAGCTGCACTTCTTATGAGTGCTAAGAAGAAAGGCAACAGACGACATACAAAAGTGTCACCAGAGTTAGTTGCTTTGCTGGGGAGGGGCTTGTTAATGGTTCACATCGCTTAAGGTAAAACAAATCACCTTTGATGTCCACACTGAACGTGACGGTGTCACCCTTTGTCTTGCAGCAGTATAACCCAGAGTGGAAAAATTCTGCTGAGTGGACAATCAGTTTTCTCGCCAAGCCGTCAGTTATAATATCTACTCCAGTTTGAGGGTGAAGCTTTGACCCGTCTTTGTACCAGTGCACCTGGGCAGAGGGATCTGAGAGCTCACAGCATAAAACAATGGGGTAGCCCGTTTCGATGGTTTGGCTCCTCTCAGCATCTGGAATTGCTGAAAACCTCACGGGTGGAGCTATGGATATTTAAATTGATTAAGTTATAAATGTAATATGTTTTGATAAGTCAGACTAAATGCATTTTTTAGGTAACAAAAGACAAAAAGGGGTTGAAAGGGGCAATAAAGATGGTTAGTGAAAGACAACAGCATTGTAAAAAACTCGCTCCACTCACCCTCTACTTCCACATTGAACCTGATGACGTCATCGATAGCATCACAGCAATACACTCCAGAGTGTGAGAACTCTGCTGATTGGATGACAATTCTTCTCATGGTGCCCTCTGATTGGATATGCAGACCCTCCAGTGTTTGTATTTCCACCCCGTTCTTGTACCAGTGCACTGGAGCCTCAGGGTCTGACAGCTCACAGTAGAGCACAATGGGGTTCCCCATTTCTACAAATTTGTTTCGATCCATTTCTGACATTGGTGAAAACTTGACAAGAGGAGCTGCAAATTTTAGAAAAACAATGAAAATTTTTTACATAATTGAGACTTTTCATCTAGGTTAGTGAACTGAGTGATATTGGCACATTTGTCCTAATTCCATTTTTTAAAAAACGGACAAGTAAAAAACACAATACTTCTTTGGCCTAACAAGACCCATACACACCTTGAATGTACAGTGCGGCAGAATCACGGATGCCATAGGCAATAAACGTGATCTCGGCTCCATTGTCTGTATCCCGAACTCCTCGAATGCGAAGAGATAGGTGTGTTCGTGACCTGCGCATGGAATAACGCTCGTCTTCCTGAAGCTGAATACCGTTTGAAAACCATGTACCGATAACTGAAGCAGAGAGCTCAATAGAGAAGAGGGCGTCTTGCCCCTCGGGCACCAAGGCATCCTGTAAGGGAGCTTGTATTCTGGCAACTGGAACTGTAAAATGAATCAGAGTATACATGATTTAGCAAGCAATATCCTCAACCATGTTGTGATTTCATTTATCAGGAACAAAAAAAACAAACATGTTATAGCAGAACTTACCCAAATGAACAGCTTTAGGGAACTCAACATTGTTGCTCTTTCCATATTTGTTGACACTGCAGATGCGGAATCGATAATCGGCTTCACATGGTACGCTGTCACCAAGGATCTCCACCGATGTTGCGGAGTCGGTGGTCAGGCACTGCAGCCACTCCTGTGAGCCTGTGCCCACTTCCTGTCGCTCAAGCACATATCCAGATGGAGGGTTCTTTCGAGTGTCCTGAGCAGGAGACCACGAGAGAAGTGCTGCGTTAGCATGCTCTGTGTTGATCTGCACACCCACTGGACAACTCGGAGGACAATGTCTGGCCGCTGAAACAAGAGAAACCCATTGTCAATGTCTCTCTGAATTGGAATGACTGATACATATTGAGCAATTCCAAAAGTAGTAGATCTCAATGTTTTGTTTTGTGTGCAAACATATTGTTTGAGATTCAATGATCTACAGATGAGGCACCCTACCTTTCACTCTTAGCTGAGAGGAAGTCTTGGATCTGCCTACAAGGAAAGTCACAAGGCCAGAGTCTTGGGGATTTGTATTGACGAAAACCAGGATGTGAGTTCGACCGAAGGACTTGAGGATGGTCTGATGCGTTTCACGCAGCTCTACGGCATCTTTGTACCAGTGTATGTCCATTTCTTCTTTGTCCACTTCAACACAAAAGGCTGCATTTTCACCCTCCAATACATCCACTTTTCTTGGAAGCTTCCGCAAAATTGTCCCTGCAAGGAAACACTTTGAAAGTGAGTGACTCCTTTGCACATTAACAGGATGAGGAATTGATTATCAAATGAAACACAATGACCTTACAAACAACATTTGCCATTTGCTCTCCAAAATCAATACAAATCAGCTTTGTCAAAATAAAATCCTTTTCGGGTCTGATACTGCTATGGAAAAAGTTTGGCTAGGCTTATGTAGGTTTTTTTGTTTAAATTACTACATTGTTAAGGTTAAAGGACTTTCAAAATCATGGTTAAATAATTAACTACTGAGAGTCAGGGAATGTGGTCATTGTTTAAAGAAACACTGCTGACTGTCGGTAGGAAACGGTCTCCCATGGTAAAGTCCAATTTTTTTCTGACATGTAACCACTTCCACCTCTTCTACTCTGCTACAGTGCTTTCAAATTTAAACATACACATTCGTTGTTTCGGCCCATTCCAGAACAACGGGTGCTGCCTTTTTTGGAAGGACTGTCTCATAAAGGAAATAGTAATATTATATAGTGTTTCCCATTTGGCACTGGTCCAAAAAACATGGATGAAAAGTAACACCACACAAGAGAGCTTTCCAGAACTTTATGTTCACTGCTGTTAAAAATTTCATCTACAAGGATTTGCCTTGTCTCTCAAGTTCCAAACCAGCTCAAAGGAGGAGAGAAAAGCAATGAAAATGACTTTTGTCAGCCGTATCGTATGTGTTTTAAAAATGACAGAAGGAAAACAAATTAAGGGTTAGGCTTGTCACAGTTTAGGTTGTATCAACTTTGGTTTTGATTGTCCCTGTTGTGTTTGTATGAGCAGATAGGTGTTCAATGAAACTGAAATACATAGTAAATGTACCACAGCTGCTTGATTGTATCTTCCTGATTTACCTTTCACAGCTACCTCTGCAATGCTTCTGCCCCCGTCGGGCATCTCACAGAGGTAAATCCCGTCATCGTCAACTCCGATGTCCCGGATAGTTAGCCGCCGTTTTGTTCCCCACTCCTCCATTCCATATTTGGCCCCTGGCTGCAGTCGTCTGTCCTCCAGATACCATGTGATTGGAACAGAGTCCTCTGGAACTTCACACTCGAGAACAGCCAAATCTTGCTCCCACACTTCTAGATCAATGAGGGGCTGCTTGAACCGCACAGGCGGCTCTGGCACCAAAGAGGGGGAAAGCACACCAGTTTGATTAAGCCAATGTGACGTCTCCAAATTAAAAATGAGTTATGTTCTCATTAACTTATGTACAAAAAAATGTTACTTGAGCAATATAAATTCTTCAGGTAAGTCGACCCGGAGAAAACGTACACAGCATATCATATGTGTCCTTGAAGTAAACGGTGTAAATTGAAATATATTTGGCAGTAAGTTCTAGTGAAGCAGACAAGATGTGCGAAATCATGGCTCATTTAGTTGAGGAATGGAAAGGTCATTAACACATCGGGGTGTTGGATAGGAAATAAAGTGTTTGTATCCGACACCATCAGACAGTACCAGTCAGTTGTAAACAAAGGAATGTGGACTGTAATTAGTAGTCCTTGCAAAGCTCTTACTTTCCTTATCTTACTAAGTCCAATTAAACACAAGGACATCTGATGAAATACATTCACCATTTTCCATTCAAATCACCTATAAATCAACCTTTCTGTCTTCATCTGACACAGTACAAGGCTGTCTGTTGGTGCCTTGAGTTTGGACGTCTTTGGGCCATGTGAGAAATATGATCTCCTTCGATCACATGGACGAACCCCCCCCCCCTACACCTTTCACAAGCTAAGTGACTTTGCAGACACCATAGTGCTTGGCTTGGAATCCACCTCAAGCTGATGAACTTTGCCTGTTTGGATATTTCTTGGATTGAATTTCAGATGATTAATACATTACGTTAATCCTCCAGTGGACCGGGGTTGGATTTCTTTTAATGTATCTGGTAGCTGATTATATTTGCAGCTCACTAGCCTGCCGACCTGCATTTTTACGAATTCACTGAATAATGATACAAAGCCATATACTTGACATTTACGTCATTGAGTTCCTTAAGTAGGCGTTTGTGAGCAGCAACATGCGTCAATTTAGCATTAGTGTGCTATTTGACAGTATGAGCTGTAGTTTGCTTTGAAAGAGTACTGATCACTTCTGTAACTATTTTCTATTTACTGAGATAATACTCTTTATTGCACCACTCGGGTATATACTTTGATCGTCAAATATTAACCATATTAGTTTTTTGTACCAATAATCAATACAATATCTCTTAGAAATAAGATGTCATGACACTATCATACAACTTTTCAAAGTTCAACTTTGCCATCCCTGTCTGGCCTTACTCCAATATATGATCTCAGAGTACCTCTTTGGAGGTATCTCACTGACATCATCCTAGCATGAAATGGTTTGAAATCTGATCCAAGAACACACCACACGCTCACTCACTCCTTTACTCGCTACAAAAAGCACTGCAACTGTGTCTGCATTCACTCTCTAAGTTGTACCTACATTTCTTCCCACTTTCACAGTTTACACTCTGAAGCCACTGAAAATGGTCTTGACTCACCCTTTACGGAGAGGTGTACGGCACTGAGGGTTTGCCCGGCAGTATTTGACGCAGCACAAACGTAAACTCCATTGTCCTTTTGCTTACAGTACAGAACTTTAAGTGTGAAGTATCCTTCTCTGTCCTCGTATAACAAGTACCGCCTTCCAGACAGTATCAGCCTGCCATCTTTCCGCCAAATGATTTCTGGTTTGGGCTTCCCAGTCACAAAGCAGCGGAATTTGGCATGTTTGCCCTCAGTCACTGCAAACATCTTCACTTTAGTGGACTTGGTCATGCCGTCGTCTTTGAGCCGGTTTGGCACTTGCCTGCCACTCCTTTGCTTTCCCTGGTGGGCTTTCCAGTGGCCATTTGTGTAGCCATTGCGATTTGCCTCATCCTCATGTGCTGGGCCTGCATCAACCAGCAACACAGCTCCTGCCAACGCTTCCCCAAACTCATTCCTGGCTTTGCACGTATATACGCCTCCATCTGGAGCACGAGTCTTAAAGATCTTGAGCTGGAACCATCCACCGTCCTGGAAGCCCACGCTGAAATGCGTGCTTTCGAATATTTCATTGAGTTTCTTGCCGTCCTTTTCCCAGATGACCTCTGGCCGCGGGTTTCCCCAAAGCTTACAAGAGAAGACGGCATCATCCCCACGACCGGCGCGAGTGGAGAGGGGCTTGATGAGGAACCGCGGCTTATTCTCCTCTCGCAACTCCATCTCTTGTGCTTCGCCTTCCACGTTCAGTGTGGCCGCCGCATATGTTTCCCCAATGCTGTTCTTTGCTTTGCATATGTACTGGCCACTGTCCTCTGCGGTCACAGCCGAAATGATGAGATTGTAAACATTACCATCCTCAAAGACCCTGTATCGTTCCTGCGGGTCGATCTTTTCATTGTTTCGCTCCCAGATAACTGCAGGCCTCGGATCGCCACCAATTTGACACTTTAGGACGGCATCAGCTCCACTTTGCACCACCACAGGTCGTGGATAAGCAAAGAAACGTGGTGCTCCACCAAACACATCCATTTCTGCTTTGGTGTTAGCCTCACTTCACCTTAAGCAGTCCAGGAGATTAATAAGTAGCAGTTATTCACTGGGGGAAGACAGTCCAACTTCTGCACTGCAAATTTCTAAAAAAAAGAAATAACAGACAAATTACTTTAATATCAAATCGCTTGTGAGATTGAGATAATATTGGAAAATGAAACATTTTAGCCAGATCATGATATGAAGTAACTGTATGTGATGAAGTTATATTTTTTAGCCTTCCTGTTATAAGGTGGGGAACCCTCATATTTTGGGAATGGACAACGCTCAGCCTCTGCCTCCTTTGTGTGCATGCGTGTCAGCACAAACGGATGGTATGATTATTAGGGCTAATTGAATTAGATCTGTCTGCATGAGAGAAAACACAGGCTTGCAGTGAGAGAGAGGTGGGGTGGGGGGTGTGGGGGGGGGGGGCAGCTATTGCAACAGCAGCCACAACACATAGCCAGTACAGCTGGTGCTGTATTTCAATGGGAAAGTGCTTAATATAGTATGCCCTAAATAAAGACCTGCGAGGGAGTGTGTGTGTCAGGTATCACAAAGAAGGTTCTGAAAACCAGCGTGTTCACACAAACAGGCTGAAATCACAGCCTGCCCACCCAAGAGAGCTCACAGTTAAACTATGCTGAGAAAATGTCTCTGTTGGATTTAAAATAATTGTAACCGTGACATTCAAACAAAGACCTCCCCACCAGAGCTGCCGTCACATGTTTTGTTGGCAGCTCTGAGTGTAAAACAATATCAGTTAGGCAATCCTAGAATTTTGTTTGTACAACAGTTTGTAATTATTTCTCCCCTCATGAAAATGATGCTCCCCTTTGGACCAATTGGGAAAGAATCTACCACAGAGTGTTGAGTGTTTTTTAAGATTCCTTTTGAAGGATCGGTTTTACTGACACATTTGATAACAATATATTCCTAATGATATTTATGATAAAGTATTTAAACTCTAGTCAAATACTGCAAAACTCAACAATACTGTCTTGTATTCTTTCACACCTTTCAAAGTATCACCAATCCTTATGCTAGCCCTTAACATTGTAAGTACAATTTAATTCAATTTGAATACATGTAAAAAATGTTTAACATAACAGTTTTAATTGCTTAACATTTACATTCCTTTGTACTTAAAATGAGTCTTAATGTTAATGGAAATCTATTTTGTATACCACTTCATTATATTATTTCATATAGTTGGGAGTTGTTGCAGGATATCTTTTTTCACACTGCAAGATGTTTTTATTAACCCGGTCTGGACATTGCCCTGAAAGTGTCTTCAATATTCCCTCCGGAGGTTTAAAGAGAGGAGATTAACCCCTGTGTTTGCTTGTCTGATTTAATTGGAATGACCTCTGCCCCTTGTGAAGCTGTGCAGTGTACCCCTCACATGACCTACCTCGCTTCAGTCGCGGGGAACGACCGTCAACATGCATTCCGCGCTCGCAATCTCTCGTCGAGGTAAGAAGCAATGCCGCCCGTCTCCTGAAGGCTGAGCAATGTCCCAAGTTGACTTCAGACTCAGACACATGCTCTCCTCAAAGGTCCCACGTTGTACTCCAGCACATCTCCATGGGCTTTTTGTCCGGCAGGAGGAACAGAAATGAGAACTTCAGTGTCCACCCCAGCTTCCCGTTTAACAAACGTCAGAGTGGTCCCCCAATCTCTGTGTCGTTCAGGCCTCAGACACCCCGAGTGTCATTGTTCATGGAATACCGTTAAATGCTTTTGCAGCTGCTGCTGTCCCCTAAAAATACTGACTGCCTCGATGACAGCAGTGAAGATAAGTCCGGCACTTCCATTCACTTGCCAGCAGGGGCTAAAGATAGTTCAGGTGGCCATTGCATTGCAGACTGCTTAGCTTACTTGAGGCTTTGCAATAAAAATCGAAGGAGAAGAATAAGCTTCTGGTCATATTCTAAAGATCCGCTTCGTTAAATCTTTATATCTAAAGTTTTTCACAAGTTATATCAGTCTATATATTACAGTGTGCTGACAGTAAGAAAGCAAGTGTTTGTAACAGGAATTGTAAATTAGATAAATATGTCTCAGAGAGTTCCACCTCACGGTACATTCTGATTAGACTCGTAAATACTAACGGATATCTAAGTACTGAAAGCAAAAACAATAACATGAAATGATGTGCAGATGTTGTGTTATGGTTCTTAAACAGTTAATCTCTACAGGTCTACGTTTATCAGCATGCGCAGTTCTAAAAACAGTCCAGCCTCACATCATTTATTAATCACAAAGGACAGAAGAGGGGGAAGCCTTTGCTGCTGCCCGTAGACTTAGCATAACAACTTCTATCACTCTGCTAGTACACTCACTCAGTTTGCTGCTGCTGAAGTGCTGGAAGTGAGGTTAACAGACCTCTCTAGCCCTCTCCTCATCGCAGACACCCCAGTATCTCTGAAAGTCTTGGTGGTGGAGTTGTTGAGGGTAATGTAAGCACCAGGTTTCGATGAGGAAGAAGGGTACGTGAGGTTCTTCTGCATCGATTTATTTCATTTTGTATTGTTCCTTAACTCATCAGGGATTGCAACACCAAATGCACTCCATGATCCATACAAACTCTTCTTGAAGTGTTGCAACACCAGCAGTCTAATTCAGTTGAATATGTGCACAGGAAATGTGTGCAGTTGTGTTTTGGTCAGTGCCCTGTTCACTTACTAGATTCTACCTGCTGGATGTGTGTGTGTGTCTTTAAGTCCATGCTTGGTCCTGGAGCAAGGATTGTGTGATCAAAGCTGATACCGGTACGCTTCCACACGGCAGATCGTGTCTTCCACCGACCTATGTTGAGCACAGATATGTTATATGTTTCTCAGCATTGTCAACCAGGATAACTGCATTGAAACCCAAATGTAATTCATCAGTAGCAGAGTATGGAAGGTATCTCCATGTTGCAAATATTTGATGTTTGGGAGTCTTACTGGCTGGGTACAGTAAAGGCCTGTTGTGTGGCAGGTAAAAAGCAGCTCATGTGCTCGTCCTTACTGGCTGTGTAGCTTGCCTTTAAATACACATAGGTACACTGTTTCAATTTGAATAGAAGTGCAAATAGCATCTGTGTTGTGTGTCAGTTTCACTTGTTAGCAGTGTTGGAAGACCTCTTCAAATCATAGGTTGGAATTTAGCAATACCTAATGAGAAAAATACTTGCAGGCTGACACTGGAAATAATTATCATGCAGGAAAGTATTCATTTTTAAATAAAGATGTTTATTGATACTTTTTATTTTGATTTATATATATTTTTTGTTTGTATTATATACAATACTTTCTGCTTTCATGACAATTTAGTGATCTCAACTGTGTTTTTTAAAGGTAAAAATATATACAGTATTTTCAATTGCATCTATTTATCATATTATTTCCGTGTATTGACTGTATTTAAATTACATTTATACTATACATAAATACAGTAGTAAAGAGTTGAACATCATAAATATTCATCTATTGTATTTTTGGCTATTTATTTATGTGTTTATTGTTATTATAATATGCTGTATTTTCACTATCCAGTAAAGATTTTTAAATGTATTTGTATATAAGAGACCTAAAATGTCCTGCATACCACTGGTCATCCATCAGAGGCATATTCACCACATTGTTCACTAAAGGTGGTCTTGCTGATGATGTAGAGGTCAGGCTGCAACCTCCGGTTCTGAAAAGTGAAGTCAAGTGAAGTGCCATAAATCTGCATTCTCTCTACCGGCCAGCAGGGGGCGACTCCTCTGGTTGCAAACAGAAGTCAGATTGTATAGAAGTCTAAGAAAATGACCCGACTTCTCACTAAATGTATTCCCTCAGTAAACATTGTAAATGAGAGTTTATGTCCTCAATCGCTAGTTTAATGTCTTATTTTGGTGGATTAGTACTGTAACTATGCATAGATTGAAATTCGTCCTTGTTGATAATTTAGGCTTCCTAATGTTACATTTCTTTTGTCTTTTCAGTCTTTGCAGGAGTCAAGTTAGTAAACCACTTCTAATTTAACCAATGAGTTTGTTGACAGTATGGTCTGTATTGGTTCATAGATCATAAATGCTTCTATACTCTTCTATCCGGTACCAACAGTTTATGCAGTTTGACCTTACTTTCCTTTCCTTCACAGGAGCCAATAAGCAGTGTTTGTGCTGTGCCTGGTGGTAAGGGCAGCACGTGGACCTGGGGTTTTCAGTGTGTGTGTCTGTTGTGTGATTGTTAGACCTGCTCTCACTGTGGGCTGCAGTGTCCCTTCAGCTGTTTAGTGGCTCCACACACCCCCCTCCCTCACTCCCCCTTCCCTGATTTCAGCTGTTGGAAGGTAATCTGATATAAGTAAGGCCCCTGTAGCTGGTTATGAAACACGCTTTGTGCCTACGACTGAGTAGCAACTCAGAGGGTTGTTATGTTATCAGAACTCACATATCCGGAACTGAAAGCAAAATTCAAGTGTCTTGAACACACAAAAGGCTTGGATTTACCAAATCAAGAGGAACTGTCACTGTAATGTTTTCATACTTTGCTGACGATGATGCCGGTAATATCATCAATCTATCTGATGCTTTCACTTCTACAGTTTTTTTACTGATTTTTTGTAGTCCTGGATGTTGTGGTTGTGATAGTTCAAATGTTGCTGTGAAACGTGCACAACGTGTTCTTGGACAAATGAAGAGTTGAGGAATCTTCTTCTGCTGTTCATATGAAACAGTTTAGATTTGTTTCGGACAACCTGCCAAATGACTTACAAGGTATTTATCTGAACACTGAAATAAATGCTTGGAAAGAAAAAAATGCACCTTAAAAATAAAACTCCATTCCAACTCCTTTTTGAAGTTCAACCAGAGATGGGCAAAAATACATAAAAATGTATTTTGATACAAAATACAAAATACCCCCAAATAAATGTATTACAACAAAATACAAAATACAAAATACTGGTGCCAGAAAATGTAACAAAATACATGTATTTTGTATTTAAAATATAGGAAATACTTTTTTCTGGATTTTCTGTTTTCCATGCAGCGTAGCTAAATTACAGCTAGCTGGCTAACCATAGCTTGCTTGTTCGCTAACGTTGTAGCTAGCAAAATATGAATTACTTCACTAGCTAAAAAAGTCATAGTTTAGCTTTAGCATGTCGAATAAATTAATAAATAAGTCACAGTATAGCATATTGAATAAAGTCATAGTAGGCCTATATTATGTAAAAAAAAGTCATAGAAGTAAAATGTAAATTGGGTAATCTTTTCTTCCAATCAGAGCGGTGAAACGTGCCACGCAAACAAAAAATAATTAATAGAAAGACTTATTATTATTTGTCTTAATAACTATTAACCACCAAATACTTCAGTTCAAAACAGTTTTAAGGTCTTAAATCAACTGACTAATTCCCAAACTCAGGAGCAGGTGAGATTGGATGTTGCTATAGTTACCATCAAGTACACGGGATGCAATATATTAGCATTTGAATATGAATTTGCAAACATAGACAGCTTAACAATGTTAAAAGGAGAATTTGTTGAGTTACTTGCAACAGCTTAAACTTTTGTTCTGACTTGTGACTCTGCAAAGCAATAGACACATTTTATTTGTAATATACAGTGTTATTTCATTACTGCTAACGGGTCATAATGTGTGGAGTTTTGTGAAAACTGTGCCATGGAAAACATAGTGAACGCTGGACTAGCAAATAGTGAATTCATAAAAGAAGACATTATCTGCCCTTGAGAATAGAATAGAATGCTGGATGGAACACGCACTGTTCTCTGACTCGAATAAATTAGAATGTTGACGTGTCATCTTATGTATGAAGCCAGGTGCTTATGCAAATTAAACTCAGTATCTTCCAAAACTTTACAGAGGACAGCCGGACAGCTCTGAGGCTCTGAGGCTCTGAGGTAGGCCGTGGGAAAACAACTGCTCATAATTTATAGTACAGTTTTATTTTATTTGACTGTGGTCAGGCTTCCTGGAGGGCTCCCTGTTGACGTGAAGGTCTATCATCCGGCTAGTTGGCTGAGGCTTTTCAACCTATTACAGTTGGGTGTTGCCCTTTCATGTAAGCAGATTCATGCTCACTGTGTTGAGCTGTTTGGAGAGTGTCCTGCAGTATATGTTAACAACTACATTCTGGTTAGTAGCCCATGGCTTCTCGGAACCAAAGGTGACGGTGAGCATTCGAACTGTGGGGAAGACTCGGTAGCGCTCTGCCAACTGCAGTTGTAGAAATGTTGTATAGTATGGAAAAAAAACAACTCCACAGAGGATAGCTGGACAGCTCTGAGGTAGGCCGCAGCATATTTTCAGAACTGCCCCCAGGTAGTAGCTGGCTTCTCGGAGCCATGCTGACGGTGAGTGTTTGAACTGGGGGGAAGACTCAGTCGCGCTCTTGAGTCCTGCCAGTGATAGGTCACTGTGTGGCTTAGTTCGCTGTGTGGGGCAAGCCGCAGGCTGCCGTCAGCAGAGTGTAAAGATGGTCGGCCAGTTTTCAGTGCTACCTGGGGGCAGGAAGTCTTTGCGCCAGTCTGCCTCAAAGCTCACTTCAAGCTTCCCGTGGGTCTGATGTAGGATGTGTCATGGCAGGTCAAGATGAGGACCCAATAGCAAGACCACAGGTGGATCCTCATGGACGAGGGGAGTTTCAGACGAACTGCGGAAGGGTTGATAATGGCCTGGATCTCAAAAGGACCGATGAACCGGGGGGACATCTTCCGTGATTCGGTCCTTAATGGGATTTCCTTGGTGGAGAGCCACACCTCTTGACCGACTTGGTAACGTTGAGCCAGGATGCGGCGGCGATCCGCCAAGCGTTTATTTTGTTCAGCGGTACGGAGAAGAGCGGCCCGGGTCTCTCTCCACACCTTCCTACAGCGACGAAGGTGGAGCTGGACTGAGGGAACGGCTATCTCCACCTCCTGGGCGGGGAACTGAGGTGGCTGGTACCCCAGGGAGGCCTCGAATGGAGTGTGACCAGTCGCCGAAGAAGTATGAGAATTGTGGGCATATTCCACCCAGGGCAGGTGAGTACTCCAGCTGGAGGGGTTAGATGCTGCCACGCAGCGGAGGGAGGCCTCGAGTTCCTGATTCAGTCTCTCTGTCTGCCCGTTGGACTGGGGGTGGAACCCAGAAGACAGGCTGATGGTCGCGCCGAGGACCCGGCCGAAGGTTCTCCAGACCTGGGATACGAACTGCGGGCCTCGGTCAGAAACAATGTCCACGGGGATCCCATGCAGACGGAACACCTGGCTGACCATAATGTCAGCCGTCTCCTGAGCAGAGGGAAGCTTGGGCAGCGCGAGGAAGTGAGCCGCCTTGGAGAAGCGGTCAAGTGGTAGAAATGTTGTATAGTATGGAAAAAAAACAACTCCACAGAGGACAGCTGGACAGCTCTGAGGTAGGCCGCAGCATATTTTCAGAACTGCCCCCAGGTAGTAGCTGGCTTCTCGGAGCCAATGCTGACGGTGAGTGTTTGAACTGGGGGGAAGACTCAGTCACGCTCTTGAGTCCTGCCAGTGATAGGTCACTGTGTGGCTTAGTTCGCTGTGTGGGGCAAGCCGCAGGCTGCCGTCAGCAGAGTGTAAAGATGGTCGGCCAGTTTTCAGTGCTACCTGGGGGCAGGAAGTCTTTGCGCCAGTCTGCCTCAGAGCTCACTTCAAGCTTCCCGTGGGTCTGATGTAGGATGTGTCACGGCAGGTCAAGATGAGGACCCAATAGCAAGACCACAGGAGACAGAGTCTGGCAAAACAGATTTTATTTCACCATTTAAAGGCGAGGATGTGTGGAGCCCGTGGTCCGACACAGGTAGCCAAATCGACGATGTGAGTCCCGTGGCTCGACACCGGAGGGCAGGCAGAACAGCGAATAATCTACAACCGTAGTGGAGAGGAAGGAAGTTAGTCCAGGAAAACATCAACTGATAATTCACGGAACAGAGGTAAGACTACCCAGGCCTGCAGGGCCAGGGTTGATAAGCCGCCAGGCGGTGATCAGTGGAATCAGGATCAGCTGGTAACGATCCAGATTGTCCGCAGCTGAGTGGCAATCAGAGGTGTGGCCATGGAAATCGTCTGGAGGCAGGTCCAAGAAAACAAACACCGAGCACATGACATACAATAACAAACAGGGGAATGACAGACACATGAGGAGAGGAGATTGGGGGAAAACAGAGGTTAACACACAATGGTTCAGACAGGAATCCTGACAGGATGCTGTGGTAAGATACTTGCGCCATGACGGCGGAGAGAGCGGAGCCTAGACGGCGGCCTTGAGCCTTGACGGCGGAGCGGAGCCTTGACGGCGAAGCCTTGTGCCTTGACGCTGGAGCCTAAGTGTAGACGGCGAAGCCTGAGCCTAGACGGCGGAGCCTTGAGCCTTGACGCCGGAGCCTTGCCTTCATCGCTCCGCCGAGCCTGTCGCTCGGCGGAGCAGCTCCACCGATCCGACAGGTTCCGCCGAGCGTCCGACAGGCTCCGCTGAGCGACAGGCTCGGCGGAGCGGCTCTGCCGATCCGACAGGTTCCGCCGAGCATTACGCTCGGTGGAGCAGCGCCGCCGATCCGACAGTTTCCTGAGACTGTCGGATCAGTGGAGCTTGTCGGCATTGGCAGAGCCTGTCGGCATCGGAGGAGCCTGTCGGCATCGGCGGAGTTTGTCGGATTCGGCGGAGTTTGTTGGCATTGGCGGAGCCTGTCGGTTCGGTGGAGCCTGTCGGCATTGGCGGAGCCTGTCGGCATCGGCGGAGTTTGTCGGCATCGGCGGAGTTTGTCGGATTCGGCGGAGTTTGTTGGCGTTGGCGGAGCCTGTCGGTTCGGTGGAGCTTGTGGCCGGCGGAGCTTGTGGCTCGGCGGAGCTTGTCGGCATTCGCGTGCTTGTCGGCCCTAGACGGTGGAGCGGAGCCCGTCGAGCCTGTCTGCACTTGACGGCGGAGCGGGACGGGGCGGAGCCTGTCGGCAGTTGACGGCGGAGCGGAGCCTTGACTTGACTGCGAAGGGGTGGGGCGGAGCCTGTCGGCAGTTGACGGCGGAGCGGAGCCTTGACTTGACGGCGAATGGTTTACACATGAGTGCCTCAGTGGAGCGGTGCCCACGGTATTATGATGTGAAATGCTGAATGTACTTGTTCATTTTCTAACATATTGTTACATGTTATGTTGAACTGTATTACATTGGGAATAAAATTCCTTTTAACTTTAAGTTGTTATTGTTGGTTTTATTATGGTCCATCCACCTGTATTTTCAGTCATTCTTTTTACATCAGTTAGAATTAGAACAAAGGTTTAAAAATAACTTCATTACAACCTGCTAACATAACTAACTACACTATTACATTTCAGAGCTATTCACATAACTGTTTTAAAACAACCGACTCCAGATTTGATACATTATAAAGGAAAATGTTGTTTACTGGTGGTGCATTGTAAATGTTATTTAATCTTGATCATTTTAAATGAACCAAACTAAAAACCAAACCAAACCAAAGCAGGTTTAAACTTCGCGAGCGACTTTCGCTCGCGCGAGACGGACTTCTGCTCGCTGAGTGATATAAAAGCGCTCGTCAAAGTAACAGCGCAGCTGTTTGATTTTCGCGCGCGCATGGATCTCATTTGCGCTCTCGGATTTTGACAGTGATTTGCCTTCATATTGACTCACCATTCTGAATAATGTTTTAGTGCTTAGTTTTTACTCGCTCCCATGTCCTCTTGATAGCTGGGTTGCAACTACATGATGGTTGAAAGCACTCATAATTATATGACAGTATTATTAGTACACCATAGCATATCATTATTGTAGAAAATGATTAAGGTGGACTCATGATAAGAATAGAGAGAATCACACACAATTTATTTTCACTGCTTCAATTGATTGAATTACTGATTATGAATAATACATATACCGATACGCCCATACACAGATTCGCACACGCATATTCAAACTCCTAGTTGTATATGGTAAACTACACATACATGTATATACACATATATATAGTACATGATACATAAGCACATACAGTACATATATCCTCATAAGTATCTATTCATTCGTATCAGTTAGATACTCTTTGGGCTTGTTTTTATCTACTTATTCTGAAAGAGTTGAGATAATAATTTTCACTATAAGATCTCATTGGATGATGCATTCCATTAAGCCTACTGCCAGCAGGCACATTTAAAGAAATATCATCTGATTGATTGGGGTGATGAGGCACTTAAAATTAACCTATACATTTTCCCAACACTTACGCATTTAACTTCCTCATATGCGTTCATGATCATCTCCTGCTCATCAGCGGACAAAAAAGAGGCTCTTTCTTTGAGTTTATTTGCCGTTGTACTGTTAGAAAATCATGGTTTCTGGTTCGAATTAACGAGATTGTTTGAGCGCGGATCAGCCTTTGAGGACCCGAGATAGCCTGACATCAATCATCGGGTTAATTTAAGCTGGATGATAGGACATTTGATTGACTTAGTTGAACCACGTACGAGGAACAGGGCCCAAGCCAGAAGGGGGCGATAGCGGAGCAGCTGATGTCACCCACTCTAACCTCCAGCTGTTCTGCTTTAGGCAAACATTTCACACTTAAGTCCTTATAAGCCTCACAAATGTGCCTTCTGATACAAAATTGATAACTTAAAACAGATATTTAGTCCTTTTGCACGTTTAGGAAATACAACTTAGCTCCAAACACTAAGAGAGCCCTAAAGCTCTCTCATTCATTGCACCTCAGACAACAGTATGTTGGTTGATATATCTTCTCCTAAAGACATCTAACCAACATGTTTCATTACAACAGCTTACTTATATACTCATCTCTACATTTCAGGTTCTTTGGACTTTAGTTGATGTTAATGAAAGAGGACACAGACAAGACTGAACTCAAAATACTTAAAATCAAACAAAGTGTTTATTCATAACAGGAGTATTCTGACGCAGCAGATCAATACGAGCTCGGACCTCATCAAAACGATCTGTGACAGCAAAGAAAAAGGCGCTCCCCAAGGGGGAGCCACAATGATTTATATGTCCTTAAGGGCATTTTGTGATTGGTTGACTATTGGTGGAGGCGGCTCTTGGTTTAAACTTTCTGAGAGCCTCATTGGTGCACAGGACGTCCGTCCCCACCGGCACACGGATAGCCAGCCGCTCCAGCGATGAGTCAGATCAGTGTGTGTGTGTGTGTTTGAGAGTTCATTCTAAAGCCAAGGTCGCTTAACTACTTCTTAGTCGAAACTGTTATTTTGTACCAGGCAGTGGCAAGACCGGGGAGTACCTGGTTCCTGTTTTGTATTAGATAATGAGGGGGCCCAGCGCAGGTGGAATACACTGCCTCACTCTGTGACTTTACACTTAGAGACATATTATGATTACTGCACATAGCATATGGTTTAAGCTTCACTAAATGTGTTTACGAATATATAGCAGTGTTTACAAATATATAGCAGTGTGTGTTTACAAATATATAGCATATTTGTTTAAGCTTATTCTTAATGTTTACATTGGCCAAGACTAATATTTAAAGGCAGTTTAAGATTTTATTGTCATGAACACTTGTATACTAAAAGAAGAAAAGTTCTAAACAAGTTAACAAAAAGAAACATGTTTAATAAAAATAATTTGATGTAGATCAGTTCAGTAGACACATCATATGTTCTACAATAAGAACATTTCATATCATTATGCCTTCAACACAGAAGCAGATCCACTCTGCTCTGTTTCTGGAGATTCTCCACGTGAAGTTGCTTTGCTTAAATAGCTAGCTACTCGACTGATAAGTTAACTTGCTAAACACTGGCTATGCACTAGCCTAGACAGCATGCTAGCATCATTAGCATATTAGCATTGATCACTAGCATGTTAGCATCGATCGCTAGCTTGATATTATAACCATCACCATGTATATACAATAGGCTATGTAGCCAGACCCAGACAAAAATTATACATCAAGCTAATTGACATCTGTCACACTCAGATACAATATTTAACTTGACAGACAATCCGTTGAACTTGAAGATCTGAAGACTGAACTCGTGAACTGTTTTTTGTTTCGTGGAGAAAGTATTTTGAGTATTTTAAATACAAAATTACTCCACTCTAAAGTATTTTGTTACAAATTACGTTAGCTTTTTAATCGGCCCTATCAAATACAAATTACAAAATACTCAAAAGTAATTGAAATACGTATTTCAATTACAAGTAATAGAAATACTGCCCATCTCTGAGTTCAACTCAAACAAAGTATTCTGTTTTGCTTTTATAAAGCCACATTGACCATTTAGGTTATCCAATAAAGCAATCAATTCCATTGTAGACTCTGTAAAGGCCTTTCAAAGAATTAGGTCAGAGCAATACTTTACGGTATAATGTGACCCCAAAAAAAAACATTTCTTGTTTCTCTACTTACCTTTTAATAACAGACGTTTTAGGCTTGTTTGTTTGCTTGTGAGTACTTTGAGCACCTCTGAACGGATTGGACACTGAACCCATTATTCTAGGATTAAGACCATTTGAGCTGATGTTGGACTCCAAATAGACTTGAGTATTTTGATCAGATTAACATAAATATATATTTAAAGGTAATAAGAGATTAACAAACAAGTAAAAAAGCTGTCATTTTGCTTTTATCACTCTGATCATGTACCGTATAGCGAGTCTTCCATTGTTATTAAAAAAAAAAGAAAAAGGACAAAACACTTAGCATGACTACAGCTGTGACACGCTGCTCGTCAGGTGATAATAATTGAGGTTATGTTTTCATTATAGAGCGGCGGCTGGCACTGCATGTTACTCTTTGTGGAAGGAGTCCCGCCCTGCTCTCTGTAAGGTTACACTTGCAACATAGCATTTAACAGGCAATTTTGCCTTTCTTTTCCCTGACATTGGAATGTGAGCCGAGCAGACATTCACAGAGCTGTGGACGTGTTCAGACAGTAGCCCGGAGGCCTACAGATAGAGCCGCTAATACAGTCTGATACAGAGTGCCAGAGGACTGAAGCCTCTTCCTGTGGAACAAACTCACCTTATACGAAGTCTTAACGAATTGGCACGTGGAAAGGAAGTACCAATATGATGTTTTATTAATGCCGTAAGATGCTCAAATCATAACTAATAGAATCAAGTCATGCATCAGGTCATGTCTGTATGAGTAGAACTGCTGCATTGATAGAAAAAAAAAGGAAATAGGTCTTGTCTTCATTCTTGTTCGTGGCAATGTAGCCAGTCTGGGATTGAGATATTATTTTGCAGTGCTTATATTCAGCTGCATCCTCTTGTTTCCTTTATTTTTTCCGTTTGGCACATTTGACAAACATGTCAACATTCATATCATTTCAAAAACCAAACAAACATACGCCACTTATTTAAGGACTTTTCACAAAAAAAGACAACGATTGCTGTTGTTTCTTCAGTCCTACAAGCTCCACACAGACGAGGACGCGACTGTGTTTACATCTAACGCGGAGACACGAGGGGGAGAGAAGAAGCAACCAAACCCAATCAACAGGGTGTACTGTAGGGGGACAGCGGTGCCATGATGATACAGGCCCGTCCACAATTAGATCTTTCCTCTGCAGACAAGAACCACACCAACTTCGTCCTCTGCTGGTCATCTTGTGTAAGTGCAACATGCCCCGACTTTGGCTCATGTTCGTGCTCTTCAGGGCAAATACCATGACTTTTTATATTTGATTATGAGTGGATTGTTTTATTTAGTTATCGATCAGAATGGAGATTGAAGATGTGGGGCTAAAGGACCCCCTTTGGAAGCATTTTTTACTCACAGTATGGCCTGTCGTTTCTATAGCACCACCTCTACTTAAGCAACTGTGTTACTTTGCACATATTAATATCCCTTGTCATGTACCGTTAGTTTGATCACGTATCTTATGCTCTGCAACGGAGGCATTGTGGGTTTGATTTTGAACTGCTGCTGCATGTTAAGCTTAGCCAGTATATGATCATACATTATAATAATACAGAAGGTAATCATTCTGCAATAGAATAATTTCCTTTTTCTTGCTTATATATATATATTTTTTAAGAATATATTTTAATGTATTTTTACATTGCTAAAAAAAAGAAGAAAAGAAAACATGGATTCTCACCTCTGTCTTACCTCCAAGCAAAGTAAACTAAAGTAAACAAGCCTTCCCTGAACCTACATGTGGTCATTATCTTGTCAAGTCCGGTCTTGTGAGCACCACTACAGCTCGAGAGGCTAGTGACAGTGTAAACTCTGCATGAATGACAGAAGCTTTTCCGGTGGAAAACTTAGGTTTACACAGCTCATGCTGCAGTTTGTCATCTATTCACATCCACTTCAGCTAATGTCAGTAGAGGGGCATGACCTTTAAGGGACAGTTCACTCCCAAAATACAACATATACATTGTTTTGCTCTTACCTGGAGGGCTATTTGTCAATCTACATTGTTTTGGTGTGAGTTGCCTTGTTCTTGTCCTTCCAATGCAATGGGACTTGTATGGCACTCGGCTCGAGCGGTTTAATGTATAGGAACTATTTTCTTTCAACCATCGCTCCTACATGAAGCTGCTCACAGCAATGTCTGTGGATTATCTTGAGTAAACCGGGTCAAGAATTCTGGAAAGAGACATTACTGTTGAGTTTTTAAAATGTATCTTTTTGGCGCTGTGAGCACCTCAAGCAATGTACCATACAGTCCCATAGTATTGGAGAGAAGGCAGACATCTCTACGGCTCATATCTCCAAAACTAGTCTCACACCAAAACAATCTGGACTGATAAATAGCACTGCAGGTAAAAATAAACATTTTTATTTTTGGGGTGAACTCTTCCTTTAAGCTTGAAAATAAATCATATAAACTAGATTTAAAAAAAAAAACATCACACATAATTCAAACACATTATTATTATTATTATCATTTTTATTATTACAGTGTGTTTTGGGCCGACCCTGATCATACAGGCTACTGTAACTTGACAATCGCTGGAAAGTGTTCCCTTTTAGGACCTGGCGGAAGTCCCTGATGTGGACCCCTGCAGGTCACTTCTCTTCTTCCTCTCCACCACGTCTCTTGTCTCCAGCAAAGCGCGGAGTCCCCATCAGCTGTTTTGTAGCCGCGTGCAGCAGCGGTGCAGGACCAAGGAAGCTGTGAGAACACGTTTACACCCTCCGTCACCTCCGAACGGTCCATGTAGCCTTTTCCCCGCTCGACATCTGCGAAAGAAGAGATGACGATGAGGTACCTCTTTTTGTTTTTGTTTTTGCGTTTGTGTTTGAAACTCTTTTTTTTTTAATAGCTTTTCAGTGCGCCGATAAAGTTGTGAATGTGACTGCTTGCTGCCTCTGCAGGTGTTCCTTGTGGCTGGAGCGCCTTCTCTGCTGCGTCCTTATTCTTGTCAGCTCAGCTGCATCGCAATGGCCAGGTAGGAACCAATGGTGACAATATCAATGCAATAATAGAAATGCTCTGGTCGTGACGATTTCTTCTTGTGCATTGTTAGTATCCTTTGCTGAAAACATTTAAATAGGCTTACACTCAGGCTCCCTTCACAATAAAAGCTTAAGATAGTAAAATACTGTCTTACATTGAGAAATAGCCTCTTTTTTTTTGGCAGGCTCCTGGAAGTTATCTGCCCAACTCAGCACCAATGTGTAACCTCTATGAAAAAGTTAGGCTTCAGATACCGTTACAACTGCAAGCTACTGTCTGTGTTCCTTATGGCGCTATACGGTGTTTGCTCATTGCTGTCTCTTCTTTGGCTTGGATTGCATTATTCTACTGTTTATTCTAACAGCCACGAACAGACCAGACCAGCACGGTTGCCACAAAGCTGAGAATACACATAGTTCTGATCCAGTGATTAAAAAACACAGCCGTTTGTCCATTCAGAGAAGGTCAAAGAGGCTTTGGGGCTGTTTACAGGTTTTTTTTTTCTCAAGTCCAAAGTCTGCAGTCCTCAGAAAGCTACATTCCTTCCCTGTTAGTCCTGTTTCTTGCTCTGTGTCTGACTGTTGCTTGTGTTGGCTGCATCTAAATACTGAAAGATGTTTTTCCCCTTTGTAACAACCTAAGCAGAATTGTCACTTGTATCCGGCCAGCTGTTATAACATCAGAACATTTGAACTAAGAGGAGATGACAAAGGCTCATTTATCTTATACACACACACAATGGTAATGGTATTAAAGGAGCTACAGGAGCCACTGAATGGAAGAACTCTCTTCTGCTGCTGAATAATTTACATTTGAACCCCACTAATGTCCTGCATTTAATTTAGTAAACATTGAGTTGGAGAACGGTGTCACTGTCAGGTGATAGGGAGAGGAAACCGAGAGGACACTGATAAATATTTGATTGACTGTGATCCCTATAGCGGCTAGATGCAGTATTTTAGGGGCTTTGGGGGAAGTCTGCACCCGTTTTACTTCTCATTGTCTTGTGTTTTGTATCTAACGCGACCCATCAAGTAGTTTTGCCTCTGTTGGCCCTCTCTTTTATATTAACATCTTGATAATTCTCCATCTTTTACCTCACAGGTGAAAAAAAACTCCACCCAAAAAATAGAAAAGGGTAAAACACATTTCACGTAACTCTCCAACAATGTGACATTTTCACAGGGAATGCTGTCCCGTCTGTGTGTGTGTGTGTGTGTGTCCAGGTTGAAAAGGCCTGCCACTCCGTCTCAGGAGCGATGCCTTTGGCTGCCTGCGACATGGTTGAATTAGGTCTGATTCGTTCCCAGTCCCTAGCTGGGTCAGGAATCCCTATTGTCATGTGATCTTTGACATGCACCCAGCGTGGTTTTGCCTGAAGGGGAGCAGGAGAGAGGCGGGGGGGGGGGGGGGGGGGGGGGGAGGGGAACGGCCGTAGGGGGACACCCCGCCGTGCCATTTAATGGCTGAATTAGATGCCACATTGAAAATCACAGCTGGCTTTGGGTTCTCTTCTTTTCAGTGCAGAGGGCACGATGGCCAGAGGTACAGGAAAGCCATCTGAAACATGTGGGAAAAGTGGTAAATGAGAGGCTTTTTTAAATCCCCCATCGTACTTTATCTGCTTCAGAACGTATAGAATATCCTTTATTTCTATAAATGTTTTATTGACAGTTCTTCTATTTAAAGTGGTTCCACAACTGCCATCTGATCATCTTGAGCCCTAGCTGTTGGGTATGATGGAAGAGGTCTGAAGCAGAGCGCCCTTTGACAAACATGCGTTGACACGTCACGTATAGTTGCAGCATTTTGTAGAAAAAACTTCTGCTTCCACATCTCAGAAGTGTCCTGAGAACGATGTTCTGAACTGTGGTGTTTTTGTTCTCATTTGCTCTCTGCAGCAGCAAGATCAACAACTTTTAAATTCTGTTTACTTTCTTTTTTCTGACATTTTCTCCTCTGGCTGTCGTAATACCAGATACTTGAATCTACTACAGCAGTTTGCTGCGTGAATGGATTATTTTAGGCATCAACAGTGGCCACCATTGTGGTTTTTAATAGAAGTCAGTTAAGGCAAGACACGAGAATGATTATCAGTGTAAATAAAAGTACTGAAGAAACAGCAGTTTTTACGATGCAGAATATCTGCTTTAATTATTAGTATTTTTTATTTGGAGTCTTCTTGGAGACATAACATTGTATTAGATAGCAGACAGACTGACTTGGGACACATTATTGAAATTAAAACAATATTAAACTTTAGCTGTAAAACACAGAGCTTAAAAACATCAATTTTGATGGATTCAATAAAGTTTGCATACACAAAATTCTTATTGAGTGGCTTTTCTAAAAGTCTTGTGGAATTGATAATAGATGCTTAATATCCTTCCCATCACACACCCTGAATGTGAATTGACATCCTTCTAAAAAACATTTTGATATTCATGTCTGCAAATGAACGAGCGTTTAAGGACAATGTGCAAAAATCAATAATAAAAAGAGGCCATGAAGGAAGACAGGATTTCTAAAAAGACATGGTGGTAAACTCTAGATCTCACAGTATGTGCTGTGTTTTGTAAAAGTCCACCCCTTCAAGAATAAAACGGCGTCCTGTGGTGAACGACTATTAGATTGGTGCCTCTGTGAGGATCATTGGAACTCTCACATGAAATAAATAGAGCGACTGTGCACGGATTCGTCTGACTCAGTGAACCTTGTGATGTCTAATCCCGGGATTTTCTAGTCGGTAAACCTACTTATTCATGATCGACATCTCCGGAGGAGCCCTCGCATCGAGGGCTCGGAAGTCCCGTCTGGCATTGTTTAGTTGCATTGTGTCGGCCTACCAGCATTTAAAAGGTCATTAAACCTTTATATCTTTGAGTGTCCAGCTTGGCTCGTGAATTTCAATGTTGGCTTACGTGTGTGTATGTGTGTGTGTGTGAGCTTGTGGGTGGGGGGGGGGTTCATTCAAAATGTCAAGTGGGTATCTGTACTTCCCTTCCCTGGCTCCTTTTTTCATCATTTTCTTTTTAAAGATTGACACTTCCTTTATGCATTTATGCTCTTACTCGTGCCCACTGAGGCAACCGTCTTTTGTCCGTCACTCACGAAGACACAAGAGAGATTTCAAGCCCTCTGCTGATCATTTCAGTTTAAGTTTCAGACACTTCAGTAATGGACTGAACGGGCCTTTTAAAATCCCATTTGATGCTTTGCTGTAAAAACACTGGAGACCCCATCTGTAGCATTTTTCATAAAGACTGTCACAACAATGTTTTTTAGGTCATTCGTTCCTGTCTCTTCAAACTCACGCAGCGTAACAGGAACATACGCTTAATGCAGCACAGCTGTCTAAGACCAGGGACAAAAAAAAAAAAAACCTGTGTCCCTATGTGAGAAACACTTACTAAGGAGACTGAAAAGGAAATCTAGACATGGTGTAGTTTACTTCAATGGTTGTTTTTATAAGAAAGCCACGGTGGTCACATCCTGCTTTGATTACTTAATTCAACCCATCTGGATCCGAGGAGTTGTGTATCTGTGCTGGACGTTGACGAACATGGCCCAGATTGAGAATCATCCAGGGCATGTTTTTTGAATTAGGCTGGGTGTGCACCACGGAAGCATGAAGTTACATTTTTCCTATTCTTTTTCATGTATTCTGTCTACCAATTGAACATTGTGTATTCCCTAAAATGCTGGTATATTTTAGCATCTTAAATTCCTTAGATTTGACCAAAGATTACCATCGAAGATCATCTTATTTAACCCCCCCCCCCGACCACACACACTGAGTGAGAATGTATTTATCGTAGTAAAGCGAGCGTCTGCTTGCTGTAAAAACCTGAACATGGTAAAAACAGTGACCTGATTATGGGGACAACATGGTTTTGCTGTCATCGCCATGTGTAAAGCGGCCTTTGCTCAGTATTTGTGATCCCTGCATGCTTTCCATGGCAGAGCATCCTTTTGAATGTCGCTGACAGCTGTTATTTGTATTTTTTATGTGCTCCCGGCGCTCAGCCGTTTCAGGTGCGCTCGGCCGTTCTGTCATGCCGTCCCTGATGTCAAAATGCCGGGTTGACAGCGGCAAAATACAGAGGTACGCCATAATTACTGCTTGTGTTCCAAGAGACGAGGATTTGTAAGGCCACTTGTTTTCTACACCCAACCATCTCCAGCGCTAATGGCACAGTGAGTGCCCTCTTACATCTCGGCACCTCTTTCCTGTTTGCGGCGAAACCCTCACTTACTTGCTCGTCTTTCCCAGCCGCAATCGAGTCCACTGTTAGCGGAAGGCGTGAAGCTCTGCAAATGACAGGACTCTACTGTACATGCAGGTTTTGTCTTAAGGATCTGAACATGTAGAGCAAGATGGAAAAGCTTATGTATTACCAACAAAAGTAAAAGTGAGCCTTGTCCATCTCTGGAACCACAGTGATGCATATTCAGAGATGCTCTTTGAAATGCATTTGCTCCAGGGAAAACATTTCTACTTCTTCCAACGTTTAGGAGATGAGTTCTGTAGCAAGGCAGCTATTGCTTCTTCATATGCAGATTTTGATTCCATTAACTTTGTTGCAGGAGTGCTAATAGACTGCAGCGTGTCAGAGCAAGCTACCGAGCCAGGCAGGCTTAATCAGCGGATAAAAGCCCCAGAATTAAATGTGTTTGGGGTGGACACAGCAGCGGTTGCAGTCGTTTACTGAATGCTGGTTTCCATGGCCACCAGGTGCAGATTTTTTTTTTTTTTCCACCACAAAGCCGTATTTGGCTGTAGCAAAGGAAACCAGATCCGTCTACCTGGCACTTTGTCCCCCGTCTCCAGCGCTAGGGAGTGTTCACTTGTCCTCACTGACAGCCTGCCGAACACAGGGAGGCATGAAACTAGAGAGCCCCCCCCTCCCCCCTCCTCCTGCCATTTACATTCTCCTGTCCAAAGAAATCCATACCGTAAGCTTTTCACTTTCCGTGAACTAGGGCTGATCCCGAGTGACCAAGACCATACAAACCGCCTGCTGACATTATTTTAAAGGCACTTTTCAGATCCAGACCTGAAATAAGCGTATTTTAACTGTCAGATGTGAACACTGTTAATACAAGCACCATGCTACCACCCAATGCGTTTCTTTTTTTTTTTTTTTAATGAATGAATAGACCATTGAGCATTTCATGAGGCCCCTCTCGGGAATGCCATTGTGCGTTCTGACCCTCACTTTGTGGTTATATCCCTCTTTTCGCTCTCCACGTCTTCTTATCTTCTGATTGACTCTCGTGATGTGCAGGCTGCTTTTCAGGGCATCCTTGAATTCCACTCATTCACCCGTCCTTCAAGGGCTGCCACGTCTGTAGGCACTTCTCTTTTTTACCCCCTCACAAAATCTCACACCATGGGGGTGTGAACTGAGGAGAATCCCATGGGACGGAGAGATTACCATCAAGCCTAGAGCTCCTGTGACAAAAGAGGGATTTGCCGAGTCCTGTACCTCTGTCCTCCACTTTGGTATGGACTTGCCGGAAGTAGGACTCTGGGCCAAGTCTTGGGATTCAACGACATGGCCCGAACTGAGAGGTGGACTTCCCAGGTGCACTCAGTGTTGGGTGCATTCTCGGGTTGTGGACTTAAATTTAGAGATAAAAAGATGGGTAAAAACAAGAGTTTCCGTTGACTAATACACTAAAAGACTACTGATGCATCAGCGTGTACGCAGCGTTCTGTAGCAGGGAGCCGGCTTTGACTACTTGATATATAGTTCGGGAGTTTAGTCCAGTGGTACCCAACCTAGCGGTCTGGCCCCTCCAAAGTGTCACAAGGTGATTTTGTGTAGTCATGAGATGAGTTAATGGGAGAGGAAAAAGACAAAAAAAACATTATACAAAATTACAAGTCAACCAAAAATATTTTGAAGTTATAAAGTGTAAGTTTAACGAAATGCAAAAGAAACAAATCTGTTTCAACCACGGTAAAAGTTTAGAGGGGGGAAAAGTGTGGGAATCCACTGGTTTAATCTTCAACAATGTATTCTATTGTATAATCATGTTTTTATCAACATTTTTATATGAAAAGTAAATCAAGCTGTCAAACAACTGTAATGGACTAAAAGTCCAATATTTCTCCCTGAAATGTGGTGGAAATGTGTCAAGTACAATTATATATATGAGTGCCTTAAGATTGTCACAGTACTTGAGTAAATGTACTTAGTTACACTCCATCACTGCAGAGGACTGAAGCTCCTGTCGGCTCATGTGCTGAGCCTGGACCTTTACAAAGTGAATCCCTCGGCCGCTCGTAACTTGGAAGCTGCTAATTGTTGTGTGAATCATGAGCTCGCAGACAATAAAGGGTGCCCTCTATTCACTGGGCTGTCGTTATGGGCCAGGTGGCACAGTGCCATCCATTGAGAGGTTTAGAGAGGAGGAACATTTAGGGGTCCAGTGAAAGATTTGAACGGCGGTTCCGTTTCTGAGACCGTGGCACTATCAGTCTGGGAGGTGGGCTGAAGGGACGGCGGTCAAATTCGTCCCTCGGAGGTCAATTGACTTATTGAAACATGCCGGGAAACTTGGTCAGTGTCGCGTTGGACAGTATACCCTGTGGTTTTACAAGTCCAGTTCATTATTTGTGCGTGGTAATAGTCTTGGCTGTATAAAGTCTTTGTAACCTTTCCTGTCTTGAATGTGTCCGCCCAAGTTTAAGGCAGGAAAGAAGGTACGAATCTAAAAAGACAATGGCACATAATGCAACATAGTAAAGGAGTCAGTATCCATCCAGGCTCTGCTGTAGTGGACTGGTCTCCTCTGACATCTCTGGGCAAAATTTAGGAGGTGTCAGTTTTTCAGTCATAGGTCTGAACAGATACAGTTTGAATCAATACAGTTCTCTACCACGTAAGGGCTTACCTTTAACTTGTGCTCTACGTGCATACAAATGTCATTTTAGGCTCATAACTACACTGATTGTGAGTTGGGCTCTAAGCGCTGCCAAAACGCAAATGACACTACACTCAATGCAGGACCTGAACCCATCCTGTGTGTACGGAGCACACAACCTGCTGTTACTGCTCTGACAACATGCTGCTTTTTGCTACACAGGTTGTGTAGACACGAATACATTTTGAAGTTACAAAGCTTGTTAGGAGCCCTACACACTAACCAACTATCGCCAACCAGTCACATTTACCTATCAGGAAAAAACAAACACTTTGCTGCACTAAAAGTTGTGAAGCCCATTTTGCACCTTTACTGAATTGCATCCTTTTCTGATTAGACAACCTGTTTATACAGCAATGTCAGAGGAAAAAGACAAATGTTTACCCATGCATATTATTCAAGGCTTAAAAGATTTAAGATGTTACTTTATATCCATAACGCCTACTAACTACTGGCTACCAAAGTGCACATACACTCTGCATCAGTGAGAGGAAATAACCACTAAGAAGTCTGTATGTGGTAAGCAAAACAGTACATGACCCAACTGAACCTGGCAGCCCACTGTTGGCTTGAAGAGTCTGGACTCCTAAAACAGGCACACGCTAGCCTTGGGCCTTGGCGGGTTTATGTGCTTGTTTTCACTCAAGTCTCTTGTTTCCTCCCTTCTTCTCTTTCTCTCTCAGTGAAACTCTGAAAGCATGAAAAGGTCACTAATCTATAAATGCCCCCGGGTGGGAATTACTACATCTGTGGTTTGGCACACTATATGTAGATCAGATCAGACGGGAGACGGGTTGTATTTGAGAATAAATTCTCCGACCTTAGTTTATATTTTGATCTCTAACTGAGTCATTTTGCATGTCTGCACTCTGCCCTGAAACTAAATATTTCCTGTTGCTGGTGTGCTGAATTGGCAGAGCATTATCCATGTTTAATTTGGCCAAGAAACATACTATTTCTACAGGTTGGGTAAAGGGTATTCTGTCCTAGCTCTTGTGTTGGTTATCATTGTTGAAATACCTATAGCTAAATAGAAATCTGCTTAGTCACATACATCTGCGGCTGCGGGGTCAACATATCTTTCAGCTGGTTCACCAAGTTCAGATGAAGTTGGAGTACCAGCTCACCAAAGCCCCGTCACGTGGATTATTACATGCCTTTGCGTGGCTTAAGCTGAAACAGAGGAAGAGCATGACCCGTGGGCTTTTTTTGAGCTAAAGTGCCCAGCGGGGTGAACAATGCACGCTGGCACCATGGACCCATAGTCTGGCCCGTACTAATTGAGGGCCCTGATATTGTCTTGTCGATGAAAGCCCTCTCTGTCCCCCTCACTTCTCTTCATCTACTGTATCCCCCCCGGGCCTCCGATACAGCCACAGGCATAACGTCATTCCCCTCCAGCCATTGTCACCATTCATTACAGGGGATTAAAGTGTCAGCTGAAGGTGAAGTATAAGCTCGCCAGCGTTATTCACTGAGGGTGAGTTTGAAGGTGTTGTGCCTCGTAAGCTAAAAGTTTGTGCCCCTGTCAACACCCCTCCTGCATGTTGAAGGATGAGACTTTGCCTTTTTAGGGCTCTGTGGTGTATCGTCCCGAGAGAAAGGTCAAAGTCCTGTGCTTCCCTTTAATCTACGTGAGATCGATGAGATCGGTGCTCTTGTAGCCAAGTAACAAGGATTAGGACTGAATAAATGGGTAGTGGCTCTCAGTGGTGAGCGTGGATTCAACCAACTCGATGACTGTCCACTTAAAACACATTTACATATGTGATTGTCCAGAGCAGGGTAGGTAAGTGGCGGAGCACACATCCCCCGCTTTTATTTGCTTTCATTTTACTGTGGCGGTGTCCTCACCGCGGAATTCGTATCAGTCTGCTGCGGATGTCAAGGGTCCGCGCCCATGATTCCCTCCCATGCAAAGAGGGAAGCTTTGTGACAGAAAAGAAGGACTCTACATCCCTCTTTCATGGCTTGGGTTTACTGTCAAAGTGTTGATCTGCATTGACACGTCCTTGAAGTGCTGTGCAAAGCTGAAACTCAACACTTGAGTGAGGCCTCGCGGTTTCAAAGAACCAGCATCGAGACAAAGACGGGGACTGGCCAACGGACTGATATAACAATCTGCTCCTCGCACAACACACAAATGAGATCTGCATGCGCATTCTTTCCGCACGAAGCCCACGTCTTCAGTGGAGGATGTTTTTTTACTGATGCATTCAGGAGAACCAACAGGAATGGAGGGGAAATTCAGTTTTTGGCTCATGCCGAATGCTGATCGGATGCGCATATGCATTTATGCCTTTGCCAGCGTTTTCAGCTGTTCGGTAAACCTGTGGCAGCAGGTAGAATTTGTGCATTCATGGTTAATGGGAGAATCTAATGGGCCATGGAAATATATAGCAATGGCATATATTATATCATATAAGTGTCACGTTTTCAAAGCTTTCCCTTACATCTCAAGAGAGGATTGAGTCTAAGAAGCCCACAGGAAAGGTTTCCTTATAATTCAAACTTTTCAAAGTTTTAAAACCGTAACATAATCTAAACTAGACTGTGTCAAACAACTGTTTTTAACATGCTGTAAGTAGAGGAGACCAGAGTTTGTAGCACAGACAAGGCTCTAATCTGAAAAAGGGAAAATTAGAGGTTTAAATTACAGACCGCATCCCAGGAACGATAACTCACTTTTAATCTTGACTGCATTAAGACATCATGCAGCTAGTAGTTTAATTCTCTATACCTAAACTAAAATCCAACATGGACATGGTTCAGGACCTTGTCACTGTGCCACATAGAGAATAAATACCATAGAAATGTCAGCATCTATCAAGCATTGCAAGACGTCGCTTTGAAATCACTGAGAGAATGTGAAAATGTTGACGCTCTATCTTGTAACCATATCTCGAATATACGTTTGGGAATTTTACATTTCTACTTAACAATCACTGAACGATTATTCATGGTCTATCAGGCCAACGCGTTCAAGGTCTTTGTCAAACACTGACGAAACACCTTACAAGATAAAACCCAGCGTGCAAACGCTGTTTGCTTCTCTCTTATTTTGGATAGCAGTATCTGGATATGGCTTGAGCAATCAATGTCTCGGCACATGCCTCGACATGGGCTTCATAATTTGTAACTAATGATCCAGGCTTCTTTCGTAGACCTTTGATGTTTGAGTTCTTATCTTAAGCCATTCATGGTGATGAAAACAAAGCTATTCCAGCCAAACCCCCCGCCCCCCCCGAGGTGCAAGTGTTATGCAGTTGTTGTAATATTGTTACTGTACGACGCACCGTATTGATGTGATTGTCATTGCGTAACGTCTAGGAACCTTAAACCTTTGATTTTCTGTGTTGAAACACTGCATCAAGGTTGTTACATGGTCAGTCAATAAATTGTCCTGTGTGACTGGCAGGAGAATCTTAAGAATGCTGATAGCCTGGGAAGTTTGTCAGTGGACAGTCTGCACACCAAAGAGGTGGGCCTCTATTTTATTAGATATGAGCATGTCTTGGAATGTGACCACAATGCACCTCATAGAGCCAACAAGCGACAGCAAGTCGTAGAGTTCTCAAGTCCTTTGAGTTCCCAGTTTTGGTCAAAAATACTCATTGACATTACTCACGACATGCTGTCCGACTCACAAAGTAAGATATTATACTGTAGAGGATGAACATCGAAGCACCATTTTATTTTGTCGATGTTGCTTTAGGCACACTTCTCCACCAAAGGGTTTTCCTTGGGCTGGAAGGAAACAACGATGCCTGTAGCAGAGAAACGTTGTCAGAAAGCAGGTGCATTTATCGTTATAGTATAAAGTCAATGCAGACGCATTCTGCAGCTGCTTCACAATAATAGCCGTCATGCAAATGGGGTTGGATATCGGCAGTCTGATCCTTAATAAATCAGTTACATCAGATTAATACCTTTGTACCGTAAAGCATTTCTACTTTCTATTATAATTATATTTATTATTCCAACGAATGAGCCTTAAAATCGTATAAAGTGCACATTATAGTCATATTACACATACATCCCACGTTTAAAACTGGGAACCAATGCTTTGTCCCGTTAAGTGCGGCGAGTGTGCATACACTGTAACTATTCACGTCACAGTTTACCAGCTATTATTAACATTACTTTTTTTTAAAATGCAAAACAACTTTTTTTGTGCACGTAATAAAAACCTCAAATTCTACACATCATACCGCCCGAGCTGAACCCCTTACAAACAGTTTACAAAAATCGATCCCTTGATTTTAAGAATGGATGTCGGATCATTCAATTAAAATAAATATCTTTAATGAGCCCAACAAGCAAATAGAATGGATGAAGGCTTCTACTGTGAAACAGCAGCATCTTGTAATGCGCCGACATGATGGAAACTCGTCTCCCACTGTGCCCGAGGTGTAAGTTGTGCTCAGGGGCATGTATCCCGACAAAACATCAGTGAGTCAGAGCGAGGCTGTACAGCCACCTGAGGGAAACTTGGCTTGGGTTTCTTCAATTTTAATTTGAGGTTAAAAAGTTCTGAATCAACATTGTTGATGCTTCTCTGTTGCTGGATAACACACATTATCTGGGAGAAAAAAACAACAACAATCTTTTACACAACTGAAGAAACGTCGAACCAACCCCAGACATTGGCTGGGTTCCCTAACCTGCCTACGGTATCAACTTCCACTTTTTACCCTTTTCTGTTCCTGGAAAACCGTTGTTGCTGTTGAGACAGTGAAGTGTTGAAAGTAAAGCCAGTGGGCTTTTAAAGTGTAATTATTCCTTTTTTTTTATTACCACACTTTCTGAAGCTCAAAAGGTCGTTGTGTATTTTATATGGATGCATTTTATTGCCTTTACTAAAACCTGTCTGAACAGAATCAATTTTTCCCTTGTTCTCGGTGGTTTTCTGTTTGAGTGAAGTGGGTTACGAAGCTGCTCGAGTGGGAAGATTAGAGAGCTCAAGCACACAGTATGTGACCCTACGGTCTGTGGTTTGGATCCATGTTGTTTCGTGGTTTATTTTATAGCTGCTTTTTGGTTAGACTGTGTACAGCTTTAGTTTTTTTCCTTTCCTTTCCATTTGTGTAGGAAAAGCATGTTTTCTCCGATCACTTCCTACAATTCAGACTGGTCGTAGAAAAGCTGTATTCAGCTCTTTGTTTAAAGATTGTTGTTTTAGCTGCTGAAATCTGGCATGCTCTTACGAGTGCACACTGACGTCAGACGATCAAGACCTTCAGGTATTAAACATATGTAGGCAGAAAAGAATCTATGTTTTTTTAACTGAATGCATTCTGCCAGTTAAAACTGAGTAATGGAAGCAGTGTATTGCTTAAGGCGTGACCTTTAGGCAAACCTTTTTTCAGGGATGAAATTTGAATAATTTAGTACATATTTTGATTTATTCAGTCTTCTAACTTGATGACACAAAAGCCAAAATGTGGATTTTTAGCTTTAGAAAATATGAATGTCTGTAATTATTTTTTTTGTTGAAGTTTGGAAAGGATGGTTAAGCGTTGGCTCATTTACATGGTGTGCTCTCAGCAGTATTTTATTGTTTTAAAAAACGTCAAAAAGTGATTTATGAAAAAATACCAATCCCTTATCATAAAAACAAATGATCAACTCTCTAATGGAAGAAAGTAAAGCAAATGTCAGCCCTTAAACCTCTTGGGATTTCTTGTAATCAGTGTTGGTTAACAATGGACTGCGGTCAAAAGGCTGCTCGCCGATCCTAATTCTGACTCATGGTATCGGACCGACCTAGGTCGGATTCTAATGTTTTGGGCCTAGCACCAGGAACAACAGGAAGTCATGCAGAGTCAGTTCAGAGTCACACGTCCCACCTCAGTCCTTTTTACAGGCTTCAAATCGTTCCCAGCTTTCAAAAAAAGAAAAGACTTCTGCTCTGCTGTAAGAGTTCTGCAACTGTATGTTTTCAACGTCTCCCTCGAGTTGCAAGATGATCCGATGTCATTTCTTAACAGTTAATGCTTGTAAATGCCAAGGATCCAGACGAGAATTGACTTAGTGAGTAAAGACCAATTACAGGTGATTCATTGTGCAATAAACCACAAAGGGAGCATCAATCAAGGCATCCAAGCATGTTTCCTCAGTATCTCCTGTAAAGTTGCAGAATGTGATGACGAGGGCCCTGCTGTAACACTGCGTAGATGGATGTTTTTATTTATTTCTTTAACCCCAACACCCCCGCAGTATGCTTACCCTGAGGGCAAGTAAAACCTCTCACTTCCCCTCTCACTAAAAAAAAAAAAACCCCAAGTCCTCAGGCTCCTGACCGTGTCTCTGGTCCAGGACAGAAATAAAGTGGTGAGGTGTGTCTTTTACGGGGTCCACAGGGACTGCGATTAAGAGGCTGGCCACTTTCCAAGAGTCCGAATCTTCACTGGAAATACACAATGGCGTACACTGGCGGCTAATGACTCCTTGATACACTCAGGGGAGAGCTGATGCCCACAGCAGGCGATTGTTCTAAGGATGCGGGACGAGGTGGATGGAAGTGTGTGTGTGTGTGTGTGTGTGTTGAACAGGTTCAAGGTTCAGTGCGTCGTTTATAGTGTTTGAACCGCGCCAGGAGAAAGAGCCATCGGAACCGCGTTGGCTCACACGAGGAGTGTGTGCGTTTGCCTCCACTTCCTGCTCCTTACCCTCCTTGCGTCTGTTTTTTCTTCCCGCCACCGCTCAGGTATTTGGACACATTCCGGCCGCGCATACCGCCGCTCAGCCCACAGAGCGAGGTAGTGCTATTAGGTTACTGCGGAGTTACCTAATAGGTCTGATCTGGGCTCAAAAGCGTAGCGTGGTCATGAGATCGGCTCTCTTATTACTTATAGAAATCTGCACCTCTTACCTTTTATTTGCAGGTTAAAATCACAGTGCCGAACGTTTTACTGAAAATGCTTTTCCAGTGCTTTAAAGACCCAAAAGATCAAAGTTGTTCCAGTGATGGCGTGAGACATCATACAGCTGAGTCGAAGCCCAGAGTCCTCCCAGGGGTTAATAAATGCTCATGAACGCTCTTCACATACTAACAAGCCATGACTGATAGTTTCCTGGACTTTTATTATGACGGTGGGCTCATACTTCTGCTTCTCTTGCAGAAGGAGGAGGGTGGAAATGTGAGAAGTTAGTTATTTTCCTCAAGCACTTGGTGGTAAAAATTAGGCTTAAAACAAACGAGATGAAATGGAAACATTTAGAAGAGAAGAACAACTCGTCCTGCTGCTTCATAAAGCTTTTGGGAAAATGGTTTACCTCTTCATGAAATTCAGCCTCTGACTGTCCTTCCTGTAACAATTTGTTGCTGTCTCCGCATACTTTTTGTAGTTTTTGTTGTATTTGTTCTCCAGTTGAATGGTGCATTGTTTGTCAGAGGGAAGAAAATGAGGCCACACACACACACACACACATACACCTCCTCCTCCTCCTCTTCCGCTGTTGCGTCAAGCTGAGCGTGTGTGTGTGTGTGCGGCACCAAATTGTGGTGCGTGTGCTCGCGTGTTCGTGAGGTTAAGGATTTCCGTCGCTCGCGCGACGATAATGGTCCCTTACCCCTCCCTCCCTCCCTCCCTCCCCCCCCCCCACCTCCCAAGGCCTGACTTCATTTTTTATCTCTGCTCCCCCTCAGTGAGTCCAAATGGCCATAAGCTCAGTGGCTAAAGTCGAAGGCGAGGGCCCGGCATGCTTTCGCTGTCTCCCTCACACACAGTGGAGTCGCCTTGGTGAATAGGCACAGCTTGTGGGGAATGCCTCAGAGCAGACAATAGCCATGTATCCTTACTTACTTTCTCCCACCATCCAACCGAAACGCTGCAGGACTCTGAGATCCAGTCTGTGTTGCCCCTTAGCGACACAGATCTGAGCGGGTAAGCAGGCCAACGAGAACAGCTAAATGCTGCCGACACTGTTTCAGAAGAACCTCTGAAGTTTCAATCTGAATTGCGTGG
The DNA here is from genome assembly GCF_910591455.1 of Pholis gunnellus. Classification (NCBI taxonomy): domain Eukaryota; kingdom Metazoa; phylum Chordata; class Actinopteri; order Perciformes; family Pholidae; genus Pholis; species Pholis gunnellus. The sequence continues at coordinate 7,470,223 of NC_136539.1, forward strand.
ATATGTAGCACCAAATTAAAGTAGACATGAAAGCTGAAATATGAAAGAACTTAATGCCAGGCATGTGACAGTAATGATATTCACTATTCACCTGTTTTTATTTTGGCAGTTGGCGGTTTGACTGAGAACAAAAATGTGTTGGGAATAATTTGAGGAAAAAAAAGAGCACAATTAGATCAGGAAAAGAAAGTATTTGAGGCAACTTTTGTTATCATAATTACTGACCGACCCATTATTTCAAAACATGGTTGCTGTATCAGATATTATAGGAAACAAGATGGCTGGCACTGCTGAGAATCCCAGTATGGTGACTACAGGTTGACAGTTTTTTAAAGTAAGTACAATAATGTTAAAGACAGTTTGGAGCAGGAAAAGGTCGATAACCAATTAATCGGCCGATTCCTATCAAGAGCTGATAGTGTTGCGTTAAATAATCGAGATAGAACCATTATTGAACGAAAAACGTGTCAGATATGACTGTAGAATCAGTGACCGCAGAGCTGTAAAATATTAAACTAAATTTAAAGTTAGTGCCAGCACCCGTCCCACCCTTTCAATCGGTCGTCCTCTAACCGTGGCACCACTCAGCTCTAATGAAAGGTCTGGCTCCACACGTTATCATTCTGGTAGGGGGGGGGGGGTCTGGCTTGTTTGTATTTCTTTCAACCAATCACAATTGTCTCGGGCGGTGCTAAGTCTAGGAGTCAGTGACGGTGCTTCTGCAAAAACATACAGTGCAGATAGCTGAAGAGGAGGAGAATGGCCGACTTCTACCCCCCCCCAGCCCTCTGCTGGTCTGTCAGATTACAAATGACACGACGACTACAAAAGAAAAAGAAGATAAAGTTAAGGAATAGGGTGATGGCATTGCAAACATTTGACAGTTACACGGCGTGATGTCAATCGCAGTACAAAGACAACAGACTATTATGTGCCATGTAAAGGGACAGTACAGAGCAAAAAAGAAATCGCTTTTCTTATTATGTAGCAGTGGTGGCCCACTGCTGCTGATGTGTGTGTGTGTGTGTGTGTGTGTGTGTGTGTGTGTGTGTGTGTGTGTGTGAGCAGTGGAATGCGTTAGCTGTTCTGCTCTGTACTTGTGGGTCTGGGTTTGCCCACTCGGCTCGGTCAAATCTTTGATGTCTTGGGATGAAAGGATGCAGCCTTCCCATCTTGTCTTTCGTCTCCGAGGACAGTCTGTGAGCATTTAAGAGTCCCCCCCCCCCCCCCCCCCCCCCCCCCACACACACACACACCCAATGCATTTCTCCGAGGGACCGGGTCATAAAAGTTAACATGCAAGGGGACAGAAAGAGAGTCGAGTAAAGAGAGCAGGTATTCGGATGGCCAGACTTGTATACCCCGCCCGGACTGTAAAAAGGTAGCACTGCGTCTAGATGACACGATCCTGTAGGACTCTTCCTGTGTTTATAAGTGCTTCCTGGGGATGTTTGTCAGTTTTACTGTTTGTTTAGTTGTAAAAAAAGAGAATGGCGAGGTGTAAAACGTTAGTGTTTTTATACAGAAAGAAATGTGTCTCGAGTACCAAGTATACTGACTCTAAAAAGTATTGAAAGTTGGCAGCAAATGTTCAGATTCTTAGCCTTGTTAACATGTTCTTTGATTTATAGGGTACACATCTCTCTAAATATGCTTTTATGTCAACTTGAAAATTGCTGTGGAGGTGAAAAGAACCAGAGGCAGGTCCTTCACTGAAACTTGTGGTACCGCAGAATTTTCCTTGTATTTTAATGTGTCTTCATCCACGGAAACGGCGAAGGACTCTCAGGGTACATAAAAATGGTTGGACAGGTGAAAGTGAAGTGAAATAAAGCCAACATTTTTTCTGCATAAATCATGCAACCAGGTTCTCTGGTGATGCTGCCAGGCCCAGGCTGGAGCCAGCTTTACTTCTTGTGGAAGTGCTTCAGGGGCTTATTGCTCTCCACCACCTGGTCTTAAGTTAAGAAAACACATGCTCATGCTGGATGGTGATCAGCTTTGGCCACTTTTCACAAAAAAAATTGTCTGTATGTTTGTCTTTCATTGTCCGGCAGCAGTGTTCACACAGTATGAATGTGAAAACCCGAAAACACCCATCAAGGTCGATATCAGCGATAAACCAAAATAATAAAAGATGGTCATTTTAGGAAGTACAAAAAATATATATATTATATATATATTTTATATTTGAAGTGAGACTGCACAAATATCACTTCCTTATGTCCTTGCAGTGGAAAAACATTGCGGCAGACCATCTGTAGCCATTCAGCGACATGATTAATGCAAATAAACGGTGAAGTAAATCCCTGTAGGTCTGTTTAAATGGTCGAGGCCCTTTAGTAGTTGCAACGTTATGTGTCTGGAAGAAGACATATTATGCCGCAACCTCTCCTATTCTGTCTCTCTCTCCTCCTACACTGTCAGCTTTAATTTTTTTGGCCAATGCTTCATGAAAGAGTTACAGATGTGAAGTAAATCACGTAGCGGTTTGAAAACACCTCCGTCTTTTCCTTCTCCCTATTCCCTCAGAAATCATCTCAACATGTTTTATCAATCACTGACACTTGATTCTGTGACTCCCCCGCTTGTCAGGTTGCGCTGCAGAATAGAGATTCATTATTCAGGTTTTCCTTCTTAAAGGAAATGGGAGGCGTTCGCAGTGACTAATGTTGCTCTCTGATATCCCCATCTTATGACCCAGGAGCATAGTTTTTTTTTTTAAATCTAGTTTTATTTAGTTCTTGCCGACCTGACGTGGACCTGACTTGGCGAGGTGTGAGGGATGCGAGAGGCATCAAGAGGCTGCAGCGTCGACTGTAACGCTGTTGATGTGCCGCTGTTTCCAGCCGGTTGTGTCAAAAGAAATGAATGCACAGATTTCTGGCCAACAATGGAACTGAGATGCACTGTCTTGTTTCCAGGAAGCTGTAGGTGGTAGACAAACTCCTCCCCCTCTGACTGACCACACAAAACCACAGCCCCGGGGCGATACTTTTGGTGCGCCTGCCTGCCGTTCCTCTTTCACATGCAGTATTTTGGTATTGCAAAGCTTGAACCAACATGATTGGAATGCTTTTTTCCCCCTCTTTTGTCCCATTTATTTTTTTTGTAGAGAGGCTCTTTTGTTCTAATGTGATAATTTAAGGAGGAATGTTTTCACTTTGGGGGTTTGGAGCTGGTGGTAAGGGGTCTGTTTGGGGCTTTAGGTGAAGATTGAAAAGATGGACATTGCAGAAAGACCTTTGTTGGTCAGAGCCGGTCTGTTTGATTGATATTTGCTTTATTGCTTTTCTTTTCTTTCATTAAAATCTTACATTTAGGCCATTTGTCTGGACTGTTTAGGGAGCTTTGACACAGCATTTAAGCAATGCTGGTCTTTCTTTGGAACACATCTTGGTATCATACTGTTAAACTCACACTCCATTAATTCTACTCATAAAGGTCAAGTTATTAGTCATGGATAGTACTCATTAGCCTGTAAACAAATCATCAAGTTTGACAAAATAACCCAAATTTATAATTTTTACAATTGTTTTCCTGTAACAACAGAAACCCCAAAGCTGGCAATAGTGTGTCGTGATGGCTTTGTTTTGTCTGCTGGCTCGACTGGGGTATGATTAAGGGAAGGTGAGTTCTAATATAACTAAAGGGAATGTAAGCTACCGCATTAGTTGAAAGAATAAAACACAAAACATGACAACAGAAGTAAGGAACATTTTCTGTCTTGGTTGGCCATGTGTGTTCCGAAATGTCTGAAATAATAGCACATGCTATTTGAATTTGAATGAAAATGTGAAGTGCACAGTTCCCTGATATTATATTTTACACGCAGTCTAAAGAAACTGAGGGGAGAGGGGCTCTCAGTGAATAAATACATTTACAACTGTTTGGACTTATGTGGGAGTAAATGGATAAAAACCTTCTTTAACTATTTAATTGTACCACACTCGTGCAATAACTTCCCTTGTCATTATAGCAAAGAAAAAGTATCTGCAGTAAAGCTGCTAAATTCTAAATCCTGAGCATGGCTCTCAATTTAGCGACGGCTGAGTAGGCGGCTTGCAGCTAACAGTGCAAACAACGTCAACAGTGCTAACAGAGCTAACAGTGTTAACCTGAGCTGCCTGTCACCAAAGAACGGAGAAGCTTTGACAAAAACACACACAGAGCGACATCATTCTCTGCTCAGGTAGACATTACTCCACTATATTTTTCATACCGAAAATAATTGTTTGCTGCGACATGAATTCTCTGAATGTCGTAAAGTTGCCCAACGTTGAAGTATAAATAATATGTTAGAATTTCTTGGAGGTGCTAAAAGCACATTTAGCTGTTCTGATCTGTAACCCTGTTTTTTGTGTGATTGCTTGCAGTATGCAGAGTCAGCAGTATTCATTTTTTTTTATTACCACTGCCTTTGCATGCTTGTATTGTCTTGTCTTGCACAAGGGCTTTCATCTGCAAACAGTTTATGTGCTTACAGTGGATTATGGAGATGAAGTTCCACTGAGCATGCAAAGCCACAGAATTTCCTCTTTTGTAATCCCGGTTCTTCCTCGGCAACTCGCTCTTTAGATCCGCTGAACTAAGGGAACGATTCCCTTTGATATCCCTTTTTTGGGGGAAATGTGTGTTTCATGCGTTTGCTGTGCTTGTGAACATGTATGGTGGATGCTTTGCGCACCTCAGGGCTCTCAGTTGAAAGTGAGTCACATGGTGAGTATAGCTCTCTTGTAGCATTACATTAGAAAGGTTCTGGAAATATGTTCCAAACAGCAGTTATCAAACTATGTAATTATCTCTAAGAAAAACGGCCGGCACAGTGTCTTACATGTTTTAAAGTGTCAAGCATTCACCCTCTGTAGACTTGAAAGGTGGCAGTGAAATGTTCACATCCTTCATTGAGAGCCAGCGAGCTAAAGTCATGACAGTAAGTGATTTCTAATAGTGATGCTGCAGTGAAAGCTATCAGAACATCCATTTCAAACCTCCCCTGAAGCACAATCTGCTTCTCTGTTGTCTCAGTACGTTCCGAACATTTTCTTTTTGCTGAAATATGGCTTAAACTGCCATTTTAATCATTACACACAGTTGGGTAAAGGTCATTGGGAAGGGTGTGTTTGTGTGAGTGGTGTTTGCACACATTCACAAATCTGCTTCATTGTGAGGCCTGTTTATAATTTGATTGATAAATGGAGCCATTTTAAATGGATAACAGCTGATAATGGCGGCACCGGATTGATTGCAACTTTTTAGTTTGTGATTATTTCATACAGTTGTACAATTGTGTGATTTACCAATGCACTCGTAAATAGAATAGATCAGAATACTTTATTAGCTGTTAATATTGTCTAGCTATTCCAATCAAAACAGTCAAAATACATCAAAACTGTATTTCTCAATTTACGTCCCTATTTCCCTTCTGGTGACATTCAGCCATCCGGACGGATTTTCATGAAAAACGTCCTGAAAGCTGTAAATCTTTCATATGATATTTTAACGTGTATACGTATATAACATCTTATGTTTACTTTACACTCATGATGTAGTTTAACAAGATGACAAGTAGATTAATATATCCATTACGCTTCCTCGTTGACTCCAAGGCTATTGAATGAAGGCTTGGACGAGGTCTTGAGCTTTGACACATGTGCAGTGTAACTGGAGCTGCGATGTTGGAGGGTCACAGCAGACAGATTAGAAATAAAGGGATAGTGTCAATTCACGTGCTCTTTGGGTGAGCTCAGCCAATATATAATATATTTTTTTAAAGAGAAAGCATTTGTTTATGATCTTTTAAAAACGATCTTTTCAATAATTTCAGAATTGTGATTTTCTGCACATGTTTTGTACCCCAATGATATGACGTCATATCTCCTCTTTTAAGCCTTTCTTGACTTACGGGTCGGCCATGCTTTCCGAAGAAGTGGGCGTGGCTCTACTGCAGTACACTTTTTTAGATGATGTGGAAAGCTGTGATTGGTTTATAGACATCCAAGCAAATTAGTGTGGTAATTTGGCTGGACTCAGATAACAGTCATCATAGATCTAGACATTCTAGAAAAGTCATTTCCATTGGAACGGTCTGGAGATCTGACCGGGTTGGTTCAGCAGCATTCTCCCGGTCTATGAAAAATACAAGGCATGCTATTTTTTCCTCATTTTTTGTGGACTGACAACGTAAAAAAAAATGCTTAACTGTAATTAATCTTTTTTTCTTCTTCTTTTTTTAACCTAATAGACCAATTGAGGGCACTTAATGCTTGGTCGGCTGAGTAAAGCTTCTGGAAATGACCCCCATTCATTTGCACGGACGCAGAAGAATGCTCCCCTAACGGCCACGGTCCCAGGACCTTTTGATGTTCAAACACATGCTTCACTCATTTTGGGATTAAGAGGCTGAGGAAATGGCCTGGTTGACATTGCTGGAATTACCAAATGATTTGTAAAGTCCAAGGCTTAATTCTTGCCCATCTAGCATCAACTGGCCCTCACTGGCACACCTTCATGCACACACACACAAAAAACTGTACCTAAAACTGTCAAAACCAGACTCCTTTTTGGTTTTTAATCTTAATCTCTTTTAGCTAGAATTACCGTCTGGGTGGTTCCCACCAGCATAACAACTGGGCAGCTATCTGATGAGACGTCATTCAATTTAGAGATTGAGGTCCTCTTCCGGGATGAAACCATTCTTTTGTCTTTCCAAATCTCTTTAAAGTTGTTCTGATTAAACGATGCGCATGCCGTCTTGCCGACGTCTTTGTGAACATGGCATAAATGTTTGTAACGGCCTAAATGTTTGTAAATCCTCCTCACATGAAAGGCCCGTCCCCGGTTGTTATCGACTGGTAAAGTAAGCGACTGGATTTCCACTCCATCTGTTTGCAAGTGGGAGAAATTTCCGATTCCCCCCTGCTTGTCCTGACTCATGCCAACGACTCAAGTTTTACTCGTGAGTCAGCGAGCGGAAATAAACACCGTCTGAGACGCCGAGGCGGATCTATCATCTGTAATGAATCTAAAATGCTGTGTTTTGATTGTTCTGTAGTGTCTGTGACTCAAGGAGTGAAATTTAACTATATTATGAGCTTTACAGTCAGTGGCAGTTGTGAGAGTTAGACAGCGCACACGTGTGTGTGTGTTATACATGAGGTAGTTTTCTAAATAAGACAAAAGAGCTGTGACTCTCATGGTGTGCACAAAGTGGGAGATGAACGTAAATAGCCACAAGTGATGAATAAAGAAAACTGAAAAAGAAACTCTCCTGTAAATACATGCCTCGGCTCATCGCGGTCTCAATCTGTTCCTGGCAAAGGGATGACAGTTGGTTTGTACTGAAGCCAAGTCTCCCAGTCTGTCTGCCGGGCCTGTTTTATGGGTGAGAAACATTAAAGAGGTCACCATTGAAACCCAGCCAAAGACTTTCAGTGTGTGTGACTGGAATTTTCTCAAATAATGTGGGTAAGCAATTGACCCGGTTTGAAAAAAAATTGTTGTTGAGGGAAAGATGAAGTAAATACCGACATAAAAGACAACCTGGCCACAATATGGAGATTTATTTTTGTTTTTAGTTTTTCGTGTTAACGGAACATAGCGATCCCAAACAAACACCCGGTCTTTCTCCTATTCACATAAGAGCCTATTGTTTCAACATGGAGGGTGCTTTCAGTCCTACATCTGGCTTAATTGACCTTTAAAAGGATCTGGCACTTTCAACAGCACTTTTCCCCATGCTGTTAACATCTCATTTCCAGCTACAACGCCAATTACAGGCAACAACTAAGGCAAAAAATGGAAGGTAGACATAGCAATCTATGTCTAAGGTACTATTTTTATACATTTTGCGTGTTGAATACATAATTTGAGTCTCTACGCCTTCTCAGATTATTACCTAAACTCAGTATTAACCCTCCTCAAAGGCTGCATGAACTGAGTTTAGCTGATTTTGTTGGGGTTTGTCTTGTCCCCTGAGATAACACTATATTCACAGAAATTCTCATAACCCGTACTTGTTGTGCCAGTTCTCATCTGGGAAAGGATAATAAAAAATAAATAAATAAGTGCATGAAAGACTCCTCAGGGGACAAATACAATGTACTGTATATCTTAGCAAAGACATGTCAGAGTAACAGATGCAGCCTTTTTGAGAGAAAACACAAAAGGTCAAAGGATTATTTGAAGGATGTCAGCGCTGTTTTCCGTTTCCCTGCTGTCACTTACAGATGCCTCTCAAAGAAGTATTTGGATGATTTGTTCCTTTTTTTCCTGCCCATCCGGTTATGGATCCTAATCCCCAAAGTCAACACTCCTAATGCCAGACTTCCGATCTCCGCGTTGCTTCATCTCTGTGGGAAGTGAGAATGACGGCGTTGTCATCACCAGCTGGCCCCAAACGTATCACCGTACAGCCGATCAGGTCGCAGCCACCGGCATTTCTCTTCTGACTGGTCTGGTCGAGCTGGTGACGCAAGACCTGAAATTATTTACCCTCTGATCTTCGGCCGGTGGTTTAAAAGTGGTGCTGGAAATGCATCTGCTGTTCAGTTTTTGCAGTTGACTTTCTTAAACATGGCCTTGGTTGGAATCTGACATTTTTTATGAGGTGAGAAAAAAATAAAAAAAAATGGCTCAACATTTGGCCCCAAATTGGACCCCTTGGCCTCGTTCATGCGTGTCAGATGTCTGAAGAAGGAAGAGTTCAGACTTGCTAGGCAGTCCCAGAGAAACAGCTGGTATGTGCAATTCCTTTACTAACCTCTCCACCTCCAGACTCCCCTCAACTGGTGGTTACCAATGGCAAAATGAGAAATGAACTATTTTTCTCCAACAGACTGTCAATTTGGGTGGCGCTCTCCCAACAGAGACATCAACAGGCTGGATTTGATCAGCCTGAACACGGGCGGCAGTTATGTAGCTCAATTTGTGTGTTCTGCACACTCGGGCGATTTGATGGTGGGTTGTAGATTGTCACAGAGACATTCAATACATGAAGTTAAAATCGTGGAAATTGAACTAAACTAGAGCCAAGTGGTTGAGCTACTCACACGACCCTTAAAGTCGTTCATCGTTAGCGAGTGAGCTCCAGTTGGAGGCTAAGTGCCTTGCTTAAGGACATCTTCATAACAGTTCATCAAAGCACATGACACCGTGACGCATGTATTCCCTCAATCCAAATTGTTCCTGGTCTTGAGGGTGAAACTCGTAACCCCTCCGGCCAAAAGGCCCCAATCCTCTGACCTGTAGCCACCTTGTGACCAGGAAATGATCTCTCAAAGAGGAAAAAAAAAAAACGTTGAAATGACAGCAATCACTAACAATCAAATCGCCCCCAAATGTTTCAAAACCTGAAGAAAAAAGGAAAAGCTTGAATACCATTATTTTGTTCATCAGACTTCGGTATTCTGTAGTAAATATGTAGCTAACCTGAATGCGACATTTCCAACTCTGTGACCCTCTAACCCTGCCCATATTAGACAAGCAGAGTGTCTGGATTCCAGGTGTGGGAGAGTCCCTCTCCATTCTTTTCAGGTCTAGAGAGCAGGTCAATGATTTGTCAGAGTGGGGTGACCCTTTACCTCAAGTTTCACGCAAAGATCCGCCGGGCCGTCGTTAAGAAAAAATGATTTACTCTCAGATGCACATAATACAGAAATGGACAAAAACAATGATGTAAATTCAAGGTTTGTTAAGAATAAGTACAAATAAGTTGCATTATGGTGGCGAGCGGTTGATAGGAAGTCCCGGTTGAGTTGCGCTCTTTGTCTATTTTGGATATATTCATATGTACCAGTTTTCTCAGCATTATGTGTAAGGGGAAATTACTTTATTCACTTAAATTCAAGTATTTGTGTCACTGAACAATCAACTTTTGACTTTGTCCTTACTCTAGTAACGGTATTTTGTATTCATTATTGCCCATATCCTTTTTCTAAATAATTAAACAATAAAAATAGAATGATGGCTGACTCCAAACTTCCACTTAAAGCAAGGTTATTTATTACAGTATGTATTTACAACACTGTAGTTAAAACAACAACGTTCCCCACTAAATCAATACGCCTTACTCCAAAAGCGGACTGAATTAAAATAGGAATACAATGTCAAATCGAAATAAATATGTCAAAAACTAAAAAAAAAAAAAATTAAATTAACTGATTACATGTGTGATATCTTAAAAAACCTAAAAAATGAACACAAATATCAGGTTTAAAATGAAAGGAAAGAAAGTGCCACTTTTCTGTGTCAGTTCCTTAATGGCCTGAGGGAGGTGGTGTTGTTGCAGGAAGTCACTCTTCCAAACTTCAGTGAGCAGCATGGCACTCTGCTGCAGGTTAGTGCAACAAAATATTTAGGCTCCGTTTGCTATGATGACCTGAATGGACTTAGTTCCTGTGTGTCGGCCCCGCCTGTCTCTCATCTGATATTTGTGTGTGTGTGTGTGTGTGTGCGCGTGCTGATGACAGTCCTGTGACCTAAGTGCTTTGGACCGTAATGAGGCCAGTGTCCCTTTGAACCCCGTCATGAAGCCCACAGTGGTTCAGTCTCCCTCTGCTGATGAAAACGGTGAACAGCACGAGTGCCTTCACATGTCTTTGAAGTACGTGGAGATTATGTAGATCTTCTGTAGATCTTCTGTCTACTTTTTTGGCACCAAAATGAAAAAAGAAAAATAAATCTGTTTTGAGTTAGTTTGCTTTGAGTGAGCGAGCGGTTTACTTACTTTGGCAGCGGTGATAATTCTTTAATCCATCCATATGTCTTCTTGCAAGTCATCTCATGCACTATTAAATGTCAGGAGAAGCAGCTCCCTTTGAGGACGTAATCTTGGAGTTGAACACGGCGGTGGTTTTGTCTCTGTGCTGTGACATTCAACAGTGCAGGTGTGTTGAGAGAGTTTTGCCGGAGGCTCGGCTGCCACATTGTTGTAGCTGATGAAAATAGACGCCTTGTGATTAAATAGTTATCTTCAGCATCAAATTAAACAGTGTGCAATACGGTCATTCTCTCTCTCCTGCCGACTCCACACAACCATGCACAAGCAAACAAATCTTTTTTTGCAGCATCTTGACCACGTGCCTTATCTGCCCCCGAGGCGCCGTTTGCTGTTGACAGGCCTTTACGGTCGGTGTGTTTGACTTTCCGCAGGTGTGTTTTCATTCGGGGAGCACCACCTGTCGAGCGAGGTTTGGTTTTTTTTGCAGCAGCAGCAGCGAGGATGTGGGACGGCGCGTCAAAGAGCTGCTGATTTTACCGATCATTGTGAACCATTTTACACCTGTCAACATCTTTGTCTTGCGGCCGTGTATACCAAGAGTAAACTGTTTGTCCTGGGACGCTCCATGGGATGAAAAAACAACAACATAAAGAACTGCTTTCCTTCTATTGGGGTTGCATTTGAAATGTAGTTTGTCATCAATCAGTTTAAAATAGACAGCTGAGGCAAGGCTGTGTGGTCAATGCGGTACCGTCACTGCGACTAGGTGTGGCTCACACTGTGGCCACTAGAGGGAGCTATTTCCCCACAGCTACCAGCCCGACCATATGATGTGAAGTGATAGTAAACGCCAGCACAATCAGATTTTCCAAACCGGCTGCTTGTTATATGTGATGCAGCATGTGATCCTCTGCTTAGTATATGGGAATACGCTTCCTTTCCCAACAGTCCTAGAAAAACACCTTTAATAGACGGCAATAATACGCTGGTTCTATGTAAACTCTCAAAACACTTCCATATAAGCAGACACAAAAAAGTCAAAGTGTAAAAAGTTGCCTTTTCTGAGCCAACACACACGTTCGCATGTAAACATCTATTAGAGTAAAGTTCTCTGCAGCTTCCGCCCGTCTCCTCTTTGACGTTTAGTTTGAGGCAGAGGAATCAATACGGTGTCTCTGTCATTAGTCGAGACAACACCTCACAGGCATCGTGGGGCAATTACAGTTAAGACATTTCCGGATGCTCTGACTCCACCGCGCATTAATTAGTGGAGTCGTTGCAGGCAGAAGAAAGTAGTCCTTTTAGAGTGGGGATTTTTTTAAGGGTGACGGCAAGGGGGGTTTCAATCCTCGGGTCATTTCCTGCATCGCTCCCCTTTTTAAGGCCACGTCACGTTCCATGTTATAGTTACAAGGTGATTCCTTTACTCTGTGTTATATTCAGGTATAGATAATAAAGCCTAATTAATTAAAATGTCCTGGCCTTAATACAATTTAAAAATTATGTCTTGATAAAGTTATCATATGTCAGGTTACTATAGTTTTAGTTTATTTAACATAAATCCTTCTCTTTCTTGCCGGTGCACGGGTAGCTCGTTCCCAAAACATACATGTTTCATGTTTGATTAACTCTCAAGCCAAAGAATCAACAAAGGAACCAATCCGTCACTGGTCCTAAGTGGGACTCGTAGTTCAGGATGCAATTCATGTGCGGAACAGCAGAGGAGCTTTGATCTGCCCTGTTAGATAAGTGATAACGATTACTGAGAAAAAAAAAATCACATTTCTTCCATGCATTAAAGGCGGTGAAACATGTGATCCTCCCTTCCATCCCATATATATATATAGCACCTCATTGCTATACTGTAACTTTTGTTTAGGCCCCCACAGGCTACATATTCTGCTGTTGTTATGGAATTTGTCTTATTCAGAGTGACAGCCAAGCTTTTTTCTGCTTGCCTGAGCAGGACTGTGAGGAACCCTGCAGGGCTCTGTCTGCCCGGCTGTCTCTTTCTACAGAATACTGGATTGTTCAGCGGAGACGCTTGAAAGATGCAGCTTAGCTTAGTTTTTTGTTTTTTTTGAGTGGGGGAGTTTTGCGTTATCCAAAGCGAGGGTCGAAAAGTACACAGGGGTGTCGTTTGCTGTACGGAACGTAAAGGCCCCTGAGGCCAAGTTGTGATATCGCTACGTAGCAGTCTCTGAAGCAATCAGTTGGTGCTTTTCAACACTGCCTGTATTTTCAGGATTTGATAGGATTGCATTGACAGCTCAGTGCTTATTTTGCCATGTGATGGGCTTTTGGTTGTCAAACTCACTTTCTTCCTTAAGTTTTGGTAAGAGTTAGTGCCAGAGACGTTTGTGAGACATGTTCTATCACTATTCATTTCCTCTTAAAGGGGAGTACCACTTAGTAACTTAGGCCTTGATCAATACTTGTTACAATTGACATCGATCTCCAAACACAGCACAAAAAACCCCGAAGAGGACTAATGGTGCTGTCGGACTGCTAATGGCATTGTTGAAACGCGTGCTGTAGGTCTCCTCATCCGTTTCAATGGGTCCGCTGCAACCGCTTTGAATGAACACGAAGTGACAAGTAACTCACTCATATGAATCTGAAACCACCCACAGAGTCAAGGCTACACTGTAGAATTAACATTGTTCCGTTCACCCACGGTGCCTCTGCCGCGTCACTCAAGTTGCGTGAAAGAAAGGCAATCGTAACAGATAATTACAGATTACTTTTGTTAAGCCTTTACACTGGACTGCTTGATTCATATGTATTCTTTTCACGCCCACTCCAATGAATGAACTCTCGCACTCTTCTAAAGTCTTCAGATAATCTCTCTTCCATAGACGATGAATTTAAGAAACTCCAACAGTTTGAGTTTACAAAAGCTGTCATGTCTGAATGGGAGGCATTTACACTGCAGGCAGGGCTACTCACTCACAACCTGCTCCTGCAGGCCACTCCAGGACTGCGATAAGTCTTTATTTGTGGGAAACGGGACCCCTTTCCCTCCTAATCTGATAGCTATGACCTTCTGACCTCCACTCTTGTTGTCCAACCCCCCCCTGCCTCTCATTCTGGCTGTCTCACACAGTCAGTGACACACATCTTAGAGATGTGAGGGAAGATGCCATTTGAATCGGGGTCTTTCCGTCAGCCTAAAAACTGTGTTCATCCTCCATTCTCAGGATCTCTGGATCTGTTGCTGTCTCACTATCTGGTGCCACCAGGTCTGCCGTCTAGCAAGGCTAGCCTGTACTCAATAGGACGTAAAGTTTTTACATTCTGGCACATACCGTGTGTTACACTAATTCCCATGAGACTGGAAAAACTAGGGCACGGTACATGACCTCAAATTGCTGATTGTGCCTTTTTAAAAGAGGGGATAAAGACAAGTGAAAGCACTCCGTTTTCAAGATTCACAACCGGCTTTAAATTTAGCTGGAGAGCCACTGAATAGTGCCTTCACTGTACAGTGATTCACCGCTCGGTTGCAACCTGTTGCTCCGGGATACTGGGACAGATGAGAGAAGTTGTCTTTTTGCGAGCAGGAGAATATATGCATGTAGAGAGAATGGATGCAAATGCAGATTCTTAATGATGGTATCGCAGGCATTTCCTTACGTGTTTTTTTTTAACTCACATTGAGATATGTTCACACTGCCACTCAGCTGTGACATGCTGTATGGCTGCAGCTTAAGCAGGGGAGTCCTGTGTGTGTGTGTGTGTGTGTATGTGTGTTGTTGCCATATGTTCACTAGTTTGTGTCTGTGTCTCACTGTTTATACTGCTGCTCAGCTGTGACATGCTGTGCGACTGCAGTCCAAGTTTGTGTGTGTGTGTGTGTGTGTGTGTGTGTGTGTGTGTGCACATGTGTTTCAACCATATGTGGGCTGACTTTGTCCATGAGTGTCTGTGCGGACATGCTGATTCGTCTGTGTCATTTAAAACTCCCAGAGCCGAGTGCCTCGGGGCCTAATGCTTGTATAACGGAGACTACACTATGACTCACAGCGAGAGGTCGCCGACCCGCACTCGCTGAAATAACACCAGTGAAGGTCCAGGGAGGGCTTCCCAAAAGGCCCTTTGGCTGCTCCAAGGCCTACGGAGAACAGACCCCTCACGTTTTCTTTTTTTCTGTATCGTCAACCTCTGCTGTAACGTACGTTTAGTTTCACGCTCTTCCGTTTGATGTAAGTGTTTCCTTGCAGCAGAACCCTTAATGCCTGTAAAGCAATAATTTAAGTGTATATTTGAGATGTTTCAAGAAGCTAAGTGACGGTTCAAGTGGTAAATTAACATTAAGTTAATAGAGAAGGTTCATTGTAATCTGTATGTGTCACGTATACTTTCTCTCTTTCCAGCGGACATTGTGTTGCACACATATGCCCTCTTATTTCTTTAAATTATTCACAAAACCTATATTTAGCTCTGATGACATCGGCACTCTGTACACGAAATTCAAGATCTGAACGACAGTTTGGCACTAACATACTGCTGTGCAGTGACAGATAATTGGACACCTTCGGCCCCTCGTGGATTAAGTTCAGCTGGTTTTTTTGTTGGTGTTGTAATTAGTCGATCATTCATCCTCCCATTGATGGTCTCAGGCGTCAGACTCATTCCTGGTCTTGGGTTTCAGGCTTTTGTCTGTGTATTGTGAGCACGGACACTGGGGAGGCCTGGAATTTCACCTCTTCCCCTGCTCAAACATCTCAGGATTCCACAGGCCGCAGACATCGCACACATTTACGAGGAATACCATTTTGCATTATCTACATGTACGATAAAGGCTTTTCCTTTCTTAAAGGAGGAGAAATATACAGTATTCATGGGGAAATATTTCTGCCACCACACAAATACATTGGAGGTGAATTGAATTGTATTAGTGGTGCCAAAAGCACTGAGGCATTCTTTTTTTTAATGTTTTATTTGGGTGAACTGACCCTTTTACATTACGAGAGATCCCTGCTGAGATTCTGGTCCTCTGTCTGCGTGCTGCAGTGACCAGCATGTGAACTAAAAGGGACATTCTGAAACCCTTAAAACGGGTCACTATATCTTGAACAAATGCATTTTTGAACACTTAATTTCATAGACAACAATAGCCCTGCTGTTATTTTCGACAACAACACCATCCCAATCGTTAGTTTTTCTTTTATATGAAATAACTCGTATTAAAAGGACTACTGAAGGGGTCAGACACCCTTTGAGTTTGATTTCCCCAGAAAAAGATGTGTCATCAGCCGAACACAGTTGGTGCGTTCCTTTGTTCAGCCTCTTACGATCTTCGACATACAACACAGTGCAAACTTTTCAAACATTCTTACTGTAATTACCTGTTAGAATTACAAATGCCACTCTTGAAAACCGGACACAGTGTTGTCAAATCGCTCTTGCAGCCTGCACTCTGTACTGGCAGCAGTACACATTAAAGGGATGTTGAAAGAAGAGACTTTTGACAAAGTTCAAGGTATGTCATGATATCTGCAGATTACCTGTACTGAATAAAACTGTCACTCCCAAAGTGCAAAAGTACTACCTTCATTAAGTGCAATTTTACCTTTTCCTTGTCAGGTTTTCCAGTTCCAAGGTGACAGGGTATATGCTTGGCCACCCAAGCCTTCTGGCAAGTTTCCCAAGTTTCCCATTTTTAAAGTGTGTATGAACATTTGTAAACTCTGTACCATCTTTTATATTTCAGTGTCATACAAAAAACATCTTCAGGCTTCCCCGAAGACTGATTGAAGTCTCGCTCTTTTTTTTAGACAGTTTCTTCTTTCCGTCGGGATTCTGTGAGTAGTAAAAAGAGCGGAAAGGGACGAGATAAAAGAGCAAATCACGCTGCTGGGGATCCCCACCGGAGATGGAAAGTGTAAAACAGCAAACGCACCTCTGCCATCATTAAGTTACATTGATCTGGTTTGAATGAGCCATGTGGAAATTCTTGCAAAAGAAAGTGTAGTTTCTCCTAACTTATACAATAAGACAATAAACCCTGAGAGGGGGAGCTGATGTTTGAGGCTAATCATTACCTATCACCGAGTTTATTACTCTAGGGTTTATTAACCAAGCCCCTACTATATACATTGTGTTTATTTTGGTTTACAGACTGACTAAAGGTGACTTTGATCACTGAGTTTGTCCGACCACAGAATCATTTGCTGCAAGTGGATGAGAATATATCTGCAGTCCACTTTTAATGTTTCCTGAAACATGTTGTGTTGTTTCCCTTACTTGGATAGGATTGCGTACAAGTCACCTTAAAAATGAGATGTCACTCCTTGTTTTTTTCTCTCAAGCAACTGCTGCAATTAAAATGTCTATTTTTGACAGTTTTAGAGTGAACAATTGCTTGGTTAGAGTGTTAACTCCTTTTTGCCTTAAGGGTCAACTAATCTACATTTACTGTTACTGCAACTCGCCTCTTAGTATTCTGCCTCTGAAATGAGGATAGAGAGCCTTAGATCTTCCATTCCTGAAGTAGTATTCTTTATATATTATTTTAGTAGTGGCAAATAGACCTTTTTTTCCTTGTTGCTCCTTTAAGGGACAAATGTTTTTGTAGATAAAAGTCAGGCAGACACTAACTCAAGACAATCACAAGTCCCTTAGTCATGTTTGCCCAAAAGGAAGCTTCTTTTCATATGACTGCACACAAGATTTTTCTTTCATTGAAATTGTCATCAGGGCAAAAAGCGCAAAATAGCTCGGCCTTGTGATACATAAGTGAGCTATACTGTGTTATTTTCTTTTTTGCACGTTGTCAATATTTCCCCTCTTACTTTCCAATGTCTCTGGTGTTCACCCTCCCCCGTTGCTAAGAGTAAACGAACATAATATTGCAGACAGGGGTCAGATGGATCATCAGTGACCCCGGGCCATGACGGAGAGCTACAGGATAAAGTTGTCAAGCTTGTGTCAAGACATTTATGCATCTCAACATAAGCGTCCGGAACCTTCACAGGGATGTTTGCATGCTGTGCACATTTGACCCAAGTTCCTTTCTGTGTTTATGTGCAAAAAAAGGCCTGCCTTTATTTAAAACCCCCGGTACTATTGGAGACACACTTGCACAAACCTCCTGATCCTTTTTATCACTGATCTCCCATTAGCAGATGTTGAGGGTCTCTGTCAACTGATCCCATAGGCAGTGTGAGAAACCAGTCTGGACAAGAAAGTGAGGCCTGGATTAACGTGTAACCACAGAGCACTGAAAACAGGGGTCTTACTTGTATTGGACAATAAATGGCACCATGTAGAGCAGGGACAATGCAGGCGGGGAAGAGTGGAAGGAAATAACAATGTTATGCCTTGAATTTGAAATGTAAAGACAGATTATAAGAACTTCAACTGACTCTGGTGGATTGATTTTATATTTAGTGGTTTTGAATTTGGTTGTTTAGATACATTTGACCATAATCCCATAAAATGATACAATTGCTGTAGTAATATATTGTTGTTTAGATTATATTTAAACATGTTTACATGTCACAACAACAACAACGTTGCCGCATAATTGGTTGCATTATTGCAATGGAATGGGACTCGTTTAATCCACAGCTGGGAATTCAGCACAGCTCCTTACATTTCAAACCTTCACCACAAAATTGCATTCAAATCTTTTTTTGTTGAAATCAGCAAAACACATGAGCACAACTTTTGCTCCCACTGTGTAGTTTCACAGAGTTTGCAGTTTGTTTTTTAAAGCTAGATCTGTAGTTTTCCCATTATCATGTTTTAACAAAGAGAACGAGTCAAGGGGAACAAATTGCCCTTCTCTGTAAGACACTGAAGGCATCAGTATTGTACACTGAAAGGCAAAGCTGCCGTAATTCTAAGGTATCAGTCAGCAGGAGAGATCGCTTTTCACTGCTGTGACAAAAGGAGAAGGAGGAGTTAGGAGGGGAAATATTGCCAGGGCAGCCAATACAGAGGGCACCTCCTCCTGCTCTCCCCCTTTATTCTTTTGAATGGGACACTCCTCTTCACTTTTGCTCTCTGCCTAGTGGAGTGTGTGGAGACAGAGCTGAAAAGTGTGTGTGAGGAGTGTAGTGGCAGTGTGGACATGACACAATTCAGTCTGGGAGCCTGATCAAGTGGGTGGACGTGGTCAAGACTTGATATGATGCCTAAGATGAGGACCCAGTTTGGAGTTTTGTTTTTGTTGACCCTGTGGGTGGTCTACTCTGATGCTTGGTTCTGGACCCGGACTGGTACTACAACTTTTCCCCCAACAGTGGACCATGAGGGGTCTGGCAGTCGAGCAGGTAGTGGAGATGCACCATCAGAGAACATTGCAGGTGTTGGAGCGGAGATCATTGATGAGGGACATGGGATCCAGAAAAAAGTGCAGACTTGGGATGAGATCACTGAGGGACTTCGACGGACCACTCTAATACCTACAACACAACCGGAGAATGAACGTGAATCAGAAAAGGGAACAGCAGGGATTTCGTCGCGCATACGAAAACCTGGTAATGGCACATCTTCTCTAACGGGTATGGGTTCTGGAGGATCTGATCATTTGAGGTTTGCAGGAGATGTTTCAGGACTTGGATCTGGGCTCGAGTCTGAATTGGAATCAGACACTGAGTCAGGTCTTTGGTCCGGCTCTGGATTCAATTCTGAATCTGGATCTGCAACCGGATCTGAAAGTAGCTGGAGAGCTGGCTTTGAAACACAGGGTTTTTCTGAGGAAAACCATCAAGGAGTTGTAATGCCCACTGATCATACGGGGTTAGATGGTAGAGACAGTGTAGTGTCCCAAACAAATCAGATGGCATTGCAAAAGAGTGCCTTGGTAATTCATCACAGCACAGATGAGGGCCATAATCTCGGTAGCACAAAATCAGAGCAAAATCTAGATTTTTCTGTCGAAACCAGCAAAAACACAAGAGTAAATAGAAAGCTTAACAGTAGCTCTAATTGGAATGCTAATGACTTTAATTTGACAAAGTATTCTCATGAAATATCTACCCTAGGAGATGTACTAAACCCAATTGTAAGCAACAACTCTGTAGAGACTATCCAGGTACCTAAGGTCAACCAACTAGTGGACGTTAGTCAGTTACCAGCTGGTGAATTAACAGCTATTCTGCAAACTTTATCTAACCAAGTGTTACAGACTAGACAAGATTCATTTGCTCGCCAGGCGCTTTCTACAACCCAAGAACCAACTACTACCCCGAAAATGTTTATTACCCAACCACAGACAACTAGCAAGAAACCAGATACTACCTTTATACCAATAGCTGCCCAATTTCAAGTACCCAGTCCAGCATCAGCAACTAGCCAGAAAGTGAACAGCCAAATTTACCAAATCTTAGATGCTACTCAATCATCAGTAAGTGAGCAAGAGCCTAGCCAAGCAACCACAATTAGACCAACAACTGTAAGTGGGTGGACACCAGCTGAAAGCCACACAGAAGTAGCTAAATCAGCACTTATCGTAAAATCCCCTCAATGCTTACTGCTTGATACTGCTCTCCCTTTCTGCTCCTCCATGGTTGGGGAAAGGTTTGTTGTGCCCAATTACCTCAACCACAGCAGTGTGGAGGAAGTCCAGGTACTCCTAAATGAATGGGCATGGCTGTTGAAGTCACGTTGCCACCATAGTTTGGAGTGGTTTTTCTGCCTTCTCTTGGTACCAAAGTGCAGCTCTCCGGTCCCGCTGCCGGTGTTGCCTTGCCGGAGTTTCTGCGAAGTCTTGCGGGACAGTTGCTGGGCACTCCTGGATGAGGGACGCCTCCCTGTGGAGTGCCACACTCTACCAGACGAGGAGGATGATGGGTATCAGTGCTTGTCAGTTAGTAACCATAAAGGTAACCACTGGTTCAAATGAATCCTAGTTTTGGGATTAATTTTAAACCAGTTTTCAGTATCCTTACTCCCCAGTTTGTCTGGTGTTTCCTCCCAATTCCCAATAACCGATACCCACCCAAAGAATTTACAGTTATCCCCGTCAGCCCAGATAAAGACATTAACAATATCTTGATTCCCATGCACAGCAAAACCATTCAGAAGAAAAAAAATAAGCATGCCTCAAGTTTGTTTGTCCTGATGTTAAAAGGTAAAAGGTTCTGGCTAAAGCCTAACAAGCATGCACTCCTTACATACAGTGTTGCATGTATGTGTTTCCCTTGTACTTTGGATTGCATGTGACTTACTACTTGAAGGTCATTATAACACACACATACACACACACACACACACACACACACACACACACACACACACACACACACACACACACACACACACACACACACACACACACACACGGGTCATTCCTGTAAGTTATTAATTCAAAGGGTGATATTTTGCTCAGAGGGAGTTTGCATGGTTTTGTACGTTTTGTGTATCCTATTCTGCAATGCAATCATAGCATCAACAGACATACAGCATATAGTGTTAAGCAAGCCTCAAGCATGCATGCCACAAAAATAAAATGTGAATTGAAAGAATCCCGTATTTCAAATTGAACTACATATTTAAATGTATTTATGTCAGAAAATACGATGTAAATAATTTATATATTTCCACACATGACTATTCTTAGTACTAATCAAATAGTTTTTTTTCTACCGTAGGCACGTTTTTTTAATCCTTGATACATCTGAAAATTGCATTAAGCAGAGGCACGTCTTCTGTTGACAGCTTGTGCATGAAACACTGTAGATAATTGTGGCACGTAGAATTGCATGTTTTCTTTGACAGCGAGTGACTTGCAGGCAGCTTGATGTGCATTTGTCTGTCCAGAAATGGACAGATTAGGTTGTTATGCATCGTAAGCAGTCATGCTTGCATCAACAGTTTTCAGTGGGATGTCAACTTTTTACAACCGTGCTAGGCAAAAGTATTTATCACAGCTGGAAAGTTGCTTTACTCAGTTAAAACAAATTTAGCAGGTGAATTCAATTTGATTAATTAAATATGACATGTCAAATACCAGACCAGCTAATTTGTTGTTTGAAATGTCTCTTTCAAACATATATAATCAATCATATTATATACATGTCAGTGAGGTTTTACTAATTCCAGCAAACTCGTAGTTTAAGTTTAACAATCCAACAATCGAATAAGAGAAAACCTGTTTCTCTAAGCAAGCCTTAAATTCTGAACATTTTTAAAGCCCAATTCCTTTTGCTGGGCTGCTGCTCTCCACTTCCACTACATATCACTGGGAGTTCAAGACTTTGTCTTTTTACAGCCTCACTATCTTTCTGACAGCTTGCTTCATTGACAGACATGAGTGGACAAGATATCCCTGGTTCCAGGACTAAGTGATACATCTGGTTCCAAATAGATTTGCATTTGTTTTTTTTATTTAACTTTCTACGTGTTGGGTGTGCAAGACCTTTCTACATCAGGGGAGCTGGGATAAAAGCTAGGCTTAGGTTTTACATGTAGATTTTTTGGAAATGCCACAAAAGTGTTGCGTAAGCTTTTCTGACTCTTACTGCATAGCTTTACACTTCAATGGTTTGATACAAGAGTTCAGTGATGCATAAGGAGCCTTTGACTGCTCCTTATGTTGTGTTTGAGAAAGCTAAAAAAAAAAAGATCAAGATGAGTGTATTGGCCTTCATACACAGCAGCTCTGACATAGCTATTTGCAACCTAAGGCAAATAAAAAGGTCCGATCTTGTTGCCATCTTTACAACCCAAGGACAGCTTTTATAGGCTCTCCAAAAGCTGGTTCACCACTAAGACGTGCCTGATGGGTATCACCTGTTAGAGTACCCTCAAGGTATCATTGCAGTGCTTTCAGTCACTCTAAATCATTCTTAGATAGACAGAAAGCCACTGCAGTCAAAGACCATCTGGTACCACTCATTCAAAGACAGCAATCTTAAAAATCTACTAATGGACAGTGCTTAATGGAGTGATGGTGATTAAGTGAGGCTGAATAGACTTGATGTAAGAAATGACTTAGCTATTAACTTATCACTGTCTCTGGTCTCTTTGCCCCCACATCCTGAAGCTAACTGATAAACTCCAGAGTCAATGAGACGTTGCCTAGCAATCTAACTTCACCTTGTTTCTGTTAACAAAATGCCTCATGTGCTGAATGCCAATGTCTTACTGCAGCAGCCAGTGGTCGTACTAGTAAATGTTTGAACGTAGTTAACGGGTTGGTGGGCTTTGGCCTAAAACTGAATGAGTTCACACACAAATAGCCAAGATAATATGTTACAAAGCTCTGTAAATGTGTGCCCTACAGGCAAAAATGCCTTATTTCCCAGTTTATTAACCCAATAACTTTAACCTGGTACTGTTTTCCGCTGCATCCACCCACCCACGAGTCCTTTGACCTTTCGGATTCACTGACCAGAGCCCCTCCTATGCAGTGTCTGGGAAGCTGTAGACACTTAGTTTCCACTATCTGCAGCTCTGAGTGATCGATGTGTGAGAGGAGGGCCCTCATATTCTCCTTAATACTACCCTACTCTCACAACATTTAACGATGCCCTGTCATGCAAGAATGCCTTATGATATACACGTTATTTTGAGTTGGTATTCTGGATGGAATTAGAGTTGAGGGCCGTCGGCATGAGGCAAGAAACATAAGGGAACACCTTATATGCCTAAAATACAGCCTGTATTTGTGTGTAATCACTGTGGGAAGATGGCAGAGATATCAGTGTGTGCATAGCAACATTGTAAGAAATATGTCAGAAGTGATCCTTTAACCACGGGGGGGGGGGGCTGCCCTTGAGGTAAGACAGGATTGTTGGGGCACAATAGCCCCTTTTAATGATGTTTTTCCATGGTTACCAGTCTCCCTCTTGAAAGATGAGCAGTCATTCATATCAGGGTCTAGAGGTCAACCGCAATTTATTTTGGTTTGTTCTCGGCAGTAAAACTATATCCTGTATGAGAAACTCCGTTACTCTCGTGTCAGTTGAGGCTGATTCATTTGATTTAAAGTGACTTTTTGTGGTCTAAAAACGTGAAATAAATATGTTTTCTTGTTAAGATATACACTGTCTCTTGGTGGCATCGGTGTACATTTAGTCGTTGTTGTGTGGCTCGTGCACCCTTTTTAGTGGTTTAACATTGATTTATAGTGCCACGGTTCAGTTGAGCTGAGATTGACATTGTATCTCATGACAGGAAAGTTGGCCCCAGTTCTTCAGCTCGCTGCTTGCCAGCGAATCATTTTGAGTTGGCTCTCAGGAGGGTTCTAATTATGGGCACAGTGTAGCCCGATTTTATTTGCTGCCAGAAACTCATTGGCCCCCCTCCGGTTCGTGTTGCACTGGTACAAAACGAGAACTGATGAGGCAGTGTTGCAACACACAGTACTCTCGCTGGATAATAGCCCAATTGTGACACTCTTAAAAGCTTTTTTTTAGCAGTTTCTAGAGGAGAGAGCTGCTGTTTCAGCATTTTTAATGAGCTTTAAATCTATTTAGAAGCATTTCCACTGTGCATCTGTGAATATCGTACAAACTATTTTCCCCCAGCATTCCAAAAAGACGTATTTATGAAGCTACAGGCATGTGGCAAGGGTTTTGTTTACACCCTGCATATTGACTAAGCGTTCGTCACAGGTAGAGAACTTGAACACTATCGTATTACTCCTTCCCCAAAGACTAAAGTGCACAGCTTGCGGTAGGCCCATCTTCCTCTTTGTGGTTTGAGAATCACAGCTGAATCTTAACGGCGAGCCAACATGAAATCTCCTTCCTGAACTGTGATGTGGTTTTTGGTTTGACTTCTTTTTTTTTCCCGAGCATTCTGCATCATCAGGTTAAAGATACCGCACAATCTGCCCAGGGGTTTACAGAATATCCTCTGCAGAAAGAAAGCACCATTTATCCAGGGGGTTGATATGTACCTTGATATTCAAAACGTCCTGTGTTCTTTTTTCTTCTTTTACTTTAGGGACATAATAATTCACATTCCTTGCAGTGGAATCTGCTGTTGGCTATGGAGCTGTTAAAGATTAGTTATGCTGCTATAGATATTGTTATAGTTTATGTAGTATGTACTCGCACGAGATCAAATGATTAAAGTGATACTGAGTTTATAGTGCACCCGTGTTTGCATCTATTTCTTCCGCAACAAAGTGGGCAACATGTCGTATCAAAATGAATCATGTACACTATTTCATTTTGCCAGATAAAATGGACTCCACGAAGGACTTGTCATTGATTTAACATTGTAAGCATTGCAAATGGCTCCCTTTAGCCCCGTGAGCAGACAGGAATTAAGATCAAACAGAATTCAATGTAGCGGTGACCAAATTTAATTTACTTCACTTTTAAATCAATTGGCTGACAGACAGTTTATGCAGCAAATGCATAAACTGTCATCATGGGATAGTAATTTTCACGTCTCCAGAGTTGAATTCTAACAGAGACTCTCTCTGAACACAGGTCAGACCACTGACCAGCTTTTTTTGCAGAGTGAGTGGAGAGATCACTGCCCTTGTCAGCGGGCCTCAAGGGATGTTTTAAATGGTGATGGAGCGTAGTCAGGGAAACCGCAAACTTTTTCTGGGACTGTCCAGATGTTCAAATGTTTTCCCATGGATTACACAGGATCCTGTACTTCCCAAAGCTGTATACACAGCCCCACACTGTATATACAGCTTTATCAACAGGGTATCACAAACTCTGGTACCCCGTCCTGGAATCTGAGGAAATGAAAAAAAGAGCCGCGTTCCTGGTCAGTAAGCTGGCTTCTTGACAAGACAAACTAGCGCCATAAACCCAGAACCGCTCCATTCATCAGCAGACCTTTTCTCTTCCCGATTAGCCTTGAAGCTGTCATTGGTGAACAAAAGCTGTTTGGAAAAACCTGAATTGAGATCGCACTTAAAATGCTAATGGTGAACCTTGTTTGTACCCAGCAATTTTTGATCTCTGACAAGGAATGACTGGCTGCCCCTTTGTTGACAATGCAGGCTCATTGAACAGGCTTTAGCCAAAGCATTCCTTTGCTAGCCTGAAGCAGGTCAAACCTTTTTATCCGCTTTAGATCCAGTGATGAAATTGTCTTTATTTACACTTCAAAGCTTTTTTTTTTTTTTTTTTCTTTCCTGGCATCTGGCACAATTACATCAGGATTCTTTTTTGTATTTGTAGTAAAGATTGATCCTGTTTGTTTTCTAGTGTTTGATCACCGTCTGGTTCATGAGGATGTGTCTTCTTTTTGGTCATTCTGAACATGGTCCAAAAGAGTGCACATCTGGTTGGTGTGAGTGATGACTAATATGTGTTTCGATAATAAGGGGTTGGGGAAGCTCGGAAGCTGTGTGCATGTGTGAGGATGTCTGCTGTTCATTTGGCGAATGCATAAGAAAATCAGATGTTTGAAGCATGTATGACGTATCTCTTCTTGAGAGGGGACAACCAGACTCTGTTTGAGAGACCTCGCATTCCAATTCATTACAGACCTTGAAGTTTAATCTGCATACAAATCTGATAGTCATGACCAGCTGCTAATGTACAGTTCACAAATTGCATGTTTCTTTGAAAACGTTCAAATTGTTGAAGCAAGTGAATTGCACTTAGCAGCGGCATTTCTCTGTCCAAATGTGATCAAAAAGAACATTTATGGAGTCTTTAACGATCACTCACATGTCAGCTTCAGCAACCCTACTCTGGCAAAGATGGTGCTCGTAAGAGGGAGCCAGGTTCAGACATGTGAGCACAGGCCCACTGCAGAGACCCTCCAGGTTTCTCACTCTGACTTCATCAGAGCAAACATCTGGTAGACCTGGTGCAAATGAGTCAGTTGTTAACTGCCATTCATGCAGCAGTCAAGCAGTTATGGAGCTCTGGAGCTGGCACTCTTCGTGTCCGTCTGCGTCCGTCTATTTCTTAAGTAGAAAATGTCAGTTTTATGCTAAAGGTCATGTTTATTTCGGGTTTTTCAAATTAAGAAAGGTTTATCAAGGTTTTATCAAGTGACATGTACAAACATTTGTAGTGTCCTTTATAAGTAGATATTCTATAGATAGCTATTGATTCTATTATAATCTGTTTTTAGCTTGCTATATTGGATATATGTTATTGGATTTTCCACTATTATACTGTTTTGAAATTGACCCAAAGAGTAGCATTTGTACTGTGAACTAACGTAGCACATCTTTATACTATCAGTGCTTTATTCTGGTAACATAATAAAATGTGCATCTAGTAAGGGCGTCTTCTTTGGTGCGGAGGGGGAACTTGGTATTTAATACTGGAAAGTATTTTTATTGCTTTCCATATACAGCGTGACTGTGTTCTCTGTTTGCTCAGACTCAAATGAAAGCATCTTCAGTTCTCCGACAGCGTGCAGGAAAAGCTCAGACTCGGGTTTATGGTTGTACAGCAGAAAGCAGGACCTCGGGTTCAGCTGGACGCATCGCGTGTTTGAGCTCTCAACAAAGCCGCCTGCAGACCCCACTGATCTCCAGCGGGGAGGCTTTGAACCGGGCGATGGAGCTCGCGCATCAGTCACCAGGTGGCAAACCAAAGCATTTCTTCAAAGCCCCAGAAAACGACGTCGTCTTCTCCCCAAAACAGTGATTTCTCTTTTAACATGAGGACACATCATTTTTGGATCAAAGCCTGAAAAGGTGCGGTCTCGAAGTTTGATGCTAGTAAGACATCTCCACCGTTATGTGAACACATCGCTCTTTGTGTTCCTCTTATTTCCTAAACGCCTCCGATCATTATGCAGCGACCCCGCCAGAGTCACCCAGGGTGATGGAAGAGTGAGCAAAGATATGCAGGAGGCCCAGCTGTTGGTCCCTGTGTGCCCCGGAGCAGTGACATTTAGTAGATGTCACACAAGTCGGAAGATTTCTTGTTAAATTTTATTTTATTTTTAGTATCGTGAGAAAAGCGATGCATCTATAATAATCTTTACCCTATTCTACGCGCACTAGATTCATCAATATTATTATTATTACATTTTTAAATGAGGAAGATTTGTTTCTCTCTAGTGATGAGTTTTGCAGAGACCACGTCTAGAAGCTACAGCTCCTATGACACCTCAGTTTGCGACTCCTCTGTCACTACATTCAATAATAACGCTCATACTTTTTTCATGTAAATACAGTAGAGCAAAAAAATAAAGATTGTTTTCTCGACACATTAGGTGTTGAGTTGTTTTTCTCAGATACTGAGAGCTAAATCAGTCAACTCTTAAGTCACATCCTCGTGTACTGTATCTTTTAGACTATCCCTTTTCATATCCTTTCAGATTTGGAATTACAAGTTTGCTTTGCAATGTCTGCTTAAACTATCTGCTCACAGTCTCATATGGCCTATCCCTTTGGCTTTTTTTGGGAGATGTCAACCTTTTCCATATTTCGGTCTAGAAGTTCTAAACTGATGTTTGTTTGTTGGTCCCCTGAGTAGAGTAGCTCTGCCAATGCTTCTCAAAAGAGCCTGCAGATTGGTTGGAGGCAGTTGTGGTAACTTTCCATCTACATTCAATGAAATTGACATCACTTTTGAAAGGGAAACATCTTTGACCAATTATGCTGTTTTTTGTTTTGTTCTTGTTTTTGTGCAACAAAGACTACGGTCCTATGCAAGTAATAGCAGTTGTTCCTGCATCCAACAGGCACATTCACTTGAAGTCAACCCCCAGCAGCCTAATATATCCTGTTCTAACATTGTACCCTGCCATGCAGCCCTCTCATCTAACCTCCAACATGTGTCATACGCATTGTCGCCTCACATTCTTTTTCTCTCCCCCTCTAGAAGACACTGGAGTCTCCCTGCTACAGCTGATTGGGGATCCTCCTCCAAGTACGATCGCCCAGGTCTATGGGCCCGACAGCAGCCCCAGCTATGTCTTTGACCGTGACGCCAACACAGGCCAGCTGGCCCGCGCCCACCTGCCGAGCCCGTTCTACCGAGACTTCGCCCTCATCTTCAACTTGAAACCCACCACCGAGCGGGCCGGCGTCATCTTCTCCGTCACAGATGCCGCACAGAAGATCATGTATGTGGGTGTTAAACTGTCGGCCGTGCAGGGCGGCAACCAGAATGTCCTCCTGTACTACACGGAGCCCAACTCCCAGAAGTCGTACGAGGCGGCCAGGTTCCTCGTGCCCTCCATGAGGGACACGTGGACTCGTTTTGCCATCGCTGTGAGGGACGACAAGGTGATGTTCTACCTCAACTGTGACACAGACCCTCAGGTGATGCACATCGAGAGGTCCCCGGACGAGATGGATCTGCAGGCCGGTGCCGGGGTCTTTGTCGGGCAAGCTGGAGGAGCTGATCCTGACAAGTTTGTGGTGTGTACACAGGCGTCGTCTCTTTTCAACAAGACAATATTCAGTCCCGGGAAATCAGGATTTTTATTTTATTTAAGGGCTATATGACAACGAAAGATAAACTGTGTTCATAGTGTCGGGAAAACAATCTTTATTTTTCAGCTCTATTTTTTTCAATAAGTCACACTAATTCTTGTGTTGGAGTCAGAAGACTGCACATTTCCCATTCCCACACACCATTTCTTGTTTTGACTATCCACAGTCAGCCATGTGAAACATCTTGGCCGAATAACTCGTATGATTTGATTGCTCAAATTGGCCTACTCTAAACCACAACATAAATGTCTGCATCGCTTCACCATCTTCTCCAGAGTAGACTGCAAATAATTGGAAGGCCTCACAGTTGGGACATAATTAACTTCAGTCATTTGACTGCTGTAAACCCCAGCGGTTGACCGCAACAACTGTTGACCTTAGCTGTTAAAGGGTTATAGTAGTTCACCCACGGCTACCTGCACGGACAAAACATGCCACTGCTGCAGGCGTTGACACTCTTACTTTATTGCTTAAGTTATTTACATACCTGGGTGCATTTCACAATGAGTCAAACAATCACTTATTGTTTTATGATTCATTATTCACTTACAATCTGGAGAAAAATTACTATTAGGACTCAGTTCTTTTGAAGTTACACCTGAAAATACAATCCAGGTCCCTTAATAAAGTGTGTGGAGATATCTTTAAATCATGCAAAAAATGATTTTATTTATCTTAGAAATGTGATATTTAAAAGACTTTTACTGTCTTGTTTGGAAGCTATTCATTGACTTTTGATAGATGGATGGCTTTTGTCGGCATCCCAGCATGACCTTTCTCTTTTATGAGTTTCACTTCAACATGACGATGATGCTTTTCTCTGCAGCTTTCACTCTTCAGTGTTGCCAAGTAGGGAGTCTTGCTGCTTACATGGACATATATGACCTCCCTGTTGTGTTAATAAGACCGAAGCCATGAGGGCACAAGCCCTTTACAGGCGAGCCAAAAAAGGGGCTTATTGGGGGATTCTCCATCCACTGGTTAAGAGTATATTTTAATAACAATTATGATATTTGTACATTATAAAGAAATATAGAGATATTTAAACTACTAAATATGTCAAAAATTCAAATGATTACTTCCCTTTTGGCTGTGAGCCCTTGAGATAATGTTTTTAGTGTTCTCCCAGCTGTAACACTTGCTTTAATCATTTGTATTACTTATTTTTGCTGTAAACCACGTTGTAACTCTGCTACACACAGTTGGAGCTTTTCTTTCTTTTATTACTCAAGCCCATATAAAGTATTTCCTTGGAGTTGGATATTTTGTGAGAAAGATGTATTACAAGCTGCTCACTTGGGAAAAAGCAACCCAACCCTGTTTCTTCTTTCAGGACACGTTGGCCACATGCCATATGTTGACCCAAGCATGGCCCTCAGCTGGAGATTTCTTGAGAATTTAATTTCTCCAATCAAATAAAGACTTGGAGGGCTTATTTGGCATCTAAATATTTATATTATATATTTATAAAATGGAAATTCCATTCTGAAACTGGATTTGTTTAGTTGATGTCCCTTTTTATTATTATCCATCACTAGGAAAACCATACTTAAGTGACAGTTTAGTCCTTTCTTGTGCATAGGATCTAAGATTCATTGTGAAGGTCTAAAGCAGTTTGTTAGAAAAAGACCATGACACGTTGACTAAACATTCTGCAAGTTATAAAAAAAGAACGACCATTAAAAGCCTGTGTAGAGACATGGTTCCAATGTCAAAGAGCCTTTGCTGTTTATCTTCAAAGTTCTCTTAAAAAATCCATTTGACTTTTTTCTCAGGGCATAAATGTGTCCTGAAGAGTCGACTTCAAATAACTCAGCAGCAGAGAAGCCGCCTATTCATTCAGACCTAATGGCCCTTTGTTAGGCCGTCAGATAGCATTCATGCTATCTGTGCAACTGTCCTATGTGGGAACATGTATCAGATCGTGTCTGTGTGGGGCAAAGATAGTGGCACTTCACAGGCCGACGCTAAAAATGGAGACATCAATAGCCTCTCTGATTTCACGGAAATGGGGAAATCCTTGAAAAATAGAAGATAAGATAAGCATATTTATATCTTGAAAGTAAGACATACTGTGTGTGTGTGTGTGTGTGTGTCTGAGAACAAGTGCTCATCTCACATATTATATGTCTTTTGACAGGGAGTGATTGGTGAGCTGAGGGTGGTGGGAGACCCCCGTGCTGCTGAGAGGCACTGTGAAGAGGATGAAGATGACTCCGATATGGTAAATGACATCTAATCACATTTTGAAGATACCTGACTACATGTGATGAACCGCTGTGCCATGACTGCAAGAAATAGACCTACTATAAGACAGAAACATAAAACTGTATTTGGTGATGAGATTGTTCACACATGTTAACTTTTAGCACAACTCCCCCCCCTCAAACATTTCTTGTCCAATCATAGCTTAGCAACAGTTAGCAGGCACTGCAGGCCTGTCAAGTCTTTCCAAAACCAAAAACACATGAGCAAAGTGTGAGGTATTTATTATGTTTATCTGCTCACACGTAAGCTCAGAGCATTAGCATGTGGCTAAACTAGCGCTTCAACAACCATAGAGTATCGTTATCTAACGAGGTCCCATTAGTTTGTGCGGTTACAGCAGGCAGCAACCTCGGCGTCTGAAAAGTGAAGCCAATGCAAAAGTGCCTTAAACTTGATTCTCTCTATTGGACCGCAGGGGGAGACTCTGGTTGCAAAAAGAAATCTGATTGTATCGAAGTCTATGAGAAATTTGCCCTACTTCTCTTTTGATTTATTACCTCAGTAAACACTGTAAACATGAGTTTGTGGTCTCAGTCGCTAGTTTCAAGTCTTTTTCAGAATGACCATTTCATACATTTTTGTCCCAATTAGAGTAAAATAGACCATAAATCAGTGTATGCTTCAGGGCGTGGCTACCTTGTGATTGACAGGTCGCTACCACTGCATTGTCCGGCCTGGGTGTTGTCCATGTTTAGGTCTTAAAACTCTAAACATTACACAGTGTGTTTTCAGTTCATGAAAGTTAAACGCAACATTTTGGTTGCCTAAGAATGTCTTATTCAGCATTCAGTCGTACTTAGCTCCACCTTTTCCTGTCGCTTCTGCTTGAAAAACAACATGATGGCTACGGCCAAAAACCAAGATGACGACGGCCAAAATGCCAAACTCAAGGCTTCATAACGGCAGTCCTCAAACCGATGGGTAACTTCACAGTGACAAAGTCCACTTCTTCTATATAGTCCCTGGGTTACAGGTCACAAAAGAAAGACCCGTTTCACATCTAGCAGAACCACTGAGTAGTATTTCTCCACTGTGAGGAAGCCAGTCCTGGATGCTGTCAGAGTTCCGGCTAATGTTAGCAGACTTTCACCCATCATGTGCAAAGTTAAACCCCCTTAACAAGATTATCATTTCAAAAAGAGTCAGCTGGAAACGTTTACAACCAAGTCCTGGAGCTAACATTAAGCTAATTGGCTAACTAGCTGAAGCTAATGAAATCTGCCAGCATCTGCCAAAATTGATGGTCGCCGGCTAGCAACGAGAAGCCTGCTTTAGTCTACTTCTCTCTGAAATCAGGGACCCATCGTTTCAAATAGGCTATTAAGAATTAGCTTTTGGATCTGCCACTGCATCAGGGAGAAGCCCTAAAATAGCGCAAGTATTAATTTTACTGTACTTTGTTGATTTATTCCAGCATTTTACAATAGTAAATGCGTAACAGATAAGAGCCCGAGAGCAGCCTTTTCAGCGCCGACCCCGGCCACCCACACACAAACACAGGTGCCTCCCTGCAGCCCACCAGCAGCATTTACTGTTATTTAGTGAAACGCTGCCTCCACAGCTGCTCTGCTCGCTGAGACCACCAAAACCTCGACCCTACTGACAGAACAAGGTTCAAGATTTTACCGCTTGTTGTCGTCAAATCTTTAGATGTTGTTTGGATTAGATGGGAGAATCACATTCCAAGTGGAAATGACAGGTTTCCGATTTCAGGAAGTGTCTTTTATCTCAAATGCTAACCTCACACACAGCTGTTCTGAGGACACATTCAAGGTATTGCGTTACCAAGATGTTCTGAATCCAATGAGCCCAAACTTACTGTATTGTAAACGATACAACAAATATACAAGCATCTGACTTAATGACATTAGTGGAGCGACATAGAGTATTGACACTTTAGAGAGAGTTCAGTGTTCAATAACACTTTAATTCAGGTAAAAGGCTCAATGAGGTTAGATGTATGTTTTAAGAGGGACCTGGCCAAGAACATGGCATAAAAAAACACATTTACAGCAATAAAGACACCAGGCAAGTGGTACTGTCACTCAGAGCACAAATATCATAGAGGTTAGTGCCAGCCCGCCTTATGAGTAGGTCCTCGCAATGTTTTTCATAAAGAAAGTTGCTGGGGGACAAAAAGCCAATCAATGGCTGTAGTAGTAATTATATCTAGTTTCTTTAAGGTTTTATTATATAGCAATGTACTATGTTGTAAATGATTGTTTATTGCCATATCTATTCAAACCCCCTGCTCTGACAAGTTAATGCAGTCAATAATCAAGGACAATTACAACATTTTTTTTCTTTTTTCAAAAGTAAAATGAATGAATGGTTGTCTTCTGCTTAAGAAAATAAAAATAAATCGCAATAACCTTAAAAAAACATGATAATACGATCCCACCCCAATCTGTTTTGTGTGTGTGTTTTTCTCTCTCACAAACACATAAAGTAAGGATGGCCCCCAAAGAAAATCTTGTCTCGGGCCCCCTGTTGTCTAGATCTGGGCCTGATAGAAATGATGTAGTTATGTAAAATACATGTACTGTACACATATTTAATAAAATACTGCTAACTAAACAGCTACATTCCTTTTGAACTTTACCACACTTATAGTAGAGTTCATGAAGTGACGCATGGTGCATGGACACGTGCATTTTAAAGAACTGTTTCCGATATGACAGGTTTTTAATTGTCAGTTCACTCAGTAAAACAACGAAAGAACATCTTGTTGACGTAAAATTTAAAAATGTCTGATTGGTCTCCTCAGGCTTCAGGTGAAGGAAGCGGCTACGAAGAAACCAGACCCCCACAGCCAACCGTGGAGAAACATAGAATGACGGTATGGAACAACTTTGTATTTATTATTTAGCTCTTTTACAAGCAAAGGTTTGACAATATTGACCCGCTGGTGTTTGTTTTCCTTCATCATTTAAGCTCGGTTAAGTGATGTCTCATTAATAACGGTACTGTTTTATTTATTATTTTGATACATTATGGGTTTGGTCTACTATTTTCTCACTGGGAAGTTGTGTAAAACTATAAATCGAGATATGGGGGAGTGAGAAGATGAATGAACGCAGAATACCGTGTTCCCTAAAGAGGACTCAAAACCAAGCCAGACACGCGAACCTGGCCGACAAAGATTATTCCTTTGCTTCTGCAAACCGAGTCATCCCAGTCTTAGATATACCACTGATGCCTCGAGTTGCTCGCTATAAGTGAGTGAACACTCATCCCTCAAGAGAGATTAAAAACTGCTGAGTTGACGTCTGGAAATCGAGCCGCTTCTGTCTTATAGATCTGGGGACAAAGACTTTTTACATAGAGAGTTTTCCTCTTGTCAGACCAGAAAGGGAAATGACCTTGGGGAGTTTTTTTTTTCTAGAATTTAAGAGTTAATGACATTCCTCTGAAATGTATAGCGGCCTAAACAGAAAGTAAAGTCAGCAAGAAGGATGTCCGTCTATGAATGTTGGTTTTAGCACATTTTTTTCAGCATGAACGGTATGCTTCAAGAGCAGGGATTTACCTGCTGTCAGGTAAGTGCGCTCTGAATAGATCTGCAGACTTGGACGAAGGCCTAAAATAACAGATATTGCAAGAGGACCTCTTACTCACCTTGCATATTACCTTTCCCTTCACTCACACTGTCAATGCTCACGCTATTATTATTCCCACTATCCTGTTTTTTTGTCCGTTCTCTAAATCTCTACATGTTCTTGTATTTTACGGTATCTTTCCTCATCTCTCCGTTTGTCCGTCCCCCCCCAGTCCCTTGTCTTTCTGTCTTCCTCTCTCTGCTCTCTGTCTCCCTCACACTCACACAATCAGATTCTACAGACACCCACTCACATCCTCCCACTCACATCCTCCCACCTGTCAAAGATAGTCACGCAGGCTGAAATGCGGCACAGCCTCCACCGGCAGCCTGCACCACCGCCTCTGTTGCGTGCATGCGCTCCCACTCACAATTACAGTTGAGAGTTAGAAAAACCAGATGTCAATTTGGACTCGATCGGATCCAAGGTCCCCCATACACACACACACACCGCCTCAAGGCTTTGTTATTCTGACTGGTTTCTCTATCACACTCAACTCTGTGAGGTGGAAAGAGAGTTACAGCAGGAGAGGCACCGCGGGTCGGAAGTCTCTTCAACGCTACTGCCATATACTCAGCAACTTTTATAAGGGGCTTTTCCATCTGTTCAGTAGGCTTTTATCATGCAGTACGCGATGCAACGCAACACACAGCAGCTGGCATCTAATGCCTACCTGCCGATGTTGTTCCATCCGATGTCTGTTCACAGAAGGTAGAACCTACACTCTGCGCAACTGTCCCACCGCTGCAATTAAGGCAAGTCCGGGCAGGGACGACTTAGACGGGGAGAGTTGTACAAGTCAAACTTTCCATTTTGTCATCCTGGAATTTCGTGGTGATAGATGGCAGAGCTAGTCAGTCACCCGTAGCAGTGTCACTGCTGGTGTCTCCTTCAGCATGAAACCCAAAGAGGAAATGTTTCAGGTGCTTAATTCCAGCTGCATGTGATGCGAGGTATTGTTTCAGGTAGAGTACAGCTGCTAAGTTCAATATGCCTGTAATGTCCTTTGAAGAAAGCGTTCATAAATACTTAATGTGAACACATTCATGGATTTTGTGCATTAAGAGTTGTACTCTTCTCAGAGCTGTAGACTTGCGACTCGTCTGCTGTGAGACTCAACCTGCTTGAGACCTGAGCGCCTGAAGACTCGACCTGACTTGAGACGTGAGAAGGCTGAGGAGACTTGCCTTGGTGACCCATGACTATTAAAAACTGCTCGACTGAATGTAGTTCTCTTGAGTAATTCATGAAATACAAATAACAGACATTTTGACCAGGTTTGGTTTGAGCTAACAGGGGCTGTTAACCTGATTGTTGCTGTGATATGTGACAGCTGATCGGCTTTGGGAGTGCTGAAGGAGCTTCTGCCTAACTGATTGGCCAACAGGCATGTTTTGCTTCTAGTGTGCATTTAAATCTTAATCAAAAGCAGCAATATTTGGGGGGGGGGGGGGAGGAAAAAATTTTCTGATTCCAGATTCCATTTCACGATGCAATAAGAGTCAAACACACGGGAGGCAAACTATGGGAGCCAGGCTGTCTGTCTTTCACCCTAAGAGCAACAACAGCACAAAAGAGTTCTCTCTGCAACACTTTATAGGACATGCTCTGAGAAAAGAAAAAAAGAAACAGTACACTGTTCCAGAGGTGGAATACCTTCATTGCCGAGGGAGCTGCATACCTGCTCTTAGATTCAGGGGGTCATGCGGTTCAAATCCATCAACACTATGTTCTAAAGAATGGAGCCTCCCACCCTTCAACCCCAGCTATGATGGATAAGTAAAGCAGTGAACAAGCGGGGTATTCTTTATCACACTAATACATGTATCAACTCAGAGCCGTCAACAGCGGCCCGGCACAAATTCTTAGCATAGCCAGTGCCGTGCGACACAGTGGGGAGAATTCCTCAGAAAGGAAACTGGTTAATTATCAACAGTGGCTTCGCTTTGCCCCCTCGGCTGCCCCCCTCTCCTACATTCTTCATCCCACTCCTCTCTTGAATTCCACAGGTGACAAATCGAAGTGTGTCACCGGTGAAGAATGAGCTACTGGCTGGGGGGCGGTTGCATTATTTCCTCCCCCTCTCTGGTCTTTAGCCAAAGGCAGTTTGGGAGCAGAAGTGACCCCTCCTCCCCCGACCTTCATTATTAACTCCCGTTGCTCCTCTCAGTCCTGCTGTGTTGTTAGTGACGGAGGACTGTTGGTAGACTACAGACTGATCTGTCTTTCCTATGCCCGCAAATACACACAGTACACAAAAAACATTTAAAAAAAGTATAATTTCTAAATATATTCAGCTACTTTGACAAAAGAATTCATCTGATTTGTTAATGCAGTCATACAAAGGCAGTGCAAATGTCAAGGACAATTTGAAAGCTGGGCAGAAATGTGATGAGTGATGTACACACACAAAAACACACATCATAACGTTTTCCCGAGTTCATATTAGATAATGGGGGGTTTTATAGCTCAGCAGGTTAAAAATGGGGCTCGGAGTTGCAGCAATGAGTTGACCAAACACAAACACACACTCACGAATACTAATGAAGGTTGCCGTAAACAAACTCTAACATTGTACTCTGGGTGTCACTATAACTCTGGGCGATGATATTGTGCTTGATCAGCGCAATAGACCGCCAGCCGTGTTCCAGAAGAGTTTTTACAAGATGTCTGACGGCGGTAACACATAAACTGCAATTACCGAAAAACAATAACGATTTGTCAAAATACGAAAGAACAAGTTTTGCTCCACGCTCGGTTTGCCGTGCACATGTTGACTCAATCGTGTTTACCCTGTTTCAAAAGGCTTCGTGTAGAGCTGGGAAGCGTTGTTCGTTAGGAAGAGAGCTTTGGCTGCACAAACTATAAACATTATGGGAACACAATGCCTACTTTTTTCCCATGCAGCTACATGGCTGTTGCATTGTTTGCAGGGGTATAAAATCTAGAGAGCAGCTTCCAGTGAATGTAATCCATTGCCCTTTTAAAAATAATATGTTTTTCTCTCTGTTGCATGATCCTGCAGACTGCTCCTCCATCTTCCCGGCCCATTCAGCAGCCACCACTGACCAGGAAAGAGGAAATTGCAAGAGAAACAGGTGAGTTTAAATCAAGGACCACTCACAGTTCTAAGTTCTGCTAGCAGAGAGAGATCAGCTCTAACATATGTCTGTAATTTCTATACTGGACACAAATCTAAGTTTAGTGTACTTTCTTTATGTCAGCCGTCTTCAGACTGTGTGTTTTTTACAGATGCCTTTGGATCTGCCCCTCTCTGTATCACTGCCTTTCATACATTTATAGTTTGAAATATGAAAAATAGGGATTGTACTTCCACATGCCGACACGTGACTTGGCTCACCTGTTGGGTATGGAGGGGGAATGTTCATGATGGCACATGGTGTTGCAGAGTTCGTATTCCTTCAACATGTATAACTGAGTTAGTCAGAGCTCGCTACAAAGGTACACACTGACACATGTCTCCATCTAGTGGACATAAGGATTAATGCAACAGAGGTTGGAAGGCTCTCATCTGTGATGAGCACTGACGTGTTGTGCTGCTTTCTGTGTGAATTACATTCAAATACATAACTTGGAGCAAAGAGAAACTTAGGTTCAGCTTCAACACTAATGCTAAATACAATGTAGGTCTTTGATGAAACAACTAGCTTTGTCTCTGTCACGAGACAAAGCTAGTTGTTTTGTCTTAGAGACACTTCCACGATGAAAATTCAACTAGAAACTGTGAAGATTATAAAAGGGGCTGTGATGAACTATCTTAAGATTAAGTACAGTATGTCAATATTATGTCACAGACACAGCATCTTGTGTGCTCATCTGAGTAACCAGGATCTGGTCAATTTCACAGTGTACAATTTGACTTGGAATGATTACCCTCCTGTATTTCTTTTACCACATAAAATACAATTTCTTTTTTTAAATGCTTAAAGAGTCAAGTCAAACAGACCAGACTCAAACAAGGAAAAAAAACGTATCATGACTGAATGGACAAAATAACAAAATAGCTAACCTCACATCCTGGAGCCCCCATGTACTGTAACTGAGTTGAAATAATGTTGCTCCAGCAAGTGAATTTAACACTGTCTCCTGGGTTGTGTTCAGCAAGTGACAGAGAGTACGTTTCACTTTCTGTGGAGTCCGGGCGGGAGCTTCCTGGGTCACCAGGTGGGTCGAGGGGAGTTTAAAACACAGAGACAAGCTTCCATGTCTCCCGTGTTTTACTTCTTTTCTTTTTTTTTAATATTCTCTGGCCTGATGCTCTGCCTACCTCATGTGTACTCCTCGCGCAGGACCTCACATGGATTTGAAAAAGCACACGAGCATGCATGAATCTCTCTATGTTATGCTTTTGAATTCACGCAGGGTGGCGGACACGGTCGTATGTAAGCCAGGGGGATGAAAAATTGGGCCGTTCAGGCTGTTATCTTTCTGAAAGATAAACACAAAGAGAAAATAAGAGAGAGAGAGAGAGAGAGAGAGAGAGAGAGAGAGAGAGAGAGAGAATTAAAAAGGCGTAAGAAAGAAAATATTGCATATTACCTTAAGCTACTAATGCTTTGATATGAGGTATTAGTGTTTTCTGTGAATATGCCATGCTCATGTATCCGTTCAGAGGGCACGGGATCCTGTTTTCTGTTGCTCAACTCTAATCCCTGAACTGGAACACTTGAAGCGGACATCATGTCGCTGTGCATGTCGGCGGCTTCAGAGATGTGCCACTTCTTCACAGCTCAGGAAAGCGGGTTGCATTTCATACGTGCTGCACTGAAAGCGACACATTCTGTGAGAAGGGTTTAGGGTCAATTGAGCTCACACCAGAGTATAAATATCAGGATGCTCGTGTGTGCAGCGCTGGGAAGGTGTGACAACCTCAAAACCTTCACATGGCCTTTAAATCACAGCCACACACACACACACACACACACACACACACACACACACACGCACTGGGATTCTCGCTCCAACAAGCAAAAAGTCATTTTCTTTTCCCTTTTTTTCTCCCCTGCTTTTGGCTTTGTATTGTTTGGGATGTGGGATACAGTCATTCATCAATTTTGAAAGGTCTTTTCATGAGGGCATTGATGATTCTGTCCTTTTTGTCGCTGTTTACAGGTCCAGCTGGGGGTACAGGAGAAAAGGGTGTCCAGGGGGATACAGGACTGAAAGGAGACAGGGGTCCAATTGGGCCGAAGGGAGACGCTGGCTCTGGATCCGGCTCTCGAGGTGGAGCCCGTGGAGAGAAGGTTTGGACCTTTTTTGTGTAATCTGCTTTGATTGTGGATGTAATACTCGTATGAGACAAGTCATCGTTGTCATGTGAGGAGGGGGGGACGCACTGATGACGCCGGGGTTTGTCCTTGTGAAGGTTGCAGTGGCCAGTGAGTGAGCGGGACAAGAGCAGAGGGTAATAACGTCAGTGATATGGGCTGTGGTTATATGTCCCAAAGGAACACTAGAGGGAGCTGCTAGTCTTAAATGTATGCAGGCAAATTCATTCATTCAACCTTTATGTTAACTCAAAAATACACTGAGATAGAGACGTCATTTGCAATAAAGATGAAAAAAAAAGTAGTCACCAAGAAAGACAAGAGAAAAGTTTCGATGGAATTGGTTCTAAAAACATAATAAAAAGCCAAATTAGTAAAATAATAATACCCTTAAGAATAATTAAAGCAAATGAAATTTAAAGCAAGTCAATCAACTATAACTGGAAGTGGAATATGAAATGTTAAATTTCGCCCTCAGAATAAAAACGAGGTAAGCTTCAGATTGTTCTGCATGCTATTCCAGTTTGCAGTTGCACAATGAGAGAAACAGGATACATACTCAGTGGAATGATATCCAAT
Organism: Pholis gunnellus; assembly: GCF_910591455.1. Taxonomy (NCBI): domain Eukaryota; kingdom Metazoa; phylum Chordata; class Actinopteri; order Perciformes; family Pholidae; genus Pholis; species Pholis gunnellus. Next base: position 7,511,020 of record NC_136539.1, read on the forward strand.
CATATGAATGTGTTCCATAAGGGCCCACATGCAATATAATGTCAAGCCATTGTTATGTTACTTTGTTTATTCTTGTTATTGATTTAATTACATACTGTAGTTTACATTTCTTAATGTTTTAAGAACAAGATGTGTGTGTGTGTGTGTGTGTGTGTGTGTGTGTGTGTGTGTGTGTGTGTGTGTGTGTGTGTGTGTGTGTGTGTGTGTGTGTGTGTGTGTGTGTGTGTGTGTGTGTTGCATAGATCTTTTGTCATATGAGGGCCAAATGCCATTCATTTTACAATAATTGTCAAATTAAAGAAGATCCTCTAAATTGAGGACATTACTGTTGGCCTGACATTTGTTTCCCTTCTGTCTTAGAACAACATACACATAATGCACTTGTCCAAATATACACAAAACAAAATACACACAGATTCTATCGGAATGTGTCGCAAATAAAACATCCGCTGGTGCCACCCCTAATGGAAGTGTGTATACTAAATGTGAAGTTCTCCAACATGTGGATGTGTCTGTGGATACGTATGGCAGTGCATTTTAGAGTTTTAAGTGGAATGTGACAGCCAATGAAAACTGCTGGCACTGACTCGGCACTGTTGTCTTATTTTCAGGGAGATCCAGGGGAAAAGGGATTGAAGGTAAGATTTGATTTGAGTCGCCCAGGAGCAAAGTTACAGGAGGATTGTACTACATTTATCTTACTTTTATGTGTATTCTATTAATCACTGGTATCAGTGATACTTTATTACTCTTATGTTGTTGTACTTTTTGGAGAAGCTTTGGTCACCACCTTCTTTATCTCCAGGGCAGTGCAGGCTTCGGCTACCAGGGAAAGAAGGGCGACATCGGCCCACCCGGGGCACCTGGCTCCCCGGGCCCTCCAGGGCCCGCAACCGAGTTCTCAGTCGGCAGCGACGGCTCAGTTTCTTCCAGAGGCCCCGGACCCCGAGGACCGGCCGGACCACAAGGTGCTGCGGGCCGCGAGGGACAGCCAGGAGCTGATGGAGAGCCAGTTAGTAGACTGCAGTTGAAATATTTTTTCCTGAAATCATCCAAACACAACAGATGCGATGTGGTCGTTTGTTGCAGCGTGCGGTTGTTCTTCTTGAATTGTAAAGCACAGCTTTTCTGTTACATTTGCTTTTTAGAGTCTTGAAAGGAAATTGATTCACAAGTTTCCAATGTGATCCTTTTCGTAGTTTAAATATAAAGTTAAAACGTGTATGGAATTGAAAAAAGGAATTGTCAATCTTGAAATTTGTCTGACGTATATTTCCTTATTTCATTCTTACAGGGGGATCCTGGTGAGGATGGGAAAACGGTAAGTTGCTTTTTTCCCCTCTGCACAAAACCATGAACACTGACAGTTGGCTTGAACTCTCAACTGTCAAAAGGTTATGTGATGATGGATTTGGGGGATACTACGGGGGTGCTCTAATCGATCAACCACTGATCGTTATCGGCCGATATTCATACTAAATAGTTTGATTGGTGGTCTCTGTAAAGGCAGATCAGATGAGGCAAAACACGCAAGATTATTTCTCTGTGACACAAAAATGGCTTCACCGGAGTTAGGAGTTGTGTCTCTAAGAGAGAAAAGGTGGAATATGTTGCATATGTTGCACAAGTTGACTGCCAATAAACACAGTTAATATACAGTGTTGTTAATAATAGTTAAATAAATAAATAATGCTATGTAAATAGAAGGATTTAAATAGACCCTGTGATTAGGTCTGCACCTGACAACTACCTGACAACTATTTGTTTAATCAATTAGTCTAACAATATTCATTTTAGTAATTTATGGAATAGTCTAATTATTAATTTTTTTATTACCTGATTAATATAACACTATATAACACTTAACTTACCCAAAATAGATATCACAAACTTGTCTGATTATTATTTCAATATTTTATTCAATCATCTTTATTCAATAACAAGCTAATAGACCCTATTTGTCAGATACTGATCAGACAAATTCTGGACATATTCAAAAAGATTGCTGTGATACAGATTAATTGAATCACTGTATGTTATAGAAACCCTTTTCCCCGAACTGGAGAATCTGTATTTTGTTTGTAACATTATGCAAAGTGATGTATTTCTGTATGGGATGACGTTGACAGACGATACTGCATCCAGCGATCAGTGATCATCCCCAAAAATCCTGATCGGAGCACCTTTAGGAGATACCTATTCCTTAACACTTAGATTTTCCTTGTATTAACACCATCAGTGCCCTAACATGATTGTTTCCTCAACACAGGGTGCTGATGGACCACCTGGCTTCCCAGGAACCCCAGGTGACTCTGGAACTAAAGGAGAAAAGGTTAGATGCCCACTTAAATTCACAGAAAAACTAATATATATATATTTTTTTTATTATAAATATGATTATAATAATGAGACTTGTGCAAACAGGGAGACCGTGGAGAGGGTCAACCTGGCCCGAGGGGATCCCCAGGACCTCCGGGACCCCCAGCAACAGGACTCAGATCTGTGAGTTAATCTTGGCCTCTCATGCTGCATAATGTTTAGGCACAACTTCTACCAGCAGGCGTCCTGCCTTTGTGACTTATCTGTTGAATACAACTGATTCCAGTCCATGTTTTTCAGACTTTTGTGGACATGGAAGGCTCTGGTTTCCCTGATCTGGAATCCATTCGGGTGAGAAGAATTTAAATTAGAAATACTCTCAACCGAAACAAGCTATGTAGTGGAGGACATCATCTGTGTTGCTGTAAGACTGTAACCAGCATCTGTAAATGACAATCAATTTTGTTGTCTTAGGGATTGCGTGGCCTACCAGGTCCTCCTGGTCCCCCCGGTCCCCCTGGTCCTGCTACTGCCTCTACAGCAGGAGCAGCATCGGGTTCTGGGGCGTTCGGACCACCAGGAAAGGACGGAGTGCCCGGTCAACCTGTAGGTGTCAATGTGTTTGTCTCTCAGCATCACTAGCCAAATAATTCTCTAAACTCTCTGAATAAAATGACTGTAGAGTCTAACCCAATCAACAACAACTGAATGCCTGAACCAAATCCTTCTAGGGCTTGCCTGGTTTGCCTGGTACTGATGGCCGCCCAGGGGTTTCTGGTCCCAAGGGAGATACGGTAATGATCTTGTGAGACTGATTGTTTCTTCTGTAAACTCAAAATGTATCTTTCTAGCAGCCTGAGAAGTGTGTCAATGGCAGTCTCAGTAGCAGTCATAGTGTAAACATGAGTTGGATCTGTATAAGTTGAACTGAAATTAAAATTCAGTTTTGCTTTGCCTTGGTCTGTGTTAAAAATATTGATTATTGTGATGTGATTGGTGTGTAGGTGGGCACTAATATACTGAAGATAATATCACCTCAGCTTCAACGTGATTCTGTGTCGTGATTTGTGTTGTAATTTGAATCACTGGGTAATGAATGGAGCGGAATGGACAGTCTGGTCGATAGCGTTTTCACCACGACTGCACCCATGAGAAAATGACAGCTACCGCTAGCTAGACTCGTCTATAATGGGAGCGAGTGGGATCTGCTAATCACTCAGCAGGTGTGAAAAATGTATGTATAGTGGGAGCTAGTGCTAACATTAGCATGCTAGGCTAACAAGCGTCCGTATTCCGAGTGGAAATTCAACCCAATTTTGTATGTATTTAATTGTACATAACCAACATGTGAGCTTAAAAAAAAGAAGCAACAGCTTGTATCAATATATGAAAGCGGAAAACGGGCTAAACTGGCTCTCAGGCTTTTACGCCGAAAACACACCAGAGCAATGGCTAAATGCGACAGAGTGGTATGTTGTAGCTGCATGGGTGGGGGGTGGGGGGGGGGGGGTGTTGCAATTAGATGCTGTTACCATAAATATGTCCAAATCTTTTCAATCCTCTTTTGAAAAAATGATAGAAACATACACAATAGCAACAGTATCATTGTAGTTTAGAGCGTTTTTTATTAACACATTTTGTCCTACTCTTTTTCCTACACTAGGGTGATTCAGGCGATCTGGGTCTTCCAGGAGCAGTCGGAGAGAAGGTGCAGATATTATTGTCTTCTTTGTTTTTTTTTCAGTTTTATCTTAATTAAAGTAGCTGACACGTTACAATTAGATCCACACTCAAAAACACAACTAAACGCAAGTTGCCTTTGTTGTTGGAACCAGTATCATAGAACACATAATCTTGAAAACAAGGTACATGAATTGCTGGCGTGCTTTTGAAATACCAGTACTGTTTAATGGTGCCCATTGGCTAACTAGAATATCAACTTTAATCCAACTATTTCTAAAGCTTTTCTCATCCCTTCCATTTCTATTTCTCCAGCCAAGCTCCTACTTTTCTTTTCTCAATCTGCTGCCGAACTATTTATCCTCCTCCTACTTTCCTAAGCCTTCCCATCCGCAGGTAACTGGGCTCCAGCACGTCAGCCATCAAAGGGGATTTGTGTCTTCTAACAATATGCAAATGTTTGTCAAATATTGTCAGATAGACCTAAAGTTTAATCTGAGTGCTGGCTATGGTTTGGTTTAACATTTGGTGACGTCTGAATTTGGCCCCAGATCAATGAGCATGGGTTTTTGTGCAGTTACATTAATCTACGTACTATTAAACCACACTTACTGATACGAAATGCTGCATGAATGGTAACAGTTTGATTACAAAATAGTTTTGTGCAGGATATGTGAGACAATGAATTACACTACCTTACCATGGTAAGATGCACTTCAATGAAGATGAAATCTTTGCTTTTATTACACTTTGTATTTATTTATTCTGTCACTTCACCCGATAGGGATCTCATGGAGACCCTGGTTTACCGGGAACCTCAGGAGAGACTGGACTGGCTGGTCTGCCCGGACCTCTTGGACCAGTTGGGCCTCCAGGGCCTCCGGGGCCTCCTGGATCAAGCTATCGTGTTGGATTTGTAAGTTCTCTATTAGTTTTTGTGATGATACCTTTTGGTAGAGTCGACTATATATCAATGGGAAAGATACCCCAAAAAAGCTAAATTTCATGTGTGTGATTTGGTTGTCTGGGAAAGCTCTCCATCAAATAAATGGAAATATGAAATTATGCTCAATAATATAGACAGCTGTACTTCAGACACATTGTTGTTGTCCATTCATATGTATATCAGTGAGGGAAATCATTCGAGGTGAAAGCATTCAATCTAAAAATAATTAAACGGGATAGAAAAAAACAATACAACTAAACGTTTTGTTTGGCTAACTGTCACAAAATCTTTGTTGGTGTGTGAAGGATGACATGGAGGCCTCCGGTGGAGGGTTCAGCAATGGACTGCCTGGCGTTACAGGACCTGAGGGAAGACAGGTCAGTATTGCAATTGAAGACGATATGCAGTATCTTACATTCTTCACAATACGGACACGGTTTAAAACTAGCAATAGTTCCCCCTTGTGCTGAAATTCTTTTTTTAGTCCCCATATTACAAGCCAGAGTAAGTCTCTGAACCAGGATCTGATCAGCAGCTTTAAAGTCCTGTTGTCACTTGGTAATTTAGTGACTGATTAATACTCAAGAGTACAATTGAGTGTGCTCTTGTGTCCCATTTGTGCCCTATTTGGCCTATCTGCCATACATTCTGTAAATGATTTGATTGTTTCTCTAAAAACAATATGCTGTGCATTTTGTACAGGTCTACACTTTACACGTCTGTGGTTATTGAACTGGAACTGGTCCTATTTATAGTAGAAAGTTGCAAATGCATGAGGAAGATATACATGAACTTGCATAATAACCAAGGCAAATGTGTGTGCTTTCAGGGTTCTCCTGGCTTGCCTGGACTTCCGGTAAGTAACTGAAGTCATTTTTCTAATTTGTGATGAGCTGGTCCTCTTGCTATTGCCAAACTATTGGATCAAGAAGGGGTCTAGTTTTGAGTCCATGAAATTAGTGGAAACACGCAAACAAGTGTGAGGTACAGTTACCTAGCCTATGCACACCCTCAAGCATCCTAAAGAAGTTTATTTGACATTCAGGATTGGTTATGGGTGGTAATCTTATCCTTGCTACTCTCCTCCGTTGTCATTTCACGCGTGTGTTTTCTAAACCATTGGAGTTGAGAAAAAAAAGCTGCACCTTAATTGATTTCTGAGGGTGAAAGAAGATCCTTGTCCTGTCTAAAGAAATAGAAGCAGGGGAAAAAGAAACAATACAAGCACACAAACAGAACTGAAAGTAACAAAAAAATGAATCCATTGAATCAGGGGAGGACAAACTGTTTTGATCGTGGGCCATGTAGAGAAACATAAAAGGAGTCATGGGCCAAACAATAGTAAATGCGTAGTTTTCAACCAGTTGCAAGAAAAGCTGTGTTTCTATTCCAGGAAACCTCAAGCTATCAAAATAACTACGCAACAGTACTACTACAATAACTACTATTTACTGGTTTGCCCACATGTATTTTGAATCTGCTGCTCTCAATTGATCTTAATTGAAATAAATTCAATACTTTTACATTTAAATACAGTGCATGGCATATGCGCCCACTTAAAATATTATGATGCGATGTGTAAATCTGTAAAGAACTAAAGTTAAAACAGGAGAAAATTACCAAATACCTATATTTCTGTTTCTGTTCATGGCCTAAAGGTTCAGTGAAAAGATTACGCTACAAATGTAGGTGTAAAAATGTGAATCTCTAATTCTAATATTAACATGTAACAAACACAACAGACATTTTTGAGCCAAGAGGTTAAGACGGAGAAAATGTCATTAAATTTAGCCTAGTCGACATATAGTGTTTAATTAAAATGTGCATTGTACTGTGTACTAGTTTATTTTAAAGAATTCACCACGAGCCATTTAAAAACAGGCAGTCGTTTGGCCACCCCAGCATTAAATGAATGCATAGATAGAAGGAACATTAAGTAGAATGTGTGAAAATGAAGGGGGCTGAAAGACAAAGTCATAGCAACACAGCACAGGTGTACCCAAGTTAGTGTGTTAGCAAACATGTCAATGTAACCTGCCTAAAGCTAAACAATGAGCAGAGTAGCTGAAATCTGCGTAGAGTTGCGTGTTGATGTGTGTTAAGTATTATTAGTATGGGCAGTAATGTGGCAGTAACTTTGTTTTTGTGTTCCCCTGAAGTGTGATTTTCACCGTCGTATCTTGATTGTACCTCTGCAGGGCAAAGCTGGGTTGCCTGGTATACCAGGTCAGAAGGGCAGTGAAGGTGTCACAGGAAGAGATGGACGTCCAGGGTTGGATGGCTTCCCTGGACCTCAGGTAAAATAGATCTAGATGACAAATAAGAATATTTCATGCTCCGGCTGGATAGCAGAGGTCACACAGTTGTTGAAAGGTGTTAACACAGTGTGAGATGTTTGAAACCTGTGTGATGTAACAGAGCTTTCGGTTTACCATGTTACACGACAAACGGGGCAAGCTGTCAAAATGAAGATACTTGACTTTCAGGGAAATGTTCATGGTTTTTATTTGGGGATTTTTTTTGTATCTGTTTTTTTGTGTTATGTAGCAGACTTGTCATAATCTAACAAGCCATGGGGCAAAAATATTTTGCATTCTCAAATGTTGATGTCTGTGTCATTTACCCCTGTGGCCACAATAGGTCATTTGATAAAGTCCTTTGTATTGAGCACATTCTGGGTTACACAATTAGGATTTCGGAGGAAAAACAGCCGAGTATGCAGCCTGAAGTCATGCAAATGCTGACAAGATGCAGTAACAGAAGAAAAGGCAAACCCCTCACACAAAGCCTGTGTCAACCAATTTCTTAAAAAAAAAAACTATAATAGAGAGAAATTAATGGACTGTTTGAGGACGGAGAATCACCATTTTTTACACGTCCTACTGCTGTTTCCAGCAGTGCAGAAGAAGTTAAAACACAGTCTAGCAGCAATGCTTTATGGAGATTGTTATAGCAGGGGTGCACAATATATCAGGCGGCCTATCAGTGTCAGTCAAAAACTGCGTTAAAATGTACTATCATATTGGGATCTATAAGTAATACCCGATATAAGCATGAAAGTTCATTCTTGACCTTGGAAATAGTTGTTTAACAAGGTCCATTTACTAGCTTTTTCAATGAACTTTCAACTGCATGTCATGGTCTTCATCATCATGTTTGTTTGGCTGTCATAGAGATGGCTCAGTTGATATTCATACTTATTCATACGTCACATGCTCCAGCATCAACTGTTGCACCACCAAACGGCATGCTGGGTAAAGCTTGCTCTCTGTCGATGTACGTGCGAGCACCCAAATGACGCCTACGCTCTAACATTGCTGGGGCATGCAACTGTGTCATGGCAGGTGTATTGGGAATTCAATTTTACATATGAATGGAATCATAAATGACTTTACGTCTTATTTAGCAGGTTTATCAGGTAATTATACCACGTGACATGAAAGAAGCAGTGCTTTTATTCTCTTCAGTTTTCAATGAATACGAAGGTTGTTCCTCTCGTCTGTTGTCGGATCTTTGTGAAGCAGGTATTTGGACCTTTCACCTTTGTTAAAGTATCTTTTGTCTCATTCCTCTTTAATTTCACAGGGCCCAAAGGGTGACTATGGCAACAAAGGAGAGAGGGTGAATATTATCTTCATTTTTAACCCTAAAATCACTGTTCATTTATACACATCATGTTCATTACAAAGCAACTCTCTGTATGATGCTAATTCAATCTTGTACTGCAACACACATTCCATCTCACATCTGTCGGTTTCTGTGTAGTTATTTTGATCTGTTAGACCGTAAAAGATCAAAAGTATCCTCTTTGAAGATACTGTTATTCTTTATGTTTATACAGATATTAAAAAACTAAAGCTGTGTCACATTCAGCATTTGATTCATTTCCTGTCTTGGATGGACAGTTGCTCATCTTTTGTGCTGTGTGTGTGTGTGTGTGTGTGTGTTGTGGTTTTAGGGTGAATCGGGTCGAGATGGAACAGGTCTCCAAGGCCCACCCGGACCACCTGGACCACCAGGACAAATCATTCACCAAACATCTGGCGATGTAAGCAACAAAAAGCACACTGTAGACTGTCATTCTAAACTAAGAGCAGTTTTAATCAGTGATGGCATTCATGTGTTGATGGTGTTGTTGGCAATGACGGCCCTCAGGTTTGTATTCATGTTCAAACAGTAATAGTGAAACAGAAAATATATTGTATTTTAGGCAGCTGTACACAATTCATCCACAGAGAGGAAGCTGCACTCATTTCACAGGTTACATTTTAGAATCAAACCAATCAGGGCAATAATTCGTTGTGTGTAGATTTACTTGTACAATTTTGTGTTACAGTTATTATAAAGTTTGAAAAAAAACTGATAGTCAGTTAGCAAAACACCGAACACCAGTTTAATAAAGTTGCATGTCTATGTTTACAGGGAGGAGCTGGTCTACCTGGCCAGGCTGGATTCCCTGTAAGTCTCCCCGTGTTACATGATGAATGTACCTTCCCCTATTATAACCATACATTTTAAGTCTATTTACTCTTCACACTAATGGTAAATACACTTCAGATTATTGTGTTTTTTTAACCTCTTGTTAATTTACATTTCTTTTTTTAATTTTATTCTTTCTTTCATTATTATTGTCAACAAATGCCATGAAAAGACCAAAACCAACAATGTTTTTTTTCCGCCTCTCAGTACTTTAGAACTTCCCTATTCGAGACCATTCACTCCTACTAAAAATGCAAATCTTACAAAAACAGGTTACAATTATATTAAACGTAAATTAAAGGCTCTAAAAACCTATTTTCTCAACCAGCTTCATACTATAAATGATCAGGTCCTACATGGATGCACTATTTTCAGCCAAAGTTTTGAAAATGTCCGATGAAAAATGTCTGTCGTGTATTTCAACGCACCAATCAGGATTTAACATTTTAATCAAAATGTGAGAACAGTTGTTTGAGGTGTTTGCTTATGTTGCCACCTCACTGTTTGCAGTTAATCAAGCAGATTTATGAGTTTATTTGAGATTGTTAAACTCTTGACCGTGACTGTTATACATTTAGTAATGAGTATTTAATGTTATGGAGAAATACTTAAGATATGAAACCACCTTTCCACTGGTTTAGAGGAAGATATTAAAGTAATTTCCTTCAACAATTTTAACAGTAAAGTGAGCAAGCATCAAATGCTTCTCTGCGCTACAGTTAGCAGACAACATATTGGCACTGCATCTACTCCCAGAAGCCCACAACATCTCATCCACTTAATTCTACACTGAATGTGTAAACAGTGGCTAACTCGGCAATACAAGCAGAACTGTGTAGACGGAGCGTAATGGAATGGCTTGAATTGATCTGGGGGAAGACTTTCCGGCTGATAAACCATACTGTCTTTATCCTGCAGGGTCCTATTGGACCAAAGGGGGACAGAGGAGACCCTGGCCTTCCAAGCTACGGGGGGAAGGTAAAGTCTTGGTTTATTTGTTCGTTCAAGTCATTTAGCCACTCGTCGTCGTTGAGACACTGCTGTAATTGAGTGTGCGTTGCCTCGTCTGTGCTGTGCCGTGTTCAGGGTGATAAAGGTGAACCAGGCCTCATAATCGGACCTGATGGAAACCTTCTGCATCTGGAAGGGCTGACGGGTACGAAGGTGAGTCTCACTGCTTTCATCTGTTTTGTCTCTCTCATAAAAAGAGATACGCGCCTCTCCTCTTAAGTATATGATGTGTTGCTGCTTTTCATTTCTTAATATTTTGCCCGGTTTCGGTGATACATTTGTTGTTGTAACTATTCTGTTTCCTCTACGCTGCATGTAGGGAGACAGAGGATCACCTGGACCTGTTGGACCCACTGTAAGGGTTTTACCATCTCTATCTATTATATCTACACTTATTTAACTGAACAGTTTCAAACCAAAAATGTATTTCTTTCCCCACTTCATTCTCCTGTCAGCTCACAATGTCTTTCATTTCCTGATTTATTGCATAGGGCCAGTATGGGCCTTCTGGAATAAAGGGTGAAATGGGAATGCCTGGAAGACCTGTAAGTAGCCCTTCCTAGGTTGGATGTTGCTTTACTATTATGTGGTTATACTAAGTACCACATAGTCAATTTACTGACCTATTGCATATTGCTCCAGTTACATTTGAATGCCATTGTTACCTGTTTCAAAGTGCAGGGAAATATTAATCCATGACTTTCTCCCCTCAGGGTCGCTCTGGTGTAAATGGTTACAAGGGTGAGAAAGGAGAGACAGGAGTTGGCTATGGCTACCCAGTAAGTGTTATTATTATTACCAATACCTTAGAAAGATCGTTTTTGACAGTGACAGAAGTTAATACAGATTGTTTGACACCATCTTGTTTACTTTCCATCACCCAAGCCATGCCTGGTTGTCACAAAAGACACTGAATGTGACGAGTCTGCATTTCATCAGGTGGCACATGCCAGGAACTACACATACTCACTGAAAAGGAAGAGAGTCTTGCATTGAGCATCAAAAACTGACTGGCTAGCTAGCTTTTTACTTAGCTTGATTAATAAACGTTCATTGGGACCTCTTTTCAACCTCTTGTCAAGTAGCCAATTAGCTAGCTTGCACTAGCTAGTAGGGGTATCACAATGTTGTTTCTAAGTCGATAGAAATTAGCAACCTCTGAAATCATGGAGAAACATCAGAACTGGAAAGTCCTGCTTCCCTGAAGTCACCGATGTGACAACAATTTGCCTTCCCTGTGAGTTATATAAACAACAAACGCAAATTTGCAGGCTATGCTACTCGCGGTAGCCTACCATACGCCACCTTTGAAAATAAAAACTGACCATAAAACCAATGATCTGTTGTAGAGCTGCCTCCTCTTCGTCGATAAGTGGAAGAATCGGGCATTAAAGTGTCTTAAAGTGTTGCTTTTGTGGGGTCTGCTGATTAAATCAAGTTATCAATTAGTCGACAAAATGATGTGTTAGTCAACTAGGAATTGATTTTGCCGAGGACAGCCCTAATCTGTTGCTCTTTACGAATCAAGACTTGATAATGTAACAATGGCACAGCCATCAGTGCTGACATTTAAAAAAGTTTCAATATATTTGAAACAGTCAAAAATGTAATTTAATTGTGGTTTTTGGAGAATTGGGACACCCTTACTAGCTATTTATGTATTATTTACCTTAACTAACACAAGTCTTGGGTTTCAAAAACACAACCCCTGTTTAGTTACCTTGTGCCGGTGTGATAAATGTTGATTCACAGCGTTGATTAAAATATATGTATCACATGTACATACTGTATATACATACATATATCTCATCAGGGAGCTTCCGTAATCCTAATCAAAGCTGTACATTTCTCAGACTTGTCAGCGTTTGCTGGGAGAATGCCCGAACATCCAACACAGATAACATTGTTTACGTCAACGCTAGCAGTCATTGTGTCACAGTAGATATCAAAATATCAAAATACTGTCGGAGCTCTTAATAGTATGTCAGTAATAATTCTCTACATACACACCAAACAGTAAGATAGAGTGAACAACTTTGTTTTCATCAGGGAGTCCCCGGCCAACCAGGACCACCTGGACCCCCTGGACCAGCCATTCCCTTAGATCGCTTCAACGTGAGTACACAAGATCCAAAACCTTGTAATGTGAAATAAACTTTAGACATGTGCATGTACTATTTAGCACAATGTTGATGTCTCTCATGTGGTCGGATATAGTATCATATGGTTAAGCAGTCAATCATTATCTGGTGCTTTTGTTCCGTTTGCCTTGTTGTCTTCTGAAACTACTGAGTCGCTAATTGCATAATTTAGCATAAACCTTAGATGAATCTTTTCCTCTATTAATGCCGGGAATTTCTTCATTTTTTCCCCTTATTCACAGCGCTATGATGAAACTTCAAGGAATTACCCAGGTATGACCTCTCTCACACGTCGCACCGATACATAATACTGTAAGATAGAGAGGGATCAGAATGAAGAAGTAAAAAGTGCCAGTCAAGGAAGAGAGATTTAGAAAGGGCTTTAAGTGCCTGCAGAGATAACCAGTTCTATCTTAATTTCAGTTTGATGGAGCTGCCTCAGCCCGAAGGGGATATACACTCTATTGTCAAGAGATTAGGCTGTCAAGTCTGACTAGATTTGAAGAATGAATTGATAAAACACAGAAGACGTCACTATCAATGCTACAGTTTTGCACATCAGATACACCTGTGGGATATTGTGTCTAACTCACCAATGTTAAAAATGATATTTTGTTGTAGCAACTAAAGGGGAAAAAGGAGAGCATGGGGACCGAGGCCTTCCAGGAATCCCAGGTAAATCCAAGTTTGCGTAAAATACACATACTGTACTATTATGACATACATATCCACTGCACTGCAGGAGTGTGTAGAAGTGAATTATTTGTACTTAGCTACTAAAACACTTTTTTATTTTACAGGGACCGCCTCTAATTTCGATATTTACACATTCAAGGTAAACTAGCTTGTCGCTACCCCACCAATCAGTTTCCTGAGTGTGCTGGATGTACTGTACTTCATAATGTTAAACTGTTCCCAACAGAATGAACTGAAGGGAGAGCGCGGAGGCCTCGGTGTGAAGGGAGAAAAGGGAGAGTCTAGTGGCGGATATTATGACCCACGTTTTGGAGGAATACAAGGCCCACCAGGGCCTCCTGGCAAACCAGGTCTAGAGGTGAGTTCTAAGAGTCTGTCCTAGTATATTTACAGGTGTTAACGACCCAGATCTTATTTAGTTAGAGGGTTTGTGGTTTTACCTGTAGAGTAAGCACATCACCCGTTGATACACATAACTGTTTGTCATGACCTAGATGATGAACATTTTAAAACGCATTCCAGTCATTTAGATTTTTTCTTTTTCATGTTAGGGTCCAAAAGGAGAACCTGTGTTGGGCCCTCCTGGACCCCAGGGGCCACCAGGGACACCAGGGATTGGTTACGATGGGCGACCAGGTCCTCCAGGAGCACCTGGACCACCAGGACCCCAAGGATCTTCCTCGCTTCCCGGAGCATATAGGCCCAATCACTGTAAGCGACCTTTTTCTCTGTTTCAATATTCCAGATCATTCTAAACTGAACACTGCTGCATCTAGTGTGGAGGTGACCTTTATTAAGCTACTGTCTGCGCTCAGCTCGTTGGCTACTGGAGACAAACTCCACTTGAGCTGTTCAGAAGCCAAATCATGAACAAGCTTTTGTTTGCATTTGCAGCCCTCAATATTCCTGGACCTCCTGGTCCTGCTGGTCCGCCTGGAAGTCCTGGTCACTCTTCTGGGGTAAGTAAAGTCCCTGCACTTTAATATCATCCAATATATTATGTGATTGTTAGGCTGGCATTGATAATAAGTTATGTTATTCGTAATTATCAGTCTGCATACTGCAGCAGGTGTTGTCCATTGATCATATTGTGTCTAAAATTGCCTGATAGTATATTCAGGGCTGATTCATTTGAGGAGCAATTGGCATATATTAGTTATTTCATTCATGTTCATCAAAAGCTAAACGGCATGTATATTTGTTTTCCACAGGTTACTGTTTTAAGGTCATACGACACAATGATAGCTACTGCGAGACGTCAGACGGAGGGAAGCCTCATCTACATCATTGACAAAGCTGACCTCTATTTGAGAGTGCGCGATGGACTGCGGCAAGTCATGGTACAGTACAATGCTTTGAGAGGCCTTTAAACTGTAGAGTTTCAATACTATCAGACTTTAAAGCTGCTGTGGTCAGTTTTTGGCCACTAGGGTGCAACAAGAAAATCAAAAGAAGTTGGCACAGCCACTGCCATATCCCTGTTTTTCACAACATCCTGTCAAAAACAACAACATGAGGCCCAATGGTATTTTTGGTTGAAACGCAAAAAGATAGTTTTGTTTCATACGGTTTCATTCATGGATATTTGAAATAATGTTTTAACATTTTATTATTCAACTGTAAAATACCTTTACTTATATGAAAAGGTTTTTTAAGTTATGTGTTTGTGTAAAAAAGTAAAGATTCTGAGTTAATACACTATACTCAGTTCAGATCAGGCCATTCATTAATTGTGAGGTGAGATGTCAGTATTCACTAAACGGCTATTTTTCCTCTCCTCTCAGCTCGGAAACTACAGTCCCTTCTTCAGAGATCTGGTACGTTCCACAGAAGAAAAATAGAATACAGAGATAGAAGACATATTTAGCTTTTTTCATTCACTGATTGTTTTTGATTTTTCTTTTAAATCTCTCTAATTTTCATTTCAAGGAGAACGAGGTGGCAGAAGTCCAGCCTCCACCTGTGATCCTGTACCCCCAGTCCCAGGACCAGTCCCACAACAACGGAGCTGGCCATTACTCCCAGGGTGGTTCAGCCATACGACCCATTGAGCCTCCACCACTACGACCTGTAGACCCCAGATACCCCGCACAGTATGATCCCAGATTCCCAGACCCGAGACACACAGGCCAGACAGATGGGAGATTAGCCACACAACAGACTGAGAACAGATACCCTGTAACTCCGCAGCGACGACCCAGCCCGCCTGTAGCGCAGCCTGCCGGCCATGTGGAGCCATCAGCATCAGGAGTGAGTAGAGCTCATAAATGTCAACAATGTTAGTTAGTTATGGAGGGTATCATATTGCAGCGCACTTAAAGGCAGTGCATAATTATGAAGATTCGGTGTGTTTGTATATATTTGACGTGGAGGTTAAAAAAAGAAAGGGAATAAACTGATTGGGGGTTTTATTCCCTCTGTTGCTATCCACAGAAAGGACAGCGCAGCAGCATATCTCTTCCCTCTTTTGTTGTCATTATTGACCTTTGTATAAGAAGCACCTGCTTTGTCTTTCTCTCCCGTCACATCCAATTAGTGCTTCTTTTGTCCTATTTTCAGATTAGGACTAGGATTTGAGGTAAATGTCTTGACTCTTTTTGGGTGGAAATAATGTAGTATGCTGGTTGGATATAATATAATACAATATTTTATTTAATAACATAATGCATTTGCAAAAAACAGAATGCAAACAGTAATAAAAGAGTGCACGTTGATGTACGTGGGATTTATTGCTTTGTACTTTGTGGTATTTCTCTGGTCTTCGCTGGTATTGACTTATTTCTGGAATCTTGACATCCTTATTGACTGATAATGGACTTTTGAGGCTGATACCAATATCAATATTTGAGAGGATCTAATATCCAGCAGTAATATACTATGTCACAGTCTTCTTTTCTTTTTTTTTACTGTGATCATAAGTCAGCCACACACTTGAAAATCAACTTGTCAGTGCTCACTGTTGGACAAATGATGGAGACAGTGTCTATTCTAAATAACCTCAAATATTTTGATATTTGCGTTCCGTAATTATTAGTTACTTATCAGCGGACATATGTACATCAGCAATGAGCTAATATTGGCTGATACAGTGGCCCATCCTATTAAGTGCTCTAGCTTTTCACAATGGCAAATAAATTAAATATGCAATATTTTATCTGATCACAACAATAATAAAAACATTTTTTTTTAGCAATATGCTAAACGAGGTATATATAAAAAAAAGTATCCTAAACCGATGTGTACCAAGAGCAGGTCATACAGAGGCAATTCTTTTTAACAGAAACCCGTGTCTTCCTCTCCAGCTACATATCATCGCCTTGAACGCCCCTCAAACTGGTAACATGCGAGGAATCCGCGGGGCAGACTTCCTGTGCTTCCAGCAGGCCCGCGCTGTGGGCCTGAAGGGGACCTTCAGAGCTTTCCTGTCCTCCAAGCTTCAAGACCTCTACACCATCGTCCGCAGGTCGGACAGGGACAGCACCCCCATCGTGAACCTCAAGGTCAGCTACTACTGATGAGGAAGTGGCAGCATTGTTAAAGGCTTCCTGTTCATACTACACTGGGTGTCTGCATAGGCTGACCCTCTCAGATATAGAGAGATTTTGAGTTTGATTCTGCTACAGTCCAACTGTAGCTCTGACACCTTATATTTCAAGGTTTCTTGAAAGGAAATAGGATTCTGTATTAATCGTTGTGGTCTTCGACTGTGTTTTAACTGTTGTCTGAACTACGTTTTTTCTTTATTTATCTTGCTGCTATATGAAGAGTAGGAGAAATGAAATATAAGGCATTATATTCTCCTTGCAGGACCAAGTGTTGTTCAGCAGTTGGGAGTCTCTCTTTGGGGACGATGTGAGCAGAATGAGGGAGAATGTACCAATCTACTCCTTTGATGGTAGAGACATCGTCAGAGACAGCGCATGGTGAGTCTTTGTTAATGTCATTTGTTCAGTTGTCGTCCATTTAATACAGCATCCCGTGCACTTACATGTCGCTGTCAGTGTAGTAGTAGCAGCATTTGTTTCCTTTACTGTTACATTTTGTATACTTTGTTGATTTTCCATCCACGGGCACAAACTGAATGCTGTATATATTTATATATATATATATATTCTGACACATGTGCTTGTTTTTGCTTTCCTTCAGGCCGGAGAAAATGGTCTGGCATGGATCAAGCAACAAAGGCCACCGGCAAACAGACCACTACTGCGAAACATGGCGGGCGGGCGACCACGCTGTGACTGGTCTGGCATCATCTCTACAGAGCGGCCACCTCCTGCAGCAAACCTCCAGCAGCTGCTCCGGCTCCTACGTCGTCCTCTGCATCGAGAACGCCTTCACATCACACTCCAAAAAATAAATCCCGTCCATCCTCCTATATATTTTTTTTGTTTTTGTTTTTTTTGTTCTGGGCCCTGGTTAAACACCGTTTTAATTTCCCGAGAACACGCCTGGTGACCATGTGGCGTCCAATGAACTGGCCCTGTGGCTCTTTGCCTGGCAGAGACCCTTTGCATTGTCTGCTCCTCCCCTCCATAAACGCCAAAGAGAAGGGTCGAACAGAGGGGTGTTGGTCCTTTTTCTCGGGGGCATTGACACATATTTTCTCCTCGGTGCGGAACGAGAGCGGAGAAGCTAAATGTGTTCTCAAATTGTATCCATTTTCTTTTTGTTATTATGTATATTACATGTTTGTTGTTTGTGATTTCTTTTTTTGTTGACGTTATCATTGTTTTACCTTTTAAACTGTTTATAAAAATGCTATATCCATCCTGTTATTTTTTATTTTTATATTAAGTATTGATCATTTCCACTTTCTTTTCCAATTTCATTTTTAAATTGTGGGTAATGACGGGGAAACAGCAAACGTTTAAAGACTATTTTAAAGGAGATAATAGATATTTATTTTTAAATGAAGTTATGTAAGGAAAAAAATGATTTGGAAAAATAAAGAAAAATGCTTAATACCCTCATTTATATTCTACACAACTTAGAACATTTCATTCTTTTCAAAAGAGCTTCTGATCAGAAACTGCCTTTTTACACAACCAGGACTGCTTTACACAATAAGCTCATGTAGTGAACCCCTCCTTTGGAAAGCATTATTCTACTGCATTCAGATGCTTTTACTTTTGCTAAATTTAAATGACCTTGTTGGACACAGACACCACTGTGATAAATAATCCTGCATCCACAGGGCAAGATTCATCCTAGCTAAAATTGAGCCTTATGAATCTAAAATGATTATTTTTCCCTTTACCACTTCATGAAAACCTATCAGTGAGTAAGCTGGAAATGATTAGTTTGCTGCTAATCTTTGTTGGAGGGATTGCTGTCACGGGCGTTAGGGCCGGATAAAACAGTATGTTAAGAGGAGAGAAGCTCTTGCAGTATCCTTGTATGAATTTCAGAGACTAACCTGGCCTTAATGCTACTGATATCTTGAATATCTTGACTGAAACTGTGGATATCCATTTCTATAACTATTTGTGCTATACTGTTTCGCCCAGGCACTGAATAAAAGTCTTTTTCAACTACATCAATAATGTGATGTCATGTTCATGTAGCCAGACAGCGTGTTGAATTACTTTCATTTGCTGAAACAAATGGCCCCATCCCATGAGGAGCGCTGATGGCACTGTGGCCTTGATAGGTTTCACTCAGCAGCCCTGACTAGCAGCTTTATGTCCTATTCAATGAGCTGCTGCTGGTGGCATTGACTCCACCACAAATCAGTGTGTCCATGGTAAAGAGAGGCACTCAACACGCCTTGGTCATACATCATCACTGTTAATCTACAAATGCAACTTCATTTAATTTAACCATGACATCATAACTACATAGATGATAACATAGATGATACAACAGTAACCATAATGGTAACTGCCAATGTTATGGGTATGTTAAAAAAAAATGTCAATGTGTCCTGATGAGGAGTTAAGTAAACTTGTATGTGTCATTGTGAACTAATTACAGCAGAACATGTCCAGATTGACATAAAAACAAAAAGAAAAGGAAATTAGCATCTGCTGTAGGTCTAGTAAGTGGATTTTAAAAGAGAACTGAACTGGGTCACCAGTCATTGGCGATAGCTCATGAAATCCCCTTAAATCTCGTCTTTAAAGTTAGGAGGCGTTTCAAGATAATCTTTGATTAAGAAGATTAATTTGAATCATTCAGAGTTGGCCTAATTTAGAAGTTACTTTAAAATGATATGTCCACCAGAAGAGAGATTCTTACATTCAGGTGGTTCTACAGCAGTGGCGGGCCGTGTGTTTTATACCTGGGCCTTCAGTGCTGTCCTACTGCAGTTAAACCAGCTCCTAATAACCTCATTCTGACGCCACAGCTACGGGTTATTATTTGTTTCGTGTAAAAATGAAGCTCAACACCTACAAATACACTAACTGCTGAGTGCAGATACATGAATACGCACACGGCGGGATGCTGCGTCATTAACGGACAATCAATCCAGCAAAACACGCATTCCACCACACACTAAAGAGCACGGGCCATTCAAATATTATTCACATCAGAGGGAACAATATTAACCATATCATGAAAGGAAATACACAACACCTTAGTTCTTGTTACAGACGGATTTATTTGTCTGTCAACACCGAGGGGGAAAATGAGTCCACTGAAAACACATGAATCTTCAAAGATGATCACTTAAACACTTTAATTCAACTTAACTCAAGCATGTACCTCAGATAAAACAAATACCAAACAAAACAATTTTATCTGTCTTATTGTTCCCTGTTTCTTTCTTGTGTCTTTCTGACATTTATTTCCAAATCTTTCTTTTTCTTCTTGTGCTTTCTCTCTGCACATACTATATGCTTTCCAGTCTACTTTAAACGTTCTACATTTCTTTCTTTCTTTCTCTCTTGAGCATTTTTCTGCTGCACCTTTCTCTCTTTGCTTCAAACACGTTTTGAGTTAATCCAATTTTTTGTCGGAGGCTAAAACTGCCTTTTTCAGGGAACCCCAATTTTATCCATCCTTCCAATTGTCTGGCAGTCTGATTATCTTTGTCCCACATGTATTTTGTTATTGGAGGGAAGACCATGGCATCAGGCTGCTTAGGCTCAGACTTACTTTGACTTTTACCTATTTTCTCTAGTTAGTTGTTTACGGTATCTTCAAAACAATCTGGTTCAATCAAGACTTGAAAGGATACACCAAATCTTCTCTAAAAAACTACAAGTTAACCAGGACTCTACTGTCCAGCACCCTAATGTGCGATAATACCGGTTTACCACTTCAAAGTGTCTGTTCCATCACAAAATAATTTCTCACAGGGTGGGATTCTTTTTCCAGGTCCAGGATTGGTACGGCAATCTCAAACCCCGCCTGACGACAGCCTCTCACCTTCTGGGAGGAGTCAACTATTGTTTGCGCGCTTCTGTCGTCTAACGGAGTCCTGATTACTCGTCCGATCCCATCCTCGTCGCCATTTGTGTTTGGAAAAACATTTTTTTAACTGTTTTATTAAAAAATCTAAAATATATTGATTGAACAGACACTAATAATAATTCAGCTGAATGGATACAGCTCTTTCGCCACAGTTGGTGCGGAGGTCTAACAACAAGGGATAGTTTAACAAAGTGTTATATGCACCTTATCTCAACACGTTTGCTCCACTTCGCCATAGTTATACAGCAGTTTGACTAGTTTCAGGGAGATTCCTTCCCACCCTGAGCACGATGTCAGAGCCATATGTCCTCTGTGTGAATATGTTGAATCGACGAAACCTTAAGTACTCGAGCACTAAAGAACCTAAAGTTTTACTGTCTTGTAAGTCTCTCTTTTTCTCTTTTCTCAAATTTTAACAGTAATTTCTCTTCATTTCTATTGATGCACTTTCTGGTTGATGTGGTTAATACAGTTTGAAAGGCACTTTGAATGGTCTTTGTTTATAGTATGTCATATTCAAATAAACTCCTCGCAATGTCTTGCAGCCCTGCACTATTAAATTACGCATATTTGTAGCGCTGTACAAAATGCCTTTTTTTCCATGAAAGCCTCTAATGAGGTTTTTCAAAAGAAGCTTTGAATGTCTGTCTATGATGTCATCATCCTGAAAAATTGGCAAGATATGTTATATGCAAGATGTAATATGCAAGATAAGACTTTTGACCTTTGAACTCTTGGTAGAACAGTTAATCATGACTTAGAAAAAGGTCTGGTCTTAATATCACAAGTTTATTACAAGATCAGTTTAGCATATGAACACTTACAGCTTTACATAACTTGTGAAAAGAATGCTTTGACTGTTACTTCAGTTTTTATATGTTCTTTTAAATGTTAATGATATGCGTACATTTATTACTATGAAAAGTTAACTTACACACTGAATACCTGCTAAGACCACATTCAAAAAGAAATCATGCGTGACTTAGCCTGACTAGCAATAGTCTCTAGCTCTACTTACATGATTAAAATTAGCTTCATTGTCATTCATTCTGATAATTAAATTTTTTTTAGAAATTTTTCGATTACTTTAGCGAGGAGAAAAGAAATACCATCACTCTTCTCAATTTTCTCTCTGGCCTCTTTTTCATACTTTTCCTGCAACTTTTCTCTTTCTTCTCTCAGTTCTCTGTCATGCTGTTCCTTAATTTTACTCTGCATGTTTGCCATATCCTTTTCTTGCTGCTCTCTGTCTCTCTGTCTCTCTGCTTCTCTCTCTTTCCTGTCCCTCTCTCTGTCCTCACCAAACATCTCCACCGTCTTCTTCATTTTCTCCTCAAACTGTTTGCTCTTCCTCTCGCTCTCAGCCTTGAGTTGGTCGCTCTTTTTCTTCATCTCTTGGTCATATTTTTCCTGTATTTCCTTGGTAAGTTTCTCTTGCTCTTTCCGAATTTGCTCTTCTTTCTCTTTCAGGATGCGTTGTTTCTCCTCTTCGATTTTCCTCTCTGCCTCTTGGAACATGTCGTTGGTGTAGTGGCTTCCTCCGTTCCTCTGGACTACATTTCTGATCTTCTGGAGCAGCTCAGTGACCTGAGAGTGATCCTTCAGCTTATTATTGAAGACATGGTACTGGCCATTACATCTGTCTACAAGTTCCTGCAGGTCCGGGCAATCCTCCAAGTAGTCCTCAATAGATGTGTCTTCAAGCTGGTCACCATGAGTAAAGAGCACCATGCTGTATTTGTCTGCAGTCTGGCCAAAGAGTTCTTGAATTTTCTGCACCGTCTGCTTTTCCTCATCAGTGTATCTTCCCAGCTTGATGATCACCAGGAACACATGGGGTCCAGGAGCAGCATAAGAGATGCACTGGGAGAGATCTTTAGATGTTTTCTCCTCGTTAAACCTGGTGACAAAGAGGCCCGGGGTGTCGATAACAGCAACCTGTTGCCCATCCACCACAGCGTCGCCCTTGGAACAGAGTACAGTCATAGACTTTCCACTGAACTTTGATTGAAAGCACTCTCGTCCCAGAATGGTGTTTCCAGTGGCACTCTTCCCAATTCCAGTCTTCCCCACCATCACTATCCTCAGCTCCTCATCATTTTTTCTGCTGCTTCCTGTGTAGAAGAATGAGTGACACTGAATAAGACTCTACATCAGGTTGTACACACGTTGTACTCAACATAACTTGTACAGATATAGGAGAAAAGAAGCATCCATTCTGCTGCTTTGACAGAGCCAATGAAGGAGTTTGTTGGAGGTTCCAATTTACAACATTTGTTGCAGACTTTCATTTGAGACGAATAAATGTTCTCCTCTGGCTTTCTTTCCATCATCTAATGTGGCGTCCATATACTGTTCAGTTCACCACTTACAGGAAAAGGCAGCAGGTCTTTTAAAGTCCCCCCTCTGTCAGCTGAAAGTGGAACTGGAAGTTGAAAACCTGTCTGCCTATCCAGACTGACACATTTATTTGAGGGTGTCTAAGATAAAAAAAAATCTTGATAAAATAAAAATGTCAATAAAACTGTTTGTCAATCACATTAATAAATCAAAGAAAACTCTCAACTGAACCTCCCTTCAAAAGACAATTCAACCTCCCTACCAAATAACAATACAATGACAAAAACAGAACAAATGAACTTTTGATTCTGATTCTCAAACTAAAACGAACGAACCCTGTCACCGGAGACAGAAAGTGTCATACAAAATTCAAATTACCGTAACTCCTCAATTCAATCACGCTATCGATGAAATTCCAACGGATTCTGAAAGCTGAGAAACTGAGCTTTCCAGTGATATATGGTACATTACGGTAGTGGAGAAACAGTGCCGTGATTGGCTGTGGGGGAGGGGTGGAAGTGAACAGAGCAGGAAACGCAGCAGCTGAGAGTGAGAGTACAACTTCATTCACCTTTACCCCATCTATTAAAAAATCGTTCCATAACCGAAACCTCCATGAAACCCTTTGGTTTCTCTTTCTATTGGTGGGTGTGGTTTAGTACATAAAGGGCCGTTCTAACAGAGCTGCAGCAGACACACTCTGAACTGTCTGAACTTCAGCTGCAGTATCTACTGAACTCTTTAACCCAAACATGGCCACAAACCTAGGTAAGTCGGAAACTGTATCTATGTTTTAAAGTGAATTATTGTATGTTGATATAGTAGTGCTCACTGCTGAATCTAATTTTATGAAATGTTCCTTTGTACCTCCTATAAACTAATACTGTATTAGACTTACTGGGTAGAACTGTAAATACATTTAGTTTTTCTGACTTTAGTACCAAGAATGTAGCCTGATATAAATTCTGGAATACTTAAAATCATAATTTCTTCATCACTAGAAAATAAAAATCATTATCCATAGTGGAGTGAGATGAATGCAGTTTTCATTCTCAACCCTCATAATACTATAATTATGAGGGTCCGCCTGGTCCTTTAAATATGTTAGAAAATGTCCTTTTTGAAAATGATTTTGCTCATTTTATCAGGAGAAATGTATTCTCCTGAAAAGTATTTGTCATTATTATATTTTATAAATGCTTAATAAAACAGTGTGTAATAACAAAAAAGTAAATAAACGGATTTGAATTTCATCAGGTTTCTCTTTATAAACAATTGTAAATATACATGAACAGAACTTTTGAGAATACAAAAATTAAACTCAACCTATTTTACATCTTCTCAAACAGTTTTGTTTGCCTAGAGCTTTCAGTGTCCATTCAACATTCAACAGTATATGAAAAGGAAAAGTAATAAATATAACACAGGAAAAGTAATAAATAAAGCAATTTGAGACAAAGCCAATAAGAAAATATACACTAGATATTGAAAAACATTATTGTAATAAAGCTGGGAATAAACATCTAGTGTATACAAACTGAATTACTGACTGTGGTTGAGACTCCTCCTGTCTCCTCCAAAAATCTCGATGGGACTTTGCTCTCCCTGGTAGATCTCCCCCTCCTTCCACTATTTAGACGAATGGTGGCAAAAGAAAACGGCAAAAAAACACTCAAAAACTCTCAGAAACAATACTAACGCTATTATTTACAACACCAAAATATATTTTACAAAGAAAACACAGCGAAAACACTGCTACAATACTCAGAAGTTGTACTCTCACTCTCAGCTGCTGCGTTTCCTGCTCTGTTCACTTCCACCCCTCCCCCACAGCCAATCACGGCACTGTTTCTCCACTACCGTAATGTACCATATATCACTGGAAAGCTCAGTTTCTCAGCTTTCAGAATCCGTTGGAATTTCATCGATAGCGTGATTGAATTGAGGAGTTACGGTAATTTGAATTTTGTATGACACTTTCTGTCTCCGGTGACAGGGTTCGTTCGTTTTAGTTTGAGAATCAGAATCAAAAGTTAATTTGTTCTGTTTTTGTCATTGTATTGTTATTTGGTAGGGAGGTTGAATTGTCTTTTGAAGGGAGGTTCAGTTGAGAGTTTTCTTTGATTTATTAATGTGATTGACAAACAGTTTTATTGACATTTTTATTTTATCAAGATTTTTTTTTATCTTAGACACCCTCAAATAAATGTGTCAGTCTGGATAGGCAGACAGGTTTTCAACTTCCAGTTCCACTTTCAGCTGACAGAGGGGGGACTTTAAAAGACCTGCTGCCTTTTCCTGTAAGTGGTGAACTGAACAGTATATGGACGCCACATTAGATGATGGACAGAAAGCCAGATGAGAACATTTATTTGTCTCAAATGAAAGTCTGCAACAAATGTTGTAAATTGGAACCTCCAACAAACTCCTTTATTGGCTCTGTCAAAGCAGCAGAATGGATGCTTCTTTTCTCCTATATCTGTACAAGTTGCATTGAGTACGTGTGTACAACCTGATGTAGAGTCTTATTCAGTGTCACTCATTCTTCTACGCAGGAAGCAGCAGAAAAAATGATGAGGAGCTGAGAATAGTGATGGTGGGGAAGACTGGAATTGGGAAGAGTGCCACTGGAAACACCATTCTGGGACGAGAGTGCTTTCAATCAAAGTTCAGTGGAAAGTCTATGACAGTATACTGTTCCAAGGGCGACGCTGTGGTGGATGGACAACAGGTTTCTGTTATCGATACCCCGGGCCTCTTTGACACCAGGTTTAAAATGGAGAAAACATCTAAAGATCTCTCCCAGTGCATCTCTTATGCTGCTCCTGGACCCCAGGTGTTCCTGGTGATCATCAAGCTGGACAGATACACTGATGAGGAAAAGCAGACGGTGCAGAGAATTCAACAACTCTTTGGCCAGGCTGCAGACAAATACAGCATGGTGCTCTTTACTTTTGGTGACCGTCTTGAAGACACATCTATTAAGGACTTCTTGGAGGATTGCCCGGACCTGCAGGAACTTGTAGACAGATGTAATGGCCAGTACCATGTCTTCAATAATAAGCTGAAGGATCACTCTCAGGTCACTGAGCTGCTCCAGAAGATCAGAAATGTAGTCCAGAGGAACGGAGGAAGCCACTACACCAACGAGATGTTCCAAGAGGCAGAGAGGAAAATCCAAGAGGAGAAACAACGTATCCTGAAAGAGAAAGAAGAGCAAATTCGGAAAGAAAAAGAGAAACTTACCAAGGAAATACAGGAAAAATATGACCAAGAGATGAAAAAAATGACCGACCAACTCAAGGCTGAGAGCGAGAGGAAGAGCAAAGAGTTTGAGGAGAAAATGAAGAAGACGGTGGAGATGTTTGGTGAGGACAGAGAGAGGGACAGGAAAGAGAGAGAAGCAGAGAGAAAGAGAGACAGAGAGGAGCAAGAAAAGGATATGGCAAACATGCAGAGTAAAATTAAGGAACAGCATGACAGAGAACTGAGAGAAGAAATAGAAAGGTTGCAGGCAATGCATGAAAAAGAGGCCAGAAGGAAAGCTGAGGAGAGTGGTGGTTTTTTGGTTAAGGCCGCTAGAGAAATCGAAAAAGTTTTTGGCTGTCCACAATCTTGATTTCTCAGGCAGGTAACTACAGAGTAATCCTCTAGAAGCTAACACATACAGGAATATATGAAACAAAAATGATTTCATCCACAGAACTATAATCTACATTTGCTTTTTTTAATTATCAGAATGAATGATAATGAAGCTAATTTTAATCATGTAAGTAGAGCTAGAGACTATTGCTAGTCAGGCTAAGTCACGCATGATTTCTTTTTGAATGTGGTCTTAGCAGGTATTCAGTGTGTAAGTTAACTTTTCATAGTAATAAATGTACGCATATCATTAACATTTAAAAGAACATATAAAAACTGAAGTAACAGTCAAAGCATTCTTTTCACAAGTTATGTAAAGCTGTAAGTGTTCATATGCTAAACTGATCTTGTAATAAACATGTGATATTAAGACCAGACCTTTTTCTAAGTCATGATTAACTGTTCTACCAAGAGTTCAAAGGTCAAAAGTCTTATCTTGCATAAATTACATATTGCATATGACATATCTTGCCAATTTTTCAGGGTGATGACATCATAGACAGACATTCAAAGCTTCTTTTGAAAAACCTCATTAGAGGCTTTCATGGAAAAAAAGGCATTTTGTACAGCGCTACAAATATGCGTAATTTAATGTATATGGATACTGCTGCTGCTGTTAACATCCAGACACACTAGTGGGCCAAATCATTTAAGAACTTGAATGATTTTCCCAGTTGGAAGGCAGGACTTGCACTGTACTGTGTTGTTTATCTTTTCCTGCTTTACTAACAAAATCATGAAATTTCAGCATGATTTTTTCCTTTCTCTTTATTTACATCTTTAGTATTGAAATAATCTAAAAATTTACATTTCAAAAATCAGGCACATCCTGTCTCAAAGCGAAGTAGAAAAATAAATTCATGCATTTATTACCTCTAGACTAGACTACTGCACTTCCTTATTATCAGGCTGCTCTAATAAGTCTCTTAAATCTCTCCAGCTGATTCAGAATGCTGCAGCTCGTGTACTAACAAAAACTAAGAAAAGAGATCATATTACTCCTGTATTAGCTTCTCTGCACTGGCTCCCTGTAAAATCAACGACAGAATTTAAAATCCTTCTGCTTACCTATAAAGCACTAATTGGTCAGGTACCATCATATCTGAAGGAGCCTATAGTACAATATTATCCTACTATAGAGCTACGCTCCCTAAATTCAGGGTTACTTGTGGTTCCGAGAGTCTTAAAAAGTAGGATGGGAGCCAGAGCCTTCAGTTATCAAGCTCCTCTTCAGTGGAACCAGCTTCCTGTTTCAGTCCGGGGGGCAGACACACTCAGCACATTTAAGAGTAGGCTTAAAACTTTCTTTTTTGATAGTGCTTATAATTAGGGCTGGCTCAGGTTTGCCTGGGACCAGCCCCTAGATAAGCTGGTATAGGCCTAGACTGCCGGGGGACTTCCTAGGATCCACTGAGTCCCTCTCTCCTCTTCTATCTCTCTCTCCTTCTGTATGAATTCATGTCCCATTAATGCACATTACTAACTTTGCTTCTTCCCCAGAGTCTTTATGCTTTCTCGCCTCGCAGGTGTCCATGGATCGTGGTTATATCTGGACCCTGGTTCTTCCTCCCGCCATAGCCCTGCTGATGCCCACTGCTAATATACATTTTATTATTACTCACATTACTATTTCTATTACCGATACCATTGCTTTGGGCAGCGTACTGTCAAAAGTACTAGAAAGAATCCTGATGAACAGAATATATGAGTGTATCTACTCCACAGATAAACAGTTCAGTAAAATTTATAAATTGATCCAACAAGAAGATTAGTTCAAACAACTATTATTTTCACGTTTGTACAGCTCAGAATAACAGTAATAGTTTGTTGGTTACACGAGTCATTCTTTGTTGTCTCAACTAGCATTTAAGTTTGCACAACCTAAAATGTCTTGTTGGTAGTAAGAAAAAACCTCCAATATTTAAAGTTGATGGGACTATTTTTTAGCTTCCCCCTTGTCAGCCCAACTATTTATTTTTAGTTAAATGAACTCGGATTGAAGTGCAAATAAATTAAGTTTCTTAGCTTGTGTAACTCAACATTTTAAGGCAGCCAGGTTACAAATTATTTTAAGTTGAACAAGCTTGTTTTGTTTATACAGTGACTATACTACACTTGATGTTGATAGTTAATTTGCAACCTAGTTATATACATCATGTATTTACTGGTGTAAGGAATTTAAGTTTAAAGCGCTCCTATTGCTGGATATGTGTTACAATATGTTTACTTGTGGAAGGTTTAAACTAAAAGGAGAGTTACTGAATTTATTGTGCACTGTGAGAGAAACCAGAGAATTTATGACACCGCCATAAAGTAATAAAAATCAGAGAGAGGGGGATGTTGCTGAAGAGTTTCTGAGCACAGCCTTCAAGAAGGGGGAAGGAATTAGTCAAGGAAGTGGCCGACTGAACTCCGAAGGGTTCAGCTGATCATTGAGCTGATCGATGGGCTAAGAAATGTGTAATATGAGAAATTTCAGAGACTTTGGAGGGACAAAGGAACTATGAATCCCCGGAGATAATCAGACCTCCTCCGGACCATGGGGCAGATACACCAGTCTGTCGTGTGGTGCGATCCTCTATTTCATGAAATATATATATTTGTTTTGTAATTCATAGTGTGATTCAGTTTGTAACTGCATTTGCTTTTGTTAGTATATTAAATTCCTTTTGATTTGAACTCAAAACAGCTGATTCGGCCTTGCTTTGCTGACGGATGACGGAGCAGAGAGGGGGGGGGGGGCTATCCCTTTGCCTTTTCTTTGAGAAATTTTGAAAACACAACACTTGTAATTTTTTTGTCATTCTAGAACCAAACATTCCTACATGGAAGAGTGAGCATGTGTTGATCACGAGGCAATAAATAATGACAATTGAACAATAAAGAGATGTTTGGTTTATTCTTTTTAAACACTAAGCATAATTTACCAACCTCATTGATTTAAATGCATCCATCCATCCATTTTCCTCCGCTTATCCGGGGTCGGGTCGCGGTGGCAGCAGGCCAAGCAGGCTGACCCAGACTTCCCTCTCGCCCGCAACATTTTCCAGCTCATACTGGGGGATCCCGAGGCGTTCCCAGGCCAGCTGGGAGATATAATCCCTCCAGCGTGTTCTGGGTCTTCCCCGGGGTCTCCTCCCAGTTGGACGTGCCCGGAGAACCTCCAGTGGGAGGCGTCCAGGAGGCATCCTAATCAGATGCCCGAACCACCTCAGCTGACTCCTTTCGATGCGAAGGAGTAGCGGCTCGACTCCAAGTTCCCTCCTGATGTCCGAGCTCCTTACCCTATCTCTAAGGCTGAGCCCGGCCACCCTACGGAGGAAACTCATTTCGGCCGCTTGTACCCGCGACCTTGTCCTTTCGGTCACGACCCAGAGTTCGTGACCATAGGTGAGGGTAGGAACGTAGACCGACCAGTAAATTGAGAGCTTTGCCTTCCGGCTCAGCTCTCTCTTCACCAAGACGGTCCGGTGCAGCGCCTGTTTTACTGCTGCAGCCGCACCGATCCGCCTGTCGATCTCCCGCTCCATCTTACCCTCACTCGTGAACAAGACCCCGAGATACTTAAACTCCTTCACTTGAGGTAGGCACTCCGTCCCCACCTGGAGGGAGCAATCCACCGGTTTCCGGCAGAGCACCATGGCCTCGGATTTGGAGGTGCTGACTCTCATCCCCGCCGCTTCACACTCAGCTGCAAACCGCCCCAATGAATGCTGGAGGTCACGATCCGAGGAGGCCAACAGGACCACATCGTCTGCATATAGTAGAGAGGTGATCCCGAGACCCCCGAACCTGACGTTCTCCACCGCCCGGCTGCGCCTAGAAATCCTGTCCATGAAAGTCACGAACAGGACCGGTGACAAAGGGCAGCCCTGGCGGAGGCCAACACCCACCGGGAACGTGTCTGACTTATTGCCGAGAATGCGGACACAGCTCCTACTGCAGTCGTACAGAGACCGGATCGCCCGTTGTAACGGGTCCGGCACCCCATACTCCCGCAGCACCCCCCACAAGAACCCCCGAGGGACCCGGTCGAAAGCCTTCTCCAAGTCCACAAAACACATGTAGACTGGTTGGGCAAACTCCCAGAACCCCTCCAGTAGTCTTGCGAGGGTAAAGAGCTGGTCCACTGTTCCACGGCCGGGACGGAATCCGCACTGCTCCTCTTGAATCCGAGGTTCGACAAACGGTCGGAGCCTCCTTTCCAGCACCCTGGCATAAGCTTTCCCCGGAAGGCTGAGTAGTGTGATACCCCGATAATTCGAGCACACTCTCCGGTCCCCCTTTTTGAAAATGGGAACCACCACCCCGGTCTGCCAGTCCATGGGCACTGATCCCGACCCCCATGCGACACTGAAGAGGCGTGTCAGCCAAGACAGCCCAACAGTGTCCAGCGCCTTCAGCATCTCAGGGCGGATCTCATCCACCCCCGGCGCCTTGCCACCAAGGAGCTTTTTGACTACCTTAGCGACCTCTGCCAGGGATATGGGTGAGCCCCCCAGGTCTTCAGGCGCTGCCTCCTCTGCAGAGGACATGTTGGTCGGGTTTAGGAGTTCCTCAAAGTGTTCTTTCCACCGCCCGACAATATCCCCCGTCCGGGTCAACAGTTCCCCCCCCCTGCTGAGAACAGCCTGGGGTAGGCCCTGCTTTCCCTTCCTGAGGCGTCGGATGGTTTGCCAGAACCTCTTTGAGGCCAACCGAAAGTCCTTCTCCATGGCCTCCCCGAACTCCTCCCATGCCCGAGTTTTAGCACCCGCGACCACCGCAGCTGCAGTCCTTCTGGCCTGCCGGTACCTCTCAGCTGCTTCAGGAGACCCCTGGGCCAAACAGGCCCTGAAGGCCTCCTTCTTCAGCTTGACGGCTTCCCTCACCTCCGGTGTCCACCACCGGGTTCTCGGGTTGCCGCCACGACAGGCACCGATGACCTTCCGGCCACAGCTCCTAGCGGCCGCGTCCACAATAGAGGCTTTGAACATGGTCCATTCGGATTCCATGTTCCCAGCCTCCCTCGGGATGTGTGAGAAGTTCTTCCGGAGGTGGGAGTTAAAGACCTCCCGGACAGGGTCCTCTGCCAGACGTTCCCAGTTCACCCTCACTATACGTTTGGGCTTGCCGGGTCTTTCCAACCGGTTCCCCTGCCATCTGATCCAACTCACCACCAGGTGGTGATCAGTTGACAGCTCTGCTCCTCTCTTCACCCGAGTGTCCAAGACATACGGCCGCAGATCAGATGATACGATTACAAAGTCGATCATTGATCTCCGGCCTAAGGTGTTCTGGTACCAGGTACACTTATGAGCCACCTTATGTTCGAACATGGTGTTCGTTATGGCCAAACCGTGGCTAGCACAGAAGTCCAATAACAAGACACCACTCGGGTTCAGATCGGGCAAGCCGTTCCTCCCAATCACCCCACGCCAGGTTTCTCCGTCATTGCCCACGTGAGCGTTGAAGTCCCCCAGGAGAACTATGGAGTCGGCAGGCGGCGCCCTTTCCAGGACCCCTCCCACCGACTCCAAGAAGGCCGGATACTCCGAACTGCTGTTTGGTGCATAAGCACAAACCACAGTCAGAGCCTTGCTCCCCGCAACCCGTAGGCGCATGGAGGCGACCCTCTCGTTCTCCGGGGAGAACTCCAACACAGCGGCGCTCAGCCGGGGGCTCGTGAGTATCCCCACTCCCGCCCGGCGCCTCTCACCTTGGGCAACTCCGGAAAAGGACAAAGTCCAACCCCTCTCCAGGAGCTTGGTTCCAGAGCCAGTGCTGTGTGTGGAGGTGAGTCCAACTATATCTAGCTGGTATCGCTCCACCTCCTGCACCAGCTCCGGCTCTTTCCCCGCTAGCGAGGTGGCGTTCCACGTCCCTAGAGCTAGTCTATGCTGCCGGCGATCGGCTCGCCCAGGCCTCCGGCCTGACCTGCCGCCCGGTCTGCATTGCACCCGACCCCGATGCTTGTCCCTGCGGGTGGTGGGTCCACAGGGTGGCTGCTCCATGTTGTGTCTTCGGGCTGAGCCCGACCGGGCCCCATGGGCGAAGGCCCGGCCACCAGACGCTCGCCGACGAGCTCCCCTCCTGAGTCTGGCTCCGGGAGGGTGCCCCGGTTTCCCTGGTCCGGGCGAGGTGGCTGAAGTCCGTGGGCTGCTTATCATCAGGGTCGTTTTGAACCGCTCTTAGTCTGGGCTCTCCCCTGAGACCTGTTTGCCTTGGGAGCAGCTTACTATAATAATATACGATTGGCCACCTGCAGGGAAAGGCGTAATAGGATGTGGCGCACATTTTAGTTGACAAACTATTAAAACATTTTGTATTGTTGGCGGCGTGTCCAGCGGTGTTATCAGCCCTACGGAGCGGCCGTCTGAGGTCACGGTTAGCGGCTTTGAGGAGGACGGACACAAAACAGGACTTTCCTTTCCTTATTAATGCTTATTTTGTTCTGCACAACTATTGTGAAGTCCACACACATAAACTGTAAAGGAACAAAACATTGATTGCTCTCCAGAACCACAGAGACTTCAGTCACCAGCAGAGCAAATTATCAAGCACGACCTTTCATTATTAAAGACTCCTTTGATCTGTCGTACTATTTTAACTAAGCAACCAATCTACATCCTGTTTACACCGGCACCTTCGTGCCCAGTGTACGTGTATAGTCACGTGATATTAGTTTTCAGGCGTGGTAGTCTGGCTGGAGATCATCTCGAATACGATGCTGAAACGCCGTGTGTACGGAGATCGTTTTAAAACTCCAAACTCTACTCCAGTAGTAGTGGATGTAGCCTCGGGGAGCCGCAACAGAGGGGCTGAAGAGCCGCATGCGGCTCCAGAGACACGGGTTGCCGACCCCTGTCTTAGGGACACTGTAAGTCACTACTTTAAAGCCACACGATGAGAGAAAAACAGCTTCTGATTACAAATAGACTTGTTCAGGTCAAGAAAAGCTTAAAAGCTGAGGGTCTTTCTTGTTTTGCTTTCTCTGTCGCCCTATGCCAGTGATTCCATTTTTATTGACATAAAATGTTCACAAATACCTTTTAGAGTGAGAAGTACGATATGAACAAAATCTAAACTTGATAAAGAATGCATTATTGCAGGATCTAAATGGCATTTCATACGAATAGCTTCACATGTTTGCTCCACTTTGCCATAGTTATACAGCAGTTTGACTAGTTTCAGGGAGATTCCTTCCCACCCTGAGCACGATGTCAGAGCCATATGTCCACTGTGTGAATATATTTAATCAACGAAACCTTAAGTACTCGAGCACTAAAGAACCTAAAGTTTCACTGTCTTGTAAGTCTCTCTTTTTCTCTTTTCTCAAATTTTAACAGTAATTTCTTTTCATTTCTATTGATGCACTTTCTGGTTAATGTGGTTAATACATTTTGAAAGGCACTTTGAATTGTCTTTGTTTATAGTATGTCATATTCAAATAAACTCCTCGTAATGTCTTGCAGCCCTGCACAGCGGGAACTTGCAAAGGAAAGTGAAGTTATAAAACGCTGTGACAAATAAGGCAGCATGTGGTCATCAAGAAAAACTTTTCTCCACACAAGTTCCATATTTATCTGGAGTCACTGTCATTACTGTATGCAGAGTTAAATTATTGTCTTTTTTTTCCTCAATATTTTCAACCTGAGGTCATGGATGTGTTTTGGAAAGGGATCAAGGTTTAAACATTTGAAAGTACTCTTAAAAGTGTATACTAAACTCAAGCTCTGGTAATAACTGAATGTGTTATGTGACACAGCTTGTGAGATTGTTTAAGCTAATAGTAATACTATCTTGATTAATTCATCTAGAATAACTAATGTCTCTTGCTTTCTTTGTTAAGACTAGACTCCGTATACTCCAAAATGATTAAAGACTATATTGTATTTAGCATATATTCTCACCTTTACCCCATCTATTAAAAAATCCTTCCATAACCGAAACCTCCATGAAACCCTTTGGTTTCTCTTTCTATTGGTGGGTGTTGTTTAGTACATATAAGGCCGTTCTAACAGAGCTGCAGCAGACGCACTCTGAACTGTCTGAACTTCAGCTGCAGTATCTACTGCACTCTTTAACCCAAACATGGCCACAAACCGAGGTAAGTCGGAAACTGTATCTATGTTTTAAAGTGAATTATTGTATGTTGATATAGTAGTGCTCACTGCTGAATCTAATTTTATGAAATGTTCCTCTGTACCTCCTATAAACTAATACTGTATTAGACTTACTGGTTAGAACTGTAAATACATTTAGTTTTTCTGACTTTAGTACCAAGAATGTAGCCTGATATAAATTCTGGAATAATTAAAATCATAATTTCTTCATCACTAGAAAATAAAAAATAAAAAATAATTATCCATAGTGGAGTGAGACGAATGCAGTTTTCGTTCTTAATCCTCATAATACTCTAATTATGAGGGTCCGCCTGGTCTTTTTTGTCTTTTTTCTTCAATAAATGTGTTAGAAAATGTCCTTTTTGAAAATTATTTTGCTCATTTTTTCAGGAGAAATGTAAATTTAAAAATCTGGCAAGTATTTGTCATTATATTTTATAGATGCTTAAAACAGTGTGTAATAACAAAAAAGTAAATAAACGGATTTGAATTTCATCAGGTTTCTCTTTATAAACAATTGTAAATGTACATGAACAGAACTTTTGAGAATACAAAAATTAAACTCAACCTATTTTACATCTTCTCAAACAGTTTTGTTTGCCGACAGCTTTCAGTGTCCATTCAACATTCAACAGTATAAGAATAGGAAAAGTAATACATATAACACAGGAAAAGTAATAAATAAAGCAATTTGAGACAAGGCCAATAAGAAAATATACACTAGATATTGAAAAACATTATTGTAACAAAGCTGGGAATAAACATCTAGTGTATACAAACTGAATTACTGACTGTGGTTGAGACTCCTCCTGTCTCCTCCTCCAAAAATCTCGATGGGACTTTGCTCTCCCTGGTAGATCTCCTCCTCCTTCCACTACTTAGACGAATGGTGGCAAAAGAAAACGGCAAAAAAACACTCAAAAACTCTCAGAAACAATACTAACGCTATTATTTACAACACCAAAATATATTTTACAAAGAAAACACAGCGAAAACACTGCTACAATACTCAGAAGTTGTACTCTCACTCTCAGCTGCTGCGTTTCCTGCTCTGTTCACTTCCACCCCTCCCCCACAGCCAATCACGGCACTGTTTCTCCACTACCGTAATGTACCATATATCACTGGAAAGCTCAGTTTCTCAGCTTTCAGAATCCGTTGGAATTTTGTCGATAGCGTGATTGAATTGAGGAGTTACGGTAATTTGAATTTTGTATGACACTTTCTGTCTCCGGTGACAGGGTTCGTTTTAGTTTGAGAATCAGAGTCAGAAGTTCATTTGTTCTGTTTTTGTCATTGTATTGTTATTTGGTAGGGAGGTTGAATTGCCTTTTGAATCTTAGACACCCTCAAATAAATGTCAGTCTGGATAGGCAGACAGGTTTTCAACATCCAGTTCCACTTTTCAGCTGATCACACTTTAAAAGACCTGCTACCTTTTCCTGTAAGTGGTGAACTGAACAGTATATGGACGCCACATTAGATGATGGACAGAAAGCCAGATGAGAACATTTATTTGTCTCAAATGAAAGTCTGCAACAAATGTTGTAAATTGGAACCTCCAACAAACTCCTTCATTGGCTCTGTCAAAGCAGCAGAATGAATGCTTCTTTTCTCCTATATCTGTACAAGTTGCATTGAGTACAATGTGTGTACAACCTGATGTAGAGTCTTATTCAGTGTCATTCATTCTTCTACACAGGAAGCAACAGAAAAAATGATGAGGAGCTGAGAATAGTGATGGTGGGGAAGACTGGAATTGGGAAGAGTGCCACTGGAAACACTATTCTGGGACGAGAGTGCTTTCAATCAAAGTTCAGTGGAAAGTCTATGACTGTATACTGTTCCAAGGGCGACGCTGAGGTGGATGGGCAACAAGTTGCTGTTATCGACACCCCGGGCCTCTTTGACACCAGGTTTAAAATGGAGAAAACATCTAAAGATCTCTCCCAGTGCATCTCTTATGCTGCCCCTGGACCCCAGGTGTTCCTGGTGATCATCAAGCTGGGCAGATACACTGAAGAGGAAAAGCAGACGGTGCAGAGAATTCAAGAACTCTTTGGCCAGGCAGCAGACAAATACAGCATGGTGCTCTTTACTCATGGTGACCTTCTTGACACATCTATTGAGGAGTTCTTGGAGGATTGCCCGGACCTGCAGGAACTTGTGGGCAGATGTAAGGGCCAGTACCATGTCTTCAATAATAAGCTGAAGGATCACTCTCAGGTCACTGAGCTGCTCCAGAAGATCAGAAATGTAGTCCAGAAGAACGGAGGAAGCCACTACACCAACGAGATGTTCCAAGAGGCAGAGAGGAAAATCGAAGCGGAGAAACAACGCATCCTGAAAGAGAAAGAAGAGCAAATTCGGAAAGAGCAAGAGAAACTGACCAAGGAAATACAGGAAAAATATGACCAAGAGATGAAGAGAATGACTGACCAACTCAAGGCTGAGAGCGAGAGGAAGAGCAAAGAGTTTGAGGAGAAAATGAAGAAGACGGTGGAGATGTTTGGTGAGGACAGAGAGAGGGACAGGAAAGAGAGAGAAGCAGAGAGACAGAGAGACAGAGAGCAGCAAGAAAAGGATATGGCAAACATGCAGAGTAAAATTAAGGAACAGCATGACAGAGAACTGAGAGAAGAAAGAGAAAAGTTGCAGACAATGCATGAAAAAGAGGCCAGAAAGAAAGCTGAGAGGAGTGATGGTTTTTTGGTTGACTTCGCTAAAGGAATCGAAAAAGCTTTTGACTGTACAATATCTTGATTTCTCAGGCAGTTAACTACAGAGTAACCCTCTAGCAGCTAACACATACAGGAATATATGAAACAAAAATGATTTCATCCACAGAACTATAATCTACATTTGCTTTTTTTAGTTATCAGAATGAATGATAATGAAGCTAATTTTAATCATGTAAGTAGAACTAGAGACTATTGCTAGTCAGGCTAAGTCACGCATGATTTCTTTTTGAATTTGTTCTTAGGAGGTATTCATTGTGTAAGTTAACTTTTCATAGTAATACATGTACGCATATCATTAACATTTAATAGATCATATAAAAACTGAAGTAACAGTCAAAGCATTCTTTTCACAAGTTATGAAAAAGCTGTAAGTGTTCATATGCACAGAGATAATCATTTTACATGACTTGTATATTGTGATACTTGGATCAGGTTACTGATTACATTTTTAACAGGTAATTTGTAATTGTATTGGAATACACTTTAAAAGTAACCATCTAACCTTGGTTATTACCATATTCATGCTGTGTAATGTTTGTCAAACTCACAGATATGTGTTTGATAATCTTTCAAAATTCTGAAGAGAATATTGTATAATTCATATTGTCATCAGTCAACATATAATAAAGTTTACATGTAAAACTGAGAAATGTCTTGTTACTTACAGTCACTATTTACTACCTGTAGTACAGGGTTACGTTTTCATAGTCAGGATGTAAATGGATCAGGTTTGAAATCAATTAAATATCTTTAAAATATGTTAGTGCAGATAGTTATGAAAGAGTCATACAAATGTATCATAGAAACATGTCGTTAAAAATAAATAATGAGTCATAATAGTATGCCATAGCAATGAGTACCCTTATACCATTAAAGCGCTATACAAATAAAATGTATTGGTATTATAAAAAGTCAAAGTAATGTATATCATACAAAGTCATAGTAAAGAATGTCATTAAAAAGTGCATTAAATAATGCATAACAAGTCATATAATCGTGTATCATACAAAATGTGTATACATTTGTCATAAAAAATGTCAAAGTATATTTTGCCATGAAAAGAGTCATATAAAATATCATAGTATAGTATGTAATAAAAATGTCATCGCATAGTATGCCAAAAATCATCATAAAAACACCACAATATAATATGCCATAAAAGTCATAAAAAACAGCAGGGTATAGTATAGCATCAAAGAGTCAGAAAATGCCAAAATATAGTATGTTCATTAAAAAGTTATAAAAATATCATAGTATAGTATTTGATAGTGAAAAACAAAAAAATGCCATAGTATACCACAAAATACAAAATATCATAGTGTGGCATAAAAGAGTCTATAATACTATAGTATGGTATTTCATAAAAATGCCAAGTATAGTATGCCATGAGAGAATCCTAAAAATACATTACTATGTATATTATGTCATGAAAAAGTCATAAAAATATCATAGTGCTAAAAAGAGTCATATACCATAGTGTAGTTTGTCATTAAAAAGTCACAAGAAATATTATAGTATGGTATGCCTTAAAAGTGTGTTAAAAAATAGAGTATAGTATAACATCAAAGAATCCTAAAAATACCATAGTATAGAATGTCACAAAAAAGTCATAAAAAATATCATAGAATAATATGCAATAAAAATATCATACAACTATCATGGTATAATAGGTAATAGAAAAGTCTTGAAATATATCAAACATTTCATAAAAATGTCATAGTTTAGTATACCATGAAAGTGACATAAATGTAAGTAAAATTGAGAACGTTATCAAAATGTCATACAAAATACAATATAGTATGACAAAAAGATTAATAAAAAATACTTTAGTATGTCATGAAAAGTAAACAAATATAGAATAGTATGCCATAAAAGAGTCATAAGAATGTTCTAAATAAAGGTCAATATAATGTGTTTCATAAAAAACGTCATGCAGTCATAGTATTGTATGCCATAAAATAGTCACAAATAATAACAGCATACTATGTCAAAAAATGTGTCAAAGTATAATATGCCACAAAAGAGTCATGAAAAAGTAAATGTATAGTATGCAATGAAATTACATAAAAAGTCATAGTATAGTATTTAATAAAAAAAACATTCATAATAACTCTTATTAGCCGTAAAGAAAATAAATAAATAAAGATATTCCATAGTCTGGTATGTCATAAAACAATCATAAAAAGACCCCATAATAGTATATCAATACAATGGCATAGTATAGTATTTCACAACATGTCATACAAAGTCATAGTATAGTTTGCCATAAAAATATCTCAAAATAGCACATTATTGTACAACATCAAAGAGTCACATCAGAAATATCATAGTGTAGTATGTCTAAAAATAGAAAAAAACAGTATGCCATAAAAGATCATGAAAAGATCATAGGATAGTATGTCATAAAAAGTCATGAACATTATTATAGAGCCACAAAAGAGTGGCAAAAATAACATAGTATAACCCTCACCAATCAACACGTTGTATCTCAGTTGTTTGATTTAAACAAGAAATGAAGCACAAAATCACTGTCATTAACTGTAGCTTTAAGTGTCCAGCTCTTCTCTTCCTGGATTCTGTCCCCCATGAGGTTGCCAGACAACCAGCTGGCAAACAAACAAATCTATTGTGCGTTAATTAGTGAGTTTCAGAAGCTTCCACATCCATGCTGGACAGAATCATTGGTGGTGTTGTAACATCTGGGGATGTTCTACGTGTGGAGTGTGTATGGTTCATATAAAATATAATCTCTATATATAATGTAGTGGTGGATGTGGGGGATGTGTTCATGTTGTGTATTTTCACTTTGAGAAGAATAAATCATAGCATATGCACTGTATGGCTTCTTATTTTAACACATCAAAATGATAAAAAATAGTTAGATAGAAAAAGACAGCTGTAGTTTGGTGTCGCAAACTCAAAGCCAAATCTAAATATAACACGAAGCACACATTAGAAAATATAAAATTGCTTTAAAACAGTTTCCAGAGCATACTGCTGAATAAGCCGTTTTGTTTTCACAAAAAATCCTAAAACAATCAAACACACACATAGATACATTTAGTAAAACTCTCTTACGTGGTAAAATGCTAACCGTGTTCACAAGGTTAGGTTAGGTTATAATGCTAACAATCACTAATTAACACTAAACAAATCAAGTCTGAGCCTGATAGGTATGTCATTATTTTTAAGGTATTGGAACCAAAGTATTGGACAAAAAAAAAAATGCCAAAGATGAAGGTTATGAAAAGTCATCATGATTCCTCTTGTGGGGGACATGAATATCTGAACTAGAGGGGTGACCCTAAATAGTCGACTATTTGAGGATTTGATCTAAGGAGCCCGATTCAACAGGGTGATAGGAAAATGTGACTATGAAACAACAAATCATTTAATTCCAGCAATATGTGGGGTGCTGAATGTCTGATTTTACATAGATTTGCTTGGGTTCTCCCAATAAATCATGACATGTAGTCTACTGTAGTTTAAATATGAGCCTATTTCTAATACTGTTAATAGAAATTCGAAAATAACTAATGTGCTTTGAATCAATCTACTGAATGTGTGTGAATAAATCACCATGAGCAGCATCTGGGCGACTAGACAAGTCTGTACAGTAGATCCTCTTCATAGAGCTATAGGGTTACAATTTGTACAACATATGGTTATCAGCCTGGTTTTTGAGACAGTTAATGTTGTTGTACTGAATAGTTTCCTGGAGAGGTTCTTAACAGGCCCGTACTTCAATACAGAGCACAGTGAACATTGTAAAAACTTGCTCGGGTCAGTTTCATTCAAGTTTCACATTTCAATAAACTCGTGCCGAATTTGGTATTAAGTCGGTATTAGATGGGAGCCTTAAGGCATCATCTTTAGTGGCAGGTCATTTACGAATCAGGCGCAGCTGAATTTATCCACGCGCCCACCCGTAATAAGAAAGCGAGCATGCCTTAAAAATAATCAGTAAATACAGTCACTTCCCACTCAATTTCATCAAATCTGCCTCTTAAGCATCTCAGCCAACTGAGCGGCCCCACAAGAGCTGCAAGGCGTATATTAATTGACTGTGGGGGAGGGGTCGCAGTCCCCGGTTGAAAGAAAAATAGACCAGCATCATAACTCCTGTCCGATTCCTCAATGTCCTTGGTTGAGTAAATCTTCAGGGAAAAAAACCCACAACTGACTGAGTGCCGTATTATCCATTTAAGTCTTCTTGAATGAGTGAGGCCTAGAGTGGGCGAGGGGTGGTTGGGATGTAATAACCCGCAGCTGGCTTTGCTGCGAGGTGCTATCACACTGTCTGCCTGAGGAAAGCTATATTTAGTGGGTGCCAAGTAATAGCTAAGTACAGTGAAATGATCCAGCTACGGTAATGATACAACAAGGCGACAACCAGATATTGGGGGACTTAATTACGCTCGGGGCGGAAGCGAAAAGCCACAGTTGTCAGATCTCTGGTCTGTGTTTATCCGATGCTGGTGACTCGCTGTCACATTAACCCAGATCTAACAATATCTCACCACTGGATTCGGCTCGGTTACAGAGCCACTTTGTTTTGTGACCTTGTGCTGTGTTTCATCTGAGAGAAGAGCAAGCTTATTTTTTTTATGTATTACCAACCTTAGCCTATAGACAGGAAGATAAGTGTGTGTAAAAAAAAGACTACTTGCTTAAATGTCTTCACATATCACCATTTTAATGCATTCTGCCTCTAACTAGACCAACATGCTCCCCATCAAATTAAAGGGTAATAAGGAGGCCTTAAGCAACATCTGTGT
Source organism: Pholis gunnellus (assembly GCF_910591455.1). Lineage (NCBI taxonomy): Eukaryota > Metazoa > Chordata > Actinopteri > Perciformes > Pholidae > Pholis > Pholis gunnellus. The sequence continues at coordinate 7,553,317 of NC_136539.1, forward strand.
AGTGTCTGAAGTACTTGAGTCCCACCGCAAGGCTTTCACATTTCACTGACATTTAGATAGATAATGAGTAACAATCTCCCAGTCTTTTAATCCCCCTGTGAATATATGGCATTTAAGTCTATTTTTTTCCCCTCCTGTCTTTAAATAATTGATGAAGGAGGATGCTATCTGAGTGGATATTCCTGGCATTGGCCTTGACCACTGCATCATACATGCCCTCTCCTTTACTCTGACCCAGGTTGCTCCAAGATCTTCACATTTGAAAGGCATAATTCAAAGTCACGGCGAAGCCATTTACTGACAAACAGGCTTCAGGGACAGAGGTGAAAAGATCATGACTTACCACGCTGGCCCAATTTTTCTATCGTCGATTGCCTTTCCCATGACTGCTGCAATTGAATCGATGGAATGGTTTTCATCTATATTTTATGTATTTATCTGGATGACAATGTTACTTAGCAGCGTTGTGGGAAAATGAATCTTCTTGCCAAAATTCTGAACCAAAATGACGTCCACTCTTGTTAGATACTGTTTGTGACTTTTCATCAACGAAGACCCTTTACCATGAACTACCAAATAACCACTAAAAACAAATATATGTTTATATGTATCATGCTTTAGTTTTTTGCATCTTTTGAGACCTCCGTGATCGTGTAACTCACAATCCCCCCAGGTCTGGTCTACAGTACAGTGGCAGTTCACAGCTCCCTCGCCAACCTCACACAGCTCACTGCCCATGGTCATCAGTGCAGCTGGTTACATATTCGATGTGACGTCTCCTTCCATCTTCTCATGAATTTTTTATGTCTCTTCCTCTCCCACTCACACGCAGACGGGCCTCTTATCAGCCCTCTTCTGTGAAAGTATGCTGCTGTAAATGACGGTGTTGCCTTTGGAATCCGTGACCCCTTTTGTCCTGATAGGACATAGATCGCACTATGTAGGTATCTCGCCAATTGCTCCGTCCAGAGACGTTTCAATACACAGCGTTGGCGCGTACGCAGGATAATTAACAATCATTGCATCGTCGAGATCCAAACTCGTGCATGCAGGAAAGGGGAAAATCCTGTCAAACATTATAAATATCCATGAAATTATTTTCCTTACAAGGAATCATGCTTGTATGTTTAATCTTAGACAGCATTATACAAGGGGCGGCCCAGTAATGGGATATTCTTTTCTCATGCATCCCCCGTCTGGTGATATTGATTTCACAGAACGAGAAACTTCTGGATTTTACTCTCCGCTAAACTGACAGTTTGATGCCACACTTGTGCTGTGCATATCTGACCATGCTATAATGCACTCAGGTATTGACAGCCTCATTGATTTTTAGGGCCCCTTTGCAAATCTAAGATCTTTCAAAGGAGAGTAATGGGATGATCTGCAGGCCCTATACATGCAACTGTTTTACCTAGATGGAGAAATAACACTTCATTTCTTCTGATCTCCTTATTTTTTTATTTTTACTAACCTCTTCACACAGCCGATGGTGATGATGTACTATATACTGTATAAAGAGGATTTGAATCCAATATTATTTCATTTAAAATGGTGGAGTGGAGCTGTAGGCGAGAACTAATGCGTAGAAGGAATCTAACTCTGAGGAATTTAAAATGATGTAAAGAAGTCTGAAATGAATTATATCAGATTTAGGTAAAAACTGTACTCACTTATGACAGCAGGTGCTTCTCTCAATTTCTTTTTCCACTGCAGATAATATCCCGTCACTCCCTACATTTACATGCACACTAATATTCCACTATTATATTACAATATTCTAAATTGAATAAGGTTAGGACATGTTTAAGACTGATGAAGACATGTGGGATGAGCCCATGCTATTTGGGTTTCAGGAGCATTATTTGTACATGTATACAGTGCAATTGTAAAAGGCTGTGAATATTGTGAAAGTATATGTTCAATTCGTGGAGAAATGCACACAGCCTCCGTGAGATCGTGGTATCACAACTATACAGTCACAGGTGGCAGGGGGGGCTTAAAGATCCCGGTGCTAAAACAGAGAGACAGAGGGTGTAAACACGTATGTTCATACAGACAATAGGAGAAAAATGAAGACTTTTTGGTACATCAAAGCATGTAAACATGTTGTAGTACAAATCCAAAATAAAAAGTATGAACCTGACAATGAGTATAATATGTCTCCTTTAAAGGGGCGCGGCTTCAGGACGTACATCATGGGGGGTGTTTTATGTTATGGTATGCACTGCTGCATAGTAAAGGAAATATTAGTGGAATAATCATTTTCAATAGCCATGAAAACAGCTCAGCAGGAATATTGTCTTATCGGAATAAAGGCAAAAAACTAAGTACGTAAATGTAGACAATGCAGACAGGACTCTGAGCAGAACCTCGCCCAAGGTGTTCCCAGGTTTCATCCACAACTTTTGCTAATGGAGAACCACAAAAAGAACGGTTCCACGCGAGTTAAGTCAAGTTGAGCTGTGCTGGCAGCACGCAGTGGAAATGAGGCAATAGAAGGAGAGAGAAAATCCACATCTTTCTCTGCTTCAAGAGGACCATGATCATTTTATTAGAAACCAAAAAAGTGAGTCCAGAAAATATAAGGCAGATTAATCGATAATGAAGGTAATCATTGGTTGCCGCCCGAAACTCAATTCATATAAAGTCATCAGTTCTTATAAATAAAATAAAAGTTAATCAAATTAATTGTAACCAAAGAAAGCCCCAGCAAAATGCCTCACATACAGTTAATGACCGAACAGGAACTCTGCTGTTCCATTGTTGCCTTTAACTGCACCGGGTCACATTAGCAGCGTGTGTATAGTGGTTATTTCTGAAATGATCCCGTCACATTGCTTGGGTTAAAGTAAAGCTGTGACAAACTGAATTCATGGAGACATATGGTTGAACATGTTTCCATGTTTGAAATTGGGAAAAGGGATAGACATAAGCATTGGCAGACACTGTCAAGCCGATCCAGATTAAAGTTGACAAGGGATCTTAAGCTGAAGGAGAGGAGATGGCAGAAGAAAATGTACTTATACTCTAGTATTAACTACTAGCGTTTCCTGGAAACCCTATGTCTGACTGCTGCCATTAGTTTATATGTCTGCATGGGGTTTTCCTCTCAAAACATCTCAAACACCTGCAAGTTAGGTGAAATGAAAACACTCAAGTGCCCACAGGCTTGACCATGAGTGTGATCTTGTTCGTCTCTGTGTGTTATAGACAATCTGTCCAGGGCGTACTCCGGCCTCTTGTCCAAAACAGCCAAACATCATGAAGAAAACCCTGCACCCCCCCCACAGCTGCCCTTCCAGCAGTGAATGACAATTCCCTCCATCCCTCACAAAATCTTTCAGCAGGGCTCCGAGCCGTGTTTGCTAACAAAAAGAACAACGGAAAAGTACTGCTTCTTTTGCAAGGCCCTTCATGTAACAGTATAACGGCTGTTTCCTTCACTCCCCGGTGCAGAATAAGGAGTGGAATGGTGATGTGCCTTTCATTCCTCAACCTGACAGTTCACCATTGATCATTTATCAAGCTGGGTGCTTGCCAGAGCTATCGATTGAGGGAGGAGGGGAGGGGGGGAGGGAAATAAAATAAGACATGTGAAAGTGAGGTATGTGCTCCCCGGTGAACATACGGGCAACAACGCCTGATGAAACTTCACACTTTTCTCCCTGCTCGGTGTTGTTGATGGGCGCCGTTGGAGAATGCTGAGTGTAAATGTACTGTGCGGTGGCAGAAGGGAATTGATCATGTGGGTGTGTGTGAGAGCCTGTGGATGTGAACACACATGCCATGCATGTCGTCGTGTGTTCCTGCCTTTGTGCATGTGAGAGGCTCGTTTGACCGCACATGAGTAATTCTTAAACTCCAGCTGACTGAAGCCTCTTTTTTCTTCGTTCTTCTGTGTGGCACAGAAGGGTTTCTGCCAGGTCTGCAGAGGACCATGCGGGGATATTGTGCCGGATTAAGAGGCCCAGAATCTAATCACTCTAATGTCTGTTGCAGCCCTAAATCACACTCCCTGGCTGGACCGCAAGGCTCGGTCTGTCCTTCAAAAAAAAAAGGGGGAAGCTTTCCACGACTCCTTCCATATTGTAATTATTTCAACTGGATATGAGCTATTGCACTTACTGGCTGGGGCAAAAGCACCGGCTGCCTCCCCTTCCATTGGCTGCCTGGACACCTCTGTGCCGCCTCCCATTGGCTGCCTGGAGGAGAGTGGGAGGAGAGCTCACCCCATCCTCCCCCTGTGGCAGAGCGTGTAAATGTAAAGACTCCTTCTCTGCCTATTATCTGAGTGACTCTGGGTTTTGGTGTCTGCCTCCGAGCGCGCGCGCGTGTGTGTGTGTGTGTATTTTGGAGGGAGGAAAGAGATAAAGAGAGAGAGAGTAAGGGAGGGAGAGGCAAGCAGCGTTTTCTTCTCCCCCCTTTAGCCTCCCCGTCTCCCTGCTCCCTGTCACTCCATCCTTCCTCCCCTCTCCTGGACCACCCTACAGCCCTGCTTTCAGCCGGACCAAGACCCCCCCCCCCCCCCTACCACCCAGACCACCCCGGGACCCTTTGACTCTCCTCATTTCTCCGTCCCACCAACCAAAACCTCTGAGCAGGTAAGACTCTGCTTCTTTCAGCTGGCGTTGAGGCTTTAAAAAGTACTTCCTGCCTCTCCTTCTGCTCTTGTTTTCATTTTCTTTACACTCGGCTGTGTCTGTCCTCTCCTCCTTTCCTGCATGCATATTTTAAGTTTTCCCTGCGGCGCTTCTGTCCCTCTCAGAAAAGTGACACAGTTGCAGGAGATAATATCAGTGAGGTCACTGTATTTTTCTTCATCCTCTGATATCAACATCCCCCCCCTCCCCTCTCTCTCTCTCTCTCTTGCTCTCTCTCTCTCGCTCTCTCTCTCTCTCTACCACACAATCTCTTCATCTTCTCTCCTCTTGTCTTTTGCAATCTCATACCCTCTGGCTTTGAGCGTGTGCAAATTTCGGTGGGAAAGTGAGTCAAGCCTTTTATTTCTAAGTCTGCCCAGAGCACAAGTCGACAAGGACAACATGCTGTATTTTCGGGTTACGGGAAAATGCATCTCTAATTAATTTTTGAAGAGTGTTTATGTTAGTTGGCGATGGCTATTTATAGGTGCTGACGCGCCAGGCACACGTGCTTTCGCTATAGGCCACTTCCACTGATGCCGGGACAGAACACAGGACTGGCCACTGGCTCCAGAACGCATGACATTGCACAAAGTGTAATGACTTTGCAAGGCATTGACTTGCTTGATTGAATCAAGCAATCTCTCCAGCAAGAGAAGTCCAACATTAACATGGCCCATAAAGCATTCCTGGCAACAGCAGAGGAGACACACACACACACACACACAAGAAGAAAAACTGCTTAGTTCTCCATCCGCACATCCTGTACTTTACCAGGAAGGGGAAGTGATGTGTGTGCGTTTGTGTGTGTGTGTGTGTATTTGTGAGGGAGACAGAGATACTGCTAAAGTGCTTGAGACATCAATACTGTCAGCCTGGAGTTTTTAAAGCCACTCTATCATATCTGAAAATTGGACCTTACAACAATGTCAACAACGGAGGAAATGCTTCTCCTGGTGTGGTGTTTTGTTTCTGTGGTGTTTTTTTCTGAGGAGGTGGGTGTTTAAATATGACTGAGGAGCAAATGTGGATGAAAATCTGATGTTTTTTTTTTCCTATATTTATTACGTCATGATATTATTTAAATGTCTATATAGCACCTACATTAAAATTATACTTTAATCAACAAACACAACATTATTATAATCCAATGCCAGGTCAAGTCTCATGCCTTACAGAAGGCACTTTAATCTGTTGAACTATTTTCATTATGCAATCATATAAAGTTTGCCTGTGACTTTCAACTACAAAAAACAAACCTGGCCTTCTCTATCAGACAGATTGACCTTTCTTTCTGTGATAATCGTTTTCTAATTTACTCAAAAAGAGCATCTGTGACAAAGCATCTTGGGAATATTGGGTTGTCTCATCAAGGCTGCCTCGAGGGAGAGCAGCTTTCGCCGAGAGGCTTTTATTGTGATAGTTTGTGTGGAACAACGGAATAAAAAAACCCGGAAATCTCTGACAACTTAAAATCTATCGCTGGATATCACTTATATTTAACATATTTATGATGTTTTTTTACCATAAATATGTCAGTGAAGAGCGTTTTTATGACGTTGTTGGCGGCGGTCACATATTCATGCATTCAGGTTGTTCGTTTATTAGGACGTGCAAATTGGGTGTCTCTACTTCGTGACGAAACATGCAGGTGTTTGTCTGCGCTAACCCTCAGATGCTCAGCTGGCTCTGAGCCAGATGCTAAAGCAAAGCATTAACCCAGACTCTGATTTCCATGTATCATCAAAAACAGCATGTTGATAGGAGGCCTCTAAGCCTCTATGGAGTTCAGGCTCGATGCAAAGTTATATTGCTTATTGAACAAAAACACAAATTAAGGTGAAAAATGTTCTTCACCAATAAAAACAATCTTGTCAGATTGACTTTATTGTCAAGCACTCGGCTGTATTTTGTGAATTATGTATTTTCTATGAATGAACAGATGATGTTTAGACTCAGAGGAAAATGATTTATTGGTCATAGAAAAAGGCTCTTTCTTACTAGCGCGTAACAAAATGGAATCATTCAGGTCTGTGACAGCTTAAGGTCACCAACTTTAATCATCATCTGAAAACAATGATCTCTAAATCAACAAAAGTAGCATAGTCCAGGTTTGGTCAAATTCAAGGATAAGACAAATCACTGAGAGAACTGAAGACTATACCTGGCCAATATAACATGTTTTTTTCTCTCCCCACATGAGCCCATGCAGCTCTTCTGCAGCCATATTTAATGCACTTACCGCACGTCATCTCTTTCAGTGTAAGCTCTCATAAGAATGCATACATAAAACTCCCTGTAGAATGACATATTTATGAGCCTGGGCGGTGTGTTTGCACACTCCTGCTTGCGCATTTGCATGCTGCCTCCGTAAGCCGCTGCTTTTAAGCTTAATTTGAGCGGCATGCAGTTGATGCAGACAACGAGTGTGCATCGCCGTGTCGGACCAGTTTTACACTTGCACATCACATAATGCCACAGATGTCAGTCAGGGGCGCTAGGTGTTGTGAAGGTTTGGGAATTGAGCTGAGCGAAACACGCAAATGAAGCTGCTGAAGTGGCAGCACATCAAATGTGAGCGGACAGGCGTTTGTTTTTCAAATAATGCCATTGAGAAAAGACGGGGATGAAGCTGAGGATGTCACGAGTTGACTTGATTGTAATTATTCAATGAATCCTCAGTAATTATACATTAATACATATATACTCTATAAACATCTTCATTTTCAATGTGTTCCTCTTTCCACTGCTAATTTGCCATTTGGAACAACAGCAGTGTAAAATGATGGATCACATGTATCCAGCATATTCAGTGAGGCCTGCTTCCTTCTATGTAAGGCCAATGCTCTGCAAGCAGCTGGCCCTTTGTGCCTTGGCCCATTCGAGCCGTTCCGGATCTCCCGCTGGCCTGGCTCAGGGCACAGAGTGCGCCGGGAGTTGCCTGGGTAGGGACCGGCTCAGCGTGAAAAAGGCCACTGACGTTGACTGGCTGCCGTCTTGGTAGCTGCCACAGAATGATGGGGGGGGGGGGGGGGGGGGGGGCAAATGGACGCAGACGAAAGGCCTGCAAAGGAACTAGTGTGTTTGGTCTGTTGGGTGCTGACTTTATAGTTCATATATTGGAAAACTAGCTGCACACTGGCGCCTACTTTCTTCACGATAGGAATCTACATAGAACATATCATTTTTAATGGGCTAAATCAAAGTTTCGTGCCGTGTATGGAGTAATATTTGGTGGACTTAAATTTGTAATACTTAGTGTCCAACTTCATCACATTCATCAAACCTAAATTGTTAACACACAACACACATCCAGAGATTGTGATGTTGCAAAATGAGTACAAATGAAGCATCATTACGACCATGATGTGGTCATCAATAATCTTAATTTAGAGTCAGAAACGTTTTCAAATAAAAAATGGAAACCCTGTTATTTGTACTGTGGTAAACAACGAACATCAAACACAGTATTTCACAAGTTATACCTCAAGTGTTAATTATGTTTATGTAATTGAATTTATTTTAAAGCAACATTTGAATTTGAATGTATCAAAAAAATCAATGGGGCCATACATGTCTTGATCACCACCTACTGAATGTTTGAGACACATTGCTCAGCATGTAGGTTGAGATTGATGCAGACATGTTTTGATCCTAATCAATCATTTCTCAGTGTGCTTTACTATATTCTTAAAGGGGATCACCTGATTAATTACACAGACCACCTGACTCAGCACAGCATGCAAGGGCCATTCAATTAAAATCACAATAAAAAGGGGTTCACCACCACCTACAGCCCAGGCTGGACTATGACCACCTTTGAACCCTGGCTGTTTAGGGTCAAAGGCTACCGCATCCTACCTTCAACAATCACACCAGGAGCACAGCAGCTCGTTATTATGTGACTGCTCAGATTAAGGAGAGACACACCAGATAAATATCACCAGTTGATTATTTTCATCAAGACAATTATTTTTGTGTTATGCGTTGTGTTCAAATATATTCCGACGGAATTTTGGATATCTTTGTTTATCCCTAAATACTAAATACTGTCAGCTGTGTGTATTTTCTTTCCACTAAATTTAAAGGAACGTCTCTCTCTAAGAACTTTCAAAATGAACCAGTGCATGGAAATCAATGTTTTTGCCTGGGGTCTCTCAGGTTATTTAATCCTAAAATCAACATAATTTAACTAATTACATCATTGCAACAATTTTTAGCTTTAGTTATTATAGGTTGATTTGCCACTACTGGTACTGTAGCTCTACACTTGCAAATTGCCGTCACCATGATCTAACTCCACTCCCTTTGCTTCATCAAAGAAGCTGAAGATTGCTGGAATGATATATCTATTAATTTGCATTTCCTTTTTTCTCTTTTTGTCCTGCGTGGCTTTCACTTTCCACCTTCATCACAATGAGAAAATAAAAGACTATGGGGAGCTCCATTTTGGGCAGTGGCCATGTTTAGGAATGCAGTTTGAATAGCTGTGGCGATGCAGACTAGTGCACCCATAGTCATCTTCACAGATCAACCTGAACACAGTGTGTTGTTTTTAAAAGTTAGAGCCAGTAGTGTGTTTCAGCAGGGGATATGTGTGTGTACAGCAATGCACAGAAATCTAACCACAGGTTCAGCAAGCGGCTGATCACACAAATAATCCATTGAACTCCTGCTGCCACTGACTTGTTTTTACCTCTCGCTCCCTCCTTCACACTCACTTGATTGGTTAGCAGTTTTCTGTCACTGAGCTGGGCTGTAAACTTAAAAAACAATCTATCCTGTGTCATAATTCATAACAGAATGCGAGGGGCTGGGGGCTGTGATGCAGTGCCAGAGGCTGAAATTAACCATGGCACCTTTTACAAGTGGAAGCTATTGGAGAGAATTATGATCTGTGAAACCTGAGGGCCTTTTTGTCTCCTTGCAAAGATGTAATTTAAGCCGGCGAAGGGTTGCAAGATCAATCAGAGCGGATGAAGAGTTGGGAGAGGAAAAATGGAAGAGGCTGCGGGTTAAAGAGGGAAAGGTGGAGCAGGAACAGGGCTTCAGCCTTCCCCGCTGCTCACTCTGGGTGGCGAAGTATGGTCATAAATAGGCAGCCCCTTCTACCCCCTGTGTTGGTGCTATTTTTATACTCGCTAATGCAGGGGGTTTGGAGAACCAGCTCAAGTGGTGAAGTGACAAGAACATATTATTGTTGGCTTGGAGTTGAGAGAGCTGCAGTGATCAAAGAACTACGCACATACCCGTGGAGGACGGTTGTGACAGAATCACCCTTGTGTTGTTAATTCTTTATTACATCAGGGCTCATATACAAGATCCAATATACAAAACAGTTAGTTTTGTATATTGGATCAGACTTTGTACAAAGTATTCTGCTCTTGGTTAAAACAACAGGAAAGGTGTGACGGTTTCCCGTGAATTCTGCTAAAACAGCACGGTGTTTGAAGTGAGTGCTTGTGGAAACCAAGTGAAAGGAAGAGGAGAGGGATGAAATGAATGATGTGCCACAATAATCTGGCAGTAGTTTGACATTTGACAAGCACAATGGAAGGAAGGGCTGATATGGAATATTATCCTTGACCTCGGTATGATATGGGTTACATTTTCAAACCACGCCATGAATCATTCTGCCGCCAGTTAGGATTTATTTGTAACCATTGTTTTTCAAACTCTCTCAAACCAAAACTGTTGTTTTCATTTACTTTAATGGAATCCAGCGGACGCTGTTTTACTGTAATTCAGTTTGTGATGATGTAGCATTATTGCTTGTAGCGGATTTAATAGAATTGATTAATATCGAAATATGTAACGATAATGAATAATCCAAATGTATGGATCATAAACCCATGCATTGGAGTGAAAGTTGAAAGTGATGGAACTCAGCTTGAGCTATCAGACACAATTAGTTAAAGTAACAGAATGTAAGACTAGATTCAAATTAAGATGCCACCCAATTTTGTAAAAACAGAGAGAACATCCACAACTGATATGAATCAATTGAATCTCACGATTTCAGGGTTGCTGCGGAGTTCTTGATATGGTGTACAGTGACCAATTATTTCATATACTCACCAATAACATGATCAACTTCTTCATAAATAACATGTTTCTTGATCTATTAATTAAAAACTACTCAACAGACACATGAAATAATAAATGAGGAACACAATGAATGAAGTGAATAAAGGATGAATAAATGATGAGTACAATGAATGAACCATGAACGATGAACCATTATTAACCAAAAAGGATCACATTTGACCAGGTGGCATCATGTCTATATATTTATGTGTGTAATGAATGAATGAGATAAGCCTAAGCTTTCACAGTTAATATATATTTGATATAGACACACTATGTTTATTGAGTCAGTAAGATGAATTTTGTATACTTACAAAACAAAGATGAAAAAAAAAGCAAAACAAAGACGTATACACACTTAGATGAGTCAGTTTTACAAAGAAAGACAAAATTTGTAGCTCGTAATACATTAAAATATATATTCAAAATACAGGGATTGAAGACATGGTTTTAGTGCACACCCTGATTTCTGTTTAAGATTTCTGGGGACATATAATATGCACATACATACTTATGTAGCAGGATCTTACGAGCATATTAATACAGGCCTACTTAAGGCTTCAATCCACAGTTTATGATTATTTATTTATTACCAACTTAATCACAGATGTGGCTTTTATCTCATGCAATCAGTCTAAAGTAGAGAGAGGGAAGAGAAATGAATTTCAAAACCAGCACTCTACATTATTTGACATACATTACCTCAACAGAGAGTATTCATTTTTATTTTGCTTTAAAAATCAACTTCAGCCTTTATTCACAGTTGGATGTGTCCCTGTGGCTCAGTGCATGCTTCTCAGGAGTGTAGATGATAAAACGAGGAGGATGGGGTCGTAATCGGAGCAGTTTGTACCTTAACGTCCTTTCCTCAGTTTCTGCCGAGTTCCAACATTTACGATGTAACTTTGGTACTTTTCAGATGTTTCGTTAAACAAAGCATACTAGTTCATGTTCACTGATGGCAGACTTAGTTTCGTTTAGTTCCTCATGTCTTCCTCTGGGTCTTCTGAAAGACGCCAGATATCAGGGCCTCTAACCTGTGAAATATTCATTATTCAATAAAGTAGCTCAAATGTTAAGAATGGAAACTTAATCTTGTTCATTATTCTATAATTTTTCCCCTCTGTGAGTTTATCCCGGCCATTTCGTAAAATGAGGGTTTGTCACTCAGCGTCATTAGTGCCCTGGGGTCAGACGATAAGTTTCTTCACCTTCCTCTTAAGGGCTGCCTGGTGGGGAAGTGGCTAACACTGTCGATTCCTGGCCTGTGTGGAGTTCACATGTTCTTGCATGTTGACCTCTTTATATATATATATACTATGCATGTATGTAATTAATTGATTTATTTATTGTTTTACTTAAGCACAGCAGTGCTTTGTGCTAAATGCTAACATGGTCACAATGGCAAGGCTAACATGCTGATCAGCTTAGCAGGTATGCAGGAATGTTTTCCTTGTTTTTTAGCGTGTTAGCATGCTAACGTTTGCTGCATTTTAAGTAACTGCATCAGTAGTTGTTAGATATCCAACTATCTAACTAAAATGGAGGAAATCTCTGTCTGTGTGTCTGTCCTTTGATTTTATTGACAACCGTTCATCCGATCGACTTCACAGTTGGTGGATGTATTGCTGAGGACCCAATGGGGTGCAGTGTGGAGTGTGAGCTCTTGAGATCCAGGGGACATATTTGTTAATAGTGGGCTATGTACACACTGTGTAATGTATGGCGAGGGGACCACTATTAACTGTCACACCGCAGAACCGCATGCTGGGTACAGCTCGCTCTCCGTCGATGATCATGTGAGCTTTTGCTCTCAAACGACACGTAAACTCTAGTCTTGCTAGCAGATGCGACTATGTCATGGCGGGTGTGTTGATCCCAAGGAAGCGCAGTGTCAATGTTGTTTGGATAAGTGGTGCCGCATGAAAAGTCAGTGTTTCTCTTTTGATTTCCATCACTCATACAAAGTGGAACTTCGGACGCATTTCTGTGCTGAAAATCACCGGCAACACAGCGCTGCGTTTACAAACTAGCTTCTGATTAATAAACGATTTTCTCTTTGCAACTCCCACGAATGTACTATTTGGGGAGACGTTTTCAACAGCACTTTAAAGCAGATTTATTTATGATGATACTGGGGTAAAAAATGATGGCACTTAAATGGAGTAATGTGTTTTCACCAAGCCGAGGCAGAACACTTCAAAATCCTATGACAGTTCAGCAATGCTGGTGACTGCTGCTGACAGTACTGTCTCACATATATTCAGTGGGTCAACACACGTTTGAATGCACAGTAGGCTGGATTTGACCAAAACAATGTAGATAACACCGTCATCCACAGTGAATGTGGAATCTATTTGTAGAATGTGCAGAGAATCGTCGTACTATGAGCGAGTTGTACTGAATATGATGATTCACAGCACATAACAACTTGGGTGAAAATTCATAGTGTTCTCTTTAAAGAAAAGAAAGAAGAAGAAAAAACAGACGCATCTGCAGCTTACAGTGAAAATGCACGTCTGGTGATGTCAGGAGAAAGTGTAACAGATATTCCAAAGCTCATCTCTTAGCCTGGGCTTTTGGCACTCGCCACTGCCTCTCAGCGTTTTTGCTTGATTAAAAAGCGCCCAGGAGTTTGTAAGCGCGTGGTAGGTGCGAGCGCACACACTGATAGCTTAACATACTGATTATTCAAGCCTCTTAGGCTAAGCCACGGCACTCGAGTGATGAACGTCAACTCCCCTCTCTCCCTCACACAGTCTCGATTTCTCCCTCTCTTTTATTCTTCGTTTGAAAAGAGTGGAAAGCCAGTGACAGCTTGCAGAAAGCAAACCTGTTGTCTGGGAAGCGGAGGGGATCAGTGACACAGTGATTCATACACCGCCGGGGCTTTATTTAGACATAATCCAACCCGGCGTAGGGTCCTTGCTCCCTACTTCTTGGATGAAGCTGGCTAGCAGTAGCCAGACTGTGTATTGTCCTACACAGTAGACCACAGGGGGAAGTCCCTCCGTTGGGATTTAATGCATCAATGGTTGTCTTCTGATGCCCTCCTGGAGAGGTCATAATATCGCTGCCGTTTTGTCATCGCAGCAAATCATTCCCTTTTTCTCGACATGGCAAGTGAACGCGTAATGTGTAGGGACCTGTCGTCTAAATGATGCCTTTCACCGTCCCTGTTCTGTTGTTATTGCACAAGGGCCATGCAACTGTATTGGCGTTATAGTTTCTGCATCACTGTCCCTTTTCATTTACTGCGATGATAAAGGTTATTCTAACTCATCTCTATTCATGTTCCCATTCAAACGTCATTCTAGAGGCACAGAAATCTTCCCGTAACAGTTACGATGAACTGCCGCGGGGGTATTTGGTATCTGTTGTGTTTTACTGGTAGTTGTGCCAGTGTAAGCTTCCCCTTTCTGTATGTGGGCTGTGTGTACTCTCAGCTTGCTGGCAAGGCCGCGGCTACTACCACCGAGCCACACCTGACCAACAGATTGGCCCCAGCTGGAGGCTGAGGCAAGAACAGACACAGCAGACGCTCACCTCGGGATTCAGCTCATGAGGTGGACATGTACAATGGAATAGTGCATACAATGCCACTTCAACAGCCTTGCATACGCCTTTGATCTAATTTGATGGTTTAATAATCCACCGTCAAAACGATACAAAATTGTCTATTGCTTATATTTTTCTATATTGTCTCTATTGTTAATTTTGTCTAAAAACCGGTCAAGCTGCGTTCAGGCAATATGTCATATGGACGCGTCGTGCTCTGATCCTTACATGTGAAAGCGAGGCTAATGGTCAAAACAGGAAATGCTCCTTTCCAGACAAGAGCTACTTCTGCCGTTTTGACATGGTTTGACAGACTATGATACACAGAAATCTGTAAACACAATGTTTCGGTTGTTATGTAGGAATGTTATTTCTGTTCTACGACAAAAAACGGTTAAAGGATGAATAGAATAATCTATGGAGAAGCTGTGCACGCCCCCAGATAACATCAATAATAATTAAATCTCTTGATTGGATATAATTGTGGACACTATCACACTACATGTCCAATACTTGTGAATTGCAAATGAGAAAATGTGCTATATTATACTGTATAATGTTATCCAGGTATAAAATGACCTATATTGGGATAAGATTTTGGCCAGAACTCTCAGCTGGACCTGATGTTCGACACCAATATATAAGCAATACAAACAATGTATATTATACAACATGGCAGCCATAATAAATATTACAATTTTTTTTTTACACAGCAGACAAAGCACTTCAAAACACTATTACAAAGTATCTACAGGTAATAAAAGAATATTTAAGTGTATAAGACATGAGGGAATCAACTGCAGCCGGACAGCAATTGCAGGTATTCAGCAGATTACTAAATTTAAAGTGCAAGATTCGAGATTGGGAGTATTTTGATTTCCTCTGATCAGCTCTCAACATTTAGATGGCGATGATTGTTAAATAGAGTTACTTTAAGATAAAGAGTTTTCATTTCCTATTATGAGGTTATTAGGCTGGCGAACAAGCCTGGACAACAAGTCCATCAACCCTGGTGTAAACTCCAAAGCATGTGTTTGTATATTTCACCATGTTTAATCCCCTGCATCCGTCTCTCCTTTCAAATTTCATCCTCCTATCTCAGAGAAGAAACTATGGTATAGCAGTGCTCTCTGTTTCCCTGACACACTTTCCCTGAACGCTCTCTTTATTTTTTTATTTTTATACTTTTCTACTTTACAGCGTGCGCTGAAGAGGCTGCTAAGTCAGCGAGAACTCAGCCGAGTGTGCTTAAGCAGATGTAGAAAACGGAGGCGAGCTTGAGAAAACACTTCCCCGGGTTGCTGCCGCTGGCGTGCGCTCAGCATCTTAGGTAGTGAGTTTGACGTGTGTGTGTGTGTGTGGGGGGGGGGGGGGCAGCCGTAATGAAATGGGGGCAGGTCTGAAAAAAAGGAGAGCTTAAAATCCCATTAGCTCGCGCTGTGCTTTTCCACCTACCCATATGTAAAACCTAATTCATTAATCACTAAAAATTTCAGAGACAACCCCTAGGGGACACATTCAACAATTTCATTGTGTACTATTAGGAGTAACATTGGGACCGGATGTAACAAAATAATGCTGAAAAATAGAAAACTCCTATTAAAATAACTGTCAAGAAAACGTCACCTTTCAGCCGTGCTTCATTGTGTGCTCGTTTCGCTCTGTCTGTCTTTCCTTTCTTTCCATATTAGGAGGGAATGCTCTAACCCTCCCTTCTTCCTCTATTATTCATTTAACGGAATACTGAATCTGTGTCAGTGCAACTGCTCAGATATTGTACCAGACCTGGTGTGCAACATTGGCGCTCCCTACTCTCCTGCCTTAGTCTTTGCTTTTTTGTCTTTTTTATTTGTGTGACATAACCTTGTCCTCTTATCTCTTCTCTGATGTGTATTATCACCTGGTGACATTAGTGACATTACATTTGGGAGGGCTATTTCAGACACACACAATCTGTTTCAGATGAGCACTAAAACAATGGCAACAATAATTCAGACAGCTGAAAAAAACAAGCATTGTTGTAAGCTTGAATCAGGTAGACAATGCTTAGATGCAGAACTTTCGTAATAATGTGCATTCTGCTACACATATCCCGTGTGTATTGACAACACATTGTCAAATCAATGTGTCAAATACTGACACTCTTTGTTAACCCCTATTGTCAGGGACAATGTGTGTTATATACACCTGTTACATGTACAGTATATTTTCAAAATGAACTTGTTTCTTTGCAGGGAGATAGATTTGACTAATAAACTAATTAATTATTTGGGCTCTATTTTTAGGCCTCTGCTCAAAAATTGCATACCCATTGTAACGACGCGCTGCCGTTACTTAGACCACGGATAGTGTGCGAGGAAGGACGTCAAGGACAATACAAGTTTATTGGATATATATATACATAGAGCAACAAATTACCTCTGCCTGTTTCCTCTTCCCAGGGTGTTCAGGCAAATTACTTCCCCGGGGGCCCGAGCACCCATTTATAGTTCCGGGAAATACCAACTACAGGAAGCAGGTAGGGGGAAGTGAACATATGTGTTGCTGTATTTAGTTAGATAAGTTATGGGTTGATCATTTACGTTAGGTATAGGACTTATTTATATATAGTTGTTAATTAATATTGGTATGGTTGGTGTGCGTAAAATTCGGTAAATATTTATTATACATAGATAGCTAGCAATAGACTTACCTGTA
The DNA here is from genome assembly GCF_910591455.1 of Pholis gunnellus. Classification (NCBI taxonomy): domain Eukaryota; kingdom Metazoa; phylum Chordata; class Actinopteri; order Perciformes; family Pholidae; genus Pholis; species Pholis gunnellus. The sequence goes on from NC_136539.1 coordinate 7,570,302, forward strand.
GGTGGTATGGCTGGTCCAATTAGATGGACCAGGTGTACAAAAGGGCCCTCATTTTGTTTGTGCGGGAGATTAGTGGAGGCCACTAGACACTGGTGGGAACGTTGGTGAAATGGTCGACTTGTAAAATAAAAGAAGCGTCTTCTGAAACCTCTCTGGACTCCTGACCTGTTCATTTGCCTCCATGGCCGCTCGGGCATGTTTACACCCATACTAAAAAGAGTGTATTTCTCTAACTACAAGGTCTATTTGAATAATTTTGATGTTATAATAAAGGTAACACTTGTGAGATTTGTTCAGATGTGTAATGTAGTGTATATGTTACTGGTTAAGAGTAAATGAAGATGGCACACAGCTCAAATTGAAAAGAAAAAAAAGCACTTTTATTGATATGTCTTTGAAATAATGCAGCTGAAAGCCTAAACTCTCCCAAATCATAGCACAATATGTCAACAGTCTGTCTGCAAATTGTTACTTTGATTAAATGAAGCACAACAAAGTTAGAGAGATTTTAGTACAGAGAGGTCAGGCGGGGTCAAGCAAAATGATCACATGTTCCAGCTGTTCCATTGTAATTTTATATACTATATAACTATATATTTCACTTGTTTTATCACTAATAGTGTTCAATCTACTCAAATACAGCAGTTTGGCATCATTTTGAGAGCCAGAATCCTCTCAAAGCCTATGAACCATGGATCCATTCTCGTCTGAATACAGTTTGCCTGTGTCTATGTGAGGCTTTCTCAGCCTATGATTGGTCAAATTCAGACAATGACACCTCGTTCGACACGTCAGAGTCTCAGGAATACAGTGGGAGTAGCCTAAAAATCTAAAATGCGCCGCTCCTCTCCGAGCGTAAAATTCCATTTGCCAAAAGTCAAACCCCTTCCCCCGCTTGGTTGACCCCCCCTTCTTCAGGAAACAGCTCAGAAAACACACAGGATTTGTTTGTTCACAGCTCTGTACTGGTTTCACGGAGAAAAATTCTGAAGATATCTCTGGATTCTGTGTCGAATTCTCATGCTCTGAGATGTATTGGTGGTCAGTGTTAGCTTGTAGCTTTGTGTTGATATATCGAAGCGGAGTGCGTAGCTCGCCGACTCATGGCGAAAAATATGTGATATTGTGGTACCTTCTAGTTGCTTATATTAGTTGTGTGTAATTGTGTTTGGAGTGTGTAAAAGATGACTTGCATGATAGTGTTGCCCAGAATGTGTTGTTTAATCTGGTATATAACATGTATACATGCATTATATTCGCTCTCGATAAGTTTTTCGACGGTATATGCTACCCCCTCTGAGCCCGAGAGCCCCCAAATTTGGAGGCCTCGTGTATAAGAGGTTTTAAGTTAAGGGAAAAGAGCGGGGTTGACGTTTACTTGACTCTCTAAAGACTTACGCGAATAGCCAGTGACACACATGAGTCATGTGACTAGCGACTCATGTGACTCACTTGACTGACAACACTACAACCCACGTGACTAATGACAATAGCGACTCACGTGGATAATGACTCACGTGACTAACTACGCTACAAGCGAGTAACAAACGAGTCACATCACTATCAAATCACTTGACTATCGACATTAACGACTCACGTGACTGGCGACTCATTCGAAAAAATAGTTTGGCGCAGGATTATAACAGTTGTTTCCTGGCCAACACTCATGTTTGTTTGACCAATCCAACCTCCCTCACCACCCCACAGTGTGAAGTATCTCACACTAGTGTGTAATACGGACGTGGGTGTATTTACATAGGAGTTAGTTGCAAGCCTTGTGCGTCACATTCACATGCTAAAGACTTCCTCCGTGCGTCTTTGTCAGACGCCGAGGAGCACTGGCCGAACTCCAACATTTAATGCGTTGGGAGTGACAACGGATTGGTATTGACACTGTGACACCAAGTGGATCACATTTACTGGAAGAACATCCACTTGATTTTTTTGTGACATTTTGTACAGCTCGTCGTGAGCTCAGCCACAATCTGTTTCCCTGCAGGAGAATCCAAAGAGGAAGCCGATTATATAACCAGCATGGTGTGATCTCCACGCACCCGGATTTGATGGAACTTCATCCATCGGCTAATTTGCTTTCGTCGTTCTGCAAGAGGGAGAGCAGTATGACATCATGATTACCCCCCCTTTTAATAATAATGTACATTCTGCTACATGCCCAAGCTGCAATCACTTTACTACACATGAGCATATTGCTGTTGTCATGTGCAAACCTTGTAACTATAATTGTTGGGGGGATTTCACTGTATTTACTTGAAGGGATAAATTCATCTCTGCTGTTTGATTTCATTCTCAGGGAACCCTTTGAAATATCCATGAGAGAAGTCACAAATGCATGGATGTCAAGCTACAAAAGCACTATGTACAAGTCTCTATACTTAAGTGTAGACAGATATATGTGTGTGTCTGTGTTTGTGTGTGCACAGCGTTCAGAGACTAAAGAAGCTACACAAAAAACGACATTCAAATGTAGGAGGTTCTTAATTTCCCCCCTCTCTTAGGGATTAAGTGGTTAAAGACTCTGGAACATCAAAGAGTTTCAGTGTCGTCTCCATGTTAAGGAAAGGCTCTATGATGAAGGTGTGAAGATGTCATATGCTGCTTAGCAATGCAGGATATTAGGCTTCCCCTGAGACGCACACATACACATAAGAAACCACACACTTTAAGCCTATGTATATAACTGGCTATTTTAGCTAGGTGGTATATAATTACCCCACACTGACTTATACCGACATTCCCATGCATGGACATTCACACACTGAAGTCTCCAGAAACCCTCGGAACAGCTGTATTTGTAATTCTGCACATTAACCTCTTAATATCGGTTCATTGGTGCAATGAACAGCACGAACGTTTTGGGGATTGGAACAATTTTACCTTTGATGTTTAGCTCCATTCATTTGCATGTACATCAGAGCACCAGTGCTGTTCAAAGGTCTTCTTAGCCGCTGACCTCATTAATGTGGTTACATCAAACAGTCTTTTATTATCTTCTATCTTCCATTTGGCAATGAGCTTCTCAACCGCAGGGTCAGAACGCCACAGGGGGCTGCAAGACGATTTTGGGGGTCATGCCTTTATTTGTGGGTTACCATGATTGCTTTGCATTTTTTGGGTGAAATATGAAAATTAAAACAACCTAAAAGGGGGAAATTGTTCTTTGGCTATAGGTATAGCGCCACTGCAAGCTGGTATACAGTATATCTGTGCGTTAAAGGTACCCTGAAAAGGTTTTGACCACTAGTAGCGCTGTGGAGCATTGTTTTTTCACAAGGGGGTCTCTCTCTCCCTGTGACCCGCTGCGGCCTGTCGTTAATCGACCGCGGATGCTGCTGTTCTTATAGATGGATCATAAAATAAAAATGAAAAAAATGCTTAAATGGGAAGCCTTATATACTTGGGCCTTCTGTTAATATACCTTGGCAGTACGCCCAAGTAAAGTCTATGTGTGGGAAACACTGCGTAGATAGCAGCAGAGGAGAATGCCATGTGAAATATGTAGCCAATGGTAGGCCTATACCCACAGTCAAGGACATGCAGAACATACATGCCAAAGTATTTGAGGTAGAAATAGAGTTTCTATTACACCCTCTAGAGAACACTGACAAGCCCTGTTCAAAACATATCTTGGTTTCCCAAATCTTTGTTTATGTTTGTGCTCATGTAAAACTTAGGCCGATATTGCTATCACATCTTTTTAATACCTGTATTGGCCCTTAAAATTCCACTGTAGGGGATGTGTCTGTGTGTCTGTGGCATTGGATCTTGCATCTGATGAGGGATCACAAGAAGGCGTTGGTTTGTTTTAAAGGCTCATAATCTATATCGGTGAAAAAAATCACTCTTAAGTGTATTAACATGTCAACTGTTTTCTAATTGTTAGTCAAGACATTCTGTTAGTCTGCAGTCATGGCAATTTTTGTAATCATTGTAAATGGTGACCATCCTCTTTACGTGTGTGCGAGAGTCAGAGTGAGAGCGAAAGATATTGAACAGAGCAGCCGACTTTCTACGTGTGAGAAAATTAACTTAAGGGCGACTGTGGCTAAGTGGAGAGCAGGGCTGTCCTTCAATCAAAGAATCGGCGGTTTGATCCCCATCTCTGCTAGATGTGACCTTGAGCAAGACACTTAACCCCGTAGCTGTGCCTACGGTGTATGTGATAGAATTTGATTTGTAAAAAGTACTTTTGGATAAAAGTGTCGGCTGTAATGTAATGTAATTAAGCTGAGTTAGTTCAACATCATTACATTCGTAACTCACCACCTAGGGGAGCAATCAAGCTTCATTTGCAGTAAGTCTTGATACAAAGGAGAAAATCAGGTAATACAGTCTGTTAGAAAAAAAATGTTAGTGGTCAACAGTTTGCAACTGGTAATTTATCAGATTTATTATAGCTGGCACTTTTTATCTGCAGAAAAAATGTCCTAGTAAGGGGAAAAAACAGCTGTGCAATATCCATGCACATAAGGGGGTTATGTCTCTTGATGCATGAACCTCATTTGGCTGACTGTGTATAAAGAATTGGGATATGTTAGACAAGGCACATTATAGAATTCCACTTTTCTTTAAGAAATATGTGAAACTGAGAGTTGAATACTTGGCAGAGGCGATCTGCCGCTTTCCTTCTGGAGATGTAGGCAGGATCAATACGGCTCGTATCCTCGATTACATGAATGTTATGCATTTGGCAATGAGGAATAAGCTTAATTTAAGCTTACGTCTGTGATTAACTGTTAATTGTGGAATGAATTGGTGGTGAAATTGTATTTATTGAACGAGTTGCTTGTCAAAAGTCCTCTGTTTGGCTTGCGACCCCCAATAAGCTGTGGGGTGACCCCCAACAGTGGGCAGGGGGTACTGCACTTTTAATGTCAAGATGTGATGATTAACTGAAAGCCAGAGATTGTGGCTCTTCAAGCACTGTGATCAAATTAGTTCTAGACTGTATTCTAAAACGAAAGGATGAGTCATTTTTTTCCCCCACCCATCACAGTGTGAATGCAAATTGAAAAACAAAACATATTGCAAAAACGGTAATTTTCTTTGACCTGAATAGATAAAACTGCTGCGATAGGTGTCAAAAGAACACTAATTAAATAATCATCGTTTTTGAGAAATGTGCCATTTGTATTCAAAGCTCTGTGTCGCAATGCTCATGCACACAGATGTCACAAAGGATGGACTGATTTGAATAACCAGTGTGAAATGTAATTTATCAGACACCGCAACGTAATGGCCCATAAAATTGTCCTGACAAGCCTCAGTTTGCTCACATATTTATCTCTGTCCTTTTCATGGTTTGACTTGGACTTGGACTCGAGTCTCATTCGCACATCTCTCAGGGTTAAGCATCAGCAATGTAGACATTATTATAGTATACAAAAACTAACTGTAGCAAATCAATCTGTCAGGAGCAACTGAACAGTTTTAGGCCCCCTTCACAAATTCAGAAAATGCAGTTGGAACTCTGACACACGTCACCGCTGCACCTCTATGAATCAATGAAGATGATATCACCTCATAGTTTTTGGGACGGAGAGTATGGAGGACATGACATTGTTTTATTTTGGTGGAGGGCACGCAATGCCTATGCAAAGCTGCTCCCAACTCAGCGAGCTGCAGCCGAATAAACAGCAAATTGGGGCCTTATCAGTAACAGGACTCCAGTTATTTCCTGACACTTTAACTTATCTTACATAGACTTTCTTCTCGCCTAAAAGACATGAACACTCCTCCCAGCCCCAGAAAGTAAAAAAAATGTTGGCAAGCCGCACTTCGCAGCTGCCTGGTGTGTTTTGGGCGTAACAACGCCCATTTCAGGACCAATTACATACAATTGCATTTCTTTGCTAAGGACATTTTTCCCGCTGTTGAATTGGAATACTGCACAATATCCCAATGGCTCTCTGAGAGCACATTTCTGAAGCTGCGTTTTCAGTCGGGCAACAACTTTAATAGGCAATAGGAACCTTTAATACTTTCAACCCATCACCAGGACGAAGGTCATATCACGGCAGATCTTCCATGCAACAACTCAAAGAGAAGAATCAATCACAGTTGAGGACAATGTCCCGACCTTTGAATTAATCAAAGGCCATGTCACGGTTCAGCAGGCCAGAGACTGGTGGCTTGGTATGCTGCTGTCCGTTGATCTGTGACAACCAAAAGGGACCTTTCGCATCATTTACTTTCCCAACACATCCTGATCAATTCCTTAATGATTTTGGCCGATGTGCTCATATCAGTAGAGTCATATACAGCAACAGGCAGAACACACTGTCTAAGTCCAAAGGAGATGAATAGAGCATCAGCAGCCCACAACCAGCTGCTGACTTGGACTTCCTTATTATGTAATTTTCATTTTTATTTTATGTGTTTCAGTCTTGTGATGATAAACAAAATGGGAAAATTGAAGTAACATTTGAGGTGAAACAAAGGCAACTTTAAGGATTCATGTGATGGATTGACCGACCCACCATCTACTCAGAAATCTGCTCTTTCTCAACTGTTAACATGAGATTTTCAGGAGATGGAAAAAGTTTCAACCCTATAACAACAAGTATTACATATTTTTGGGTAAATTAACTTGTTACTGTCTGTTCAGTTCTAAATTGAATTGAAATTTACTTTGCGGATGATGTCCAGTGATTGATACTTCTTAGGCCATAGAATGTCCTCCTTGTATATCATAACGTGCAAACCATTTACCATTCACATCCTGCATTGGTGTATGAAGATAAACCTTGTGCAACATTCTTTGGAAATACCGTACTTATGATTATACCAAAAAAGCAAATTCGTACACACACACAGTTCACCAACCGCCAGTGTCTATGATGAGCAGGCAGAAAGGAGAGCCTCTCTGGGCATAAATATGTCCAGCGTCAAGATATACAGCCGGCACTTCCATCTCCGGTTGAAGCCTCGTCGATTGCTTTTTGCCCCTTCCCTGCAACTCATGCAGGGATGCAATACACACACACACACAAAAGCATGGCCTTGCACACGTGCATGCACCTCACTGACATATGAAATACACCAACCCGATGAGGTGGGGTCAAAGAAGGGATATATAACAAAGTGAAAATTACCTCTCAGTTTAATTGAGGATTATGTAAACACATCCAGCCGTCGTGCATTGATGCCTTGTGCAGCTGAGCAGTAACCTACAACCAAGGAAGCTATCTGGACGGCCACACCAGAACCAGGATACACTGTAATCATTTAAAACAGATATCTTAAAATGTTTCACTTTTTTTTTTATTCATTAGTATGTCTATATGTAAATCAAATCTGACACATTTTAATCCTGTGTAATATTTTTCGATGATATTGAAATGTCATGTGTGACCTGATCAACTGCTTCTACCACCAAAAGGCAGCCTGGTCTCACTCCCACGGTGTAGTATTAATGGTGCGAAGTACCGAGGATGAGAGTGAAGGTTGGTGGATAGTCAATCAAAGAGGACTTTCACTTAGGGGACCAACGTTCGTGTCCCAGATGAAACCAACCGTTGAGTGATTTTTACTGACGTTATGTCACGTGACGCTACACCACAGAGTCACATGAAATATGTGATGTTTTTCCTCACCCCTACTAACTCGTTTTTCTTTTGCTAAACCTAACTGCCACAATTTCGCAAAGTTAAACACAACATGGATTGGTCCTAAACAGAATTTAAGCGTAATGTCTGTATGAATCACACCATATTCAATTAAATAAAAGGTCAGTTTCAGTCTTTGTAATTACATGTATCTAGGCTACCTTTACATTTAATTCAATATAAATTCCTTCTGCATGAAAACAGAACATTTCACGAAACACAACTACATTAAACAACGGGACTTAACTGTTGTGTGAAATGTTGTGTTCTGACCCTCATGGCCAACGTGGACAAACTTTTTCTGCTTTATAATTTCTGAGAGAGCAGAAGTCCATGACCTTGATCATGTGAACACAGCAAATGCACATCAAAGTTCAAGAAACTTTAACTCTCTAAAATGCCAAAATGACTATCGCGTGATAGTCATAGAGCTTGCTCGATGCTCAGAAAGTTGTTCAGTGTCAGTGTTCGGCAACTCCGACAGAAACACCTCAGAAGCGGAAAGAAATCCCTAAAACGCAGCAGTCAAGAAAGCTGATGCACACTCTCCAACGAACACAGCATGACTACTAATCCCTCCTCACGAATGACAAGGCCGAGTCATCTTACACACAATGAATGGTCTCCCTCTAACTGACTTCAAAGCGAAGCATTTGCCACCACACGGACTTGAGTGATGGAACCGCATTCCTGTCAGTGACGCACAGGGTTAACTAAACAAGCAATTTCAGCACGGCAGCATTTGCTAAAAAAGCTTGATGGGGCCAGCTAAGCTCCAGTGATTGGCCTTTGTGTGTGAAAGTGACCACTTAAGTGCTGCGCAGCCCCTCCTGGGTGTGTTTGTAGGCATAAGCACTTCCTCTGACTTTTTGCCTGCTCGCGCTGTCTGTTTGTGTGTGTCCTGGAGAATGTGTTGCTGTGTGTGTAGAGTACATGCTCAGTGGTGCATTTGCGGTGGGTTTTTTTCTGCGGTGTGCATTTGTGTGAGAGCGTACATGTGTGTTGCCTTGATGCGTTGTGGTGCTGAGAAGTGTGTTTGCATCATTTCATACAAGGTTTTTTATGCTCCATGTTTAAAAATACTGCAGTTAAGCAGCTTTTGAAAGCGAGAGTATTCACAGATGCACAGACCCATTCCCCAACCCAAATAGTGTCCACAAACAAAATATGAGTCATTTCATTTTAATATAATGTGTTATTTTCTTATTTCAAGCTAATGCCCCTTATATTCTTTAACTTATTGTATTACCACTTTTTACATCTTTTATACTAAATGCATGCAGTCTTCACTTACCATGTTACACCTACGAGCTCAATCCGACTGGTTTCTTTGTGTTGCACTTTCTGATGACAAAAATAAGGCCAAACGCCTCTGAAGGATTTCCCCAAAAAGGAGTGAAGATGTCTGAAGTACAGGCCTGGCAGAGCTAACCGGAAAAGATACCCAAATGTTTGCTGATGTCTTTTGGCCAGAGACCTCAGTCAGTCAATACCAGCAAAAGGATTATGGCAACAAAAATCAAAACGCCACCGCAGTGATCCAGACTGAAGTATCTCAACAACTGTTGGATGGTGGTGGATTAAATGTAGACATTCAGGCCTGTCAGCCTCAGCTATACTTTGTGTTTTGAGCTAATTAGAAAATGTTCGCATGCTAAACTTAGATAGTGGACATTACCATGTTAGCATTGTCGCTGAGATTCGTGCTCGTTGATGTTGGTGTTGAGATCAGTCCCTGTGTTGCAGTATGTGTTATGTTTATTCATGCACACCTCTAATAACCTAGGTGCAACAACAACTTTCGTCTGTGTTGCAAACACAGCACACATGCACATGCACACGCACGCACGCACGCACGCACGCACGCACGCACGCACAGGTGCAGGCAACCTAAATTTAACCTTTATTTAAAAATAAATAAGGCATTGCTGTACACAGCGGGGACTGCTGTGGTGCCTTCCAGTGAAAGCTGCTCATCCAGCACTTACACCCAATAGGTTTCACCTGCTTCATTCCCATAACTCATCCCTGTTATAGTGTCATAGTCTGGGTGAGTCCTCACATAAGTGAACGGCACAAAATGAATACTTTGATATCGATCCATAGAATAAAAAAGACGTTGGTCCTAATGTTCAACTTGTGATAAATCACAGTGTTTGCTAGACATGTGAAATGTTAATTTTTCCTAGTTTTAGTTCTTCTTCTTGTTTCGGTAATGAATGTGGCAAAAAGCCTGCCTGGTTCTCTGACCTGTAGTTAAAGCTGAACAGGCCTCATTGAGAGTAAATTTCCTTCTTGCCTACAGATTTGCTGCCACTGGTTCCTGGGAGGGGAGTCCCACTGGTGGCCCATTAATATTTTATGAATCCCCTAGCAGCGACAAGACACAGTTACAACATATTAAACATGTGCACACAGAGTGATGTATTTTTTACACACTTTGTATAAGCTATTTACATAATTTTCACTGTGTACACAGAGTGTTATTTAACATATTCCAATATATGGAGCTCTGCTTCCTTCCCTTAAAGGCTACTTAAATCTTTACGGTGTTAGAGAGAGAGAGAGAGTGAGTGAGAGCGAGAGAGAGAGAGAGAGCGTGAGAGCGAGAGAGAGAGAGAGAGAGTGAGAGCGAGAGAGAGAGAGGTTCATTGTCAGTGAAGGGCGAGTCCTTCAGCAGACGGGGTCAGTGCTCTAATCTGAGGAGGTGATGATATTGTGAGGATATTTAATGAGAGGATAAAAGCAAAAGCGAGAGGGGGGGGGTGAGTATTAGCCTTTTTAGATATCATTAAACATTAACACTGTCAGGGGGCTGGAGCACGCTGGGGTCCTTTTCATTGACTTTCATGCTGCGTGCTAATAGAGTTTCACCTCTGGGGACCTTCAACACCCCCAACCCGGCCCTCGGTGCACGCGCCGAAGCTTAGAGCAGATGACATCGCCACCTCGCGTCTGAGGATGAGCTTAATGTGTGTGTGTGTGTGTGTGTGTGTGTGTGTGTTTTAGTTGTGGATTATGTGAGGTCATGCACTCTCTCTTGCTGCCTTTCTGTCTTTTGCTCACGATGACATACGCATATTAGAACTATTCTAAAACTATTAAAGGCACCTGAAGGGACTAGCATATATTAACCCAGGACTTAATCCTGAGAAGCACTTCAGATACTTTCCTACATAACATCATATGTGTGTGTATTTCCAGAGTGACGCTTTCATTTTAAATATTTAGCAAATTACTTTTGCTCTTATTTTAAGTATTGGTTCGTTTTAGACTAAAGACAGGGAAACTGTCATTTTCATAGTTCTATTATATAGAACCCTGTTCATGTTCCCTTAAGTGTACAGTTCAGTACGACTGCAGCAGTTATTTTTTATGATCTATTAATCTGCTGGTTCTTTTCTCAATTCATCATTTCACCTTTAAAACGCCAGAACATAGTACAAATGCCTATCGCAGTTTGCCAAAGCCCAAATTGATGTCCCTTGATTGCAACACATATGTCAAAGCTTAAAACTGTTCAGTTTCCTAATTAATAGGAGATACCATAAACAATATTTTATCGACTATCAAAATGGTCAAAAAGGTTCCCAACTATTTTTCCGTGGATCACCGAACTGATCAATTGACACATTATTCAGTTTTACTCATCACGTGTTGTTAATAAGCAGTTGCACTTTACTGTTATCACTTATTGACTTATAAAAATCACTTACAAACATAAGATAAGTAGAAGCTTATATTTTTGTTACAATGCTTATATAATCACCTTTTGGTGTTGTTCATACATTAACTTGTGTTCAGAGAAGATTTCCTACCGAATGGTGTTTGTCACATGAAAAACCAACAGAGGGCAGTGGTACCCTTCCAAACAGACGAGGCTTGGCAGCTCACACTACCTCAAACCTCAAAATGATTGTGCATGTGTGTGTGTGTGTGTGTGTGCATGTGTGTGTTTAGATGTGTGTGTGTGTGTGTTTAGGGGTGTGTGTGTATTGATTGTACACAGCTGGGTGTGGCTGTGGTTGAATGAGACTCTGTGGCGTTTGGGGCAGATGGAGATGGAAGGAGCTGTTGCTGTGATGTGAAGTTGCTAACACCAAAAATTAATAAATGGATTTCATTCACAGGAATTCCTCTCCTCTCCTCTCCTCTCCCACGGAGCGCTGTCTGTCAACAACTCAACTGCACATTGTAAGAAACACGACTTGCACTGATGAATCATTCAGTAAATTTGCCTGTATTCAAAACCCTTCATGCCTTCACTTCACTCAGTATGCTAACGTAATAATTCACTCCGACAGCAGAGGGGTGGATAGTGTGCTTCCACTCATTCAGTATTGCCTATAAAGCAGTGTTGTCCTTTCTCCAACAGATCCGCTGAATCCACTTCAACAATTGGTTTGATCTAATCCCTTTCTGCTGGGCCGGCGCAGCAAAGTAAGTTGTCATGTTGAATTTGATTCTAAAGATCACTCGTTTTTTTTAAAAGCCACGTCCTGGACTTTAATGCTCTTCACCCTCAGCTTCTACTTGTAAAATATTTCAAAACCAATGCAGGGCCGCTGAATTACTGAGCACATTTATCTACAGTGGATATAAAAAGTCTACACAACTTAATGAAATTGCAGGTTTTTGAAAAGTGAAATTGAATCTTCCAACAAGCAAAAATCCAGAAAAAAACCCCCAAAACACTGTATTCATTACAGCAGCAAGTCTTTGTGAATAAGTCTTTGGGATTTCATCCCACTCATCTTTGCAAAAATGTTCAAGTTATTGCTTTTTTTGACGGATGGTTGGATAGAAATGTGTGTGTTGGGGTGGGGGGTGGGGGGTGGGGGGGGGGGGGGGGGATCACTGCGGTTGGAAGGCATGCTGTAAGCACTCCGCTACATAGATGCTCAACAGCACGATTTTATAGGATTTTTAGATTTTGTTAGATCCCCTGCTGATTCGGCTGATACCTGACTTGTAACCCCGTCACCTGTTACCAATCATGTTTTCATCTCTTAACCCTGTGAACTGTTTAGGCCCATCAGCCAGGCGTCTGGTCTCCCCATTCTGCTGGAAGGCTGCCAGCCACAGGTCACATGACCTGGAAGAAAAAACCTGGGAGACTTTTGGGATCCCTCTACGGTGAGACACACCTTCTTGATGTTATTGCTTGCACACAGTAAGAGGTAACATGACTTACGTGTTGCTCCATTATGACTGAAAGGCGGCGCTTGTTTTGGACAGTCTCGGTTTCCTTCAAAATGTGTTGATCCTGTGCAGAAACACAGGCTTCTCCGAGAAAAAAAAAACAAGCTGTGCAGTGACAACGTATACTTCAATACAGTTTTTAAAGGGATTTTGCGGTGCCACATCATTTTGAAGACTCAAAGTAAATATGATAAGATTATCGAACCTGATAAGACATTTCTTATCCTCTGATTCAACCTTCATGTCTATCATTTTTTCTTTGGGCTTCAGCATGGGCTGGTTATCAACCTGAAGGGAAGTCCAAAGGCTGATGAACTGATCTGTGTGCGTGTGAGACCACATTGCTCTGGTGCCCTGCATGCCCTGGGAACACAGCACCCAGCGCAAATCTGGTGAGTGACGACAAACATTTGATCCATCAAAGGTAAATTGAGTGTGCGTATTACCCCCCTATTACAGAGAGGTTTAAGCAAGCAGGTGTCCTTGCTTTGAAGTTTTAGACTGGAGGATGGAGTGCTGAAATCAAGGCAAGGTTTATTAGCAATGATACAATGTGGAACATATGTTTAGTTGGCCATAAATAGGAGAGAGGTTTAATGTTCATGTCTACACATCAAATAGTCACTGATCATTTTTTTATATTCCCCTACCTCTTCTTTATCTTCAACTTTCCTTTCTGAATGTTAGATAAAAGTTACAAATATACACCTCTGTCACTCCAGCTTCATCTCTGTGACACAGTGTCATTTCAACACAATCTCCCATGAGGTTTAGTGGTTTGCCTAAACATAATGGTAATGTGAACGCTTTTGCCGAACTTGGCTGCAGAACATGAAACCATGACTCAACCAAACGACGTTATGGCAAAACCAAGGAAGACGGCTGCTAACCAATGCAATCATTCACGTAAACAATGCAGTCTTCATAATGTATAGAACAAACAAAAAAAGTAAATAGGTACCAGAGAGAAGTTGAAAATTGTGTTTCACAGCATCTTTTAAGACTATAGCCATGGCTGCCTGGTTGAACCAGCATATCACAATGACAGTATGTGGCAAAGATGCTATGCAGACATTCAGAATGCACAGTTCAGCCTTCTTTAAGAGCAGGAGACAGAGAAAAAAAACTGACTTTCTGCCAGCTTTCTGTATTTCAGTGGAGACATAATTACTGCAGCGGCAAAGTGAAAGAAGGGGCCTGTAACGGAAGTGAGAGGTAGTGTTGGAATGCAAGCAGGCATTTCTCCTGCAGATAGCAGAGGTTCAAAAACTAGAAGGCATTTTTATCAGACTGTTTTTTTTTCAGCCCACTCTGCCATCTCAGTTTTGCCATTCTTGGAAGGTTAGACTGAATTGTGTGTTGATGAATGAAAGCCGTTGGTGACCTCGGTCACAGGCCTGAATTACATGCACAGACCTTCAGATAAATGTATTAATCTTTTTACGACATGTCTTTGTGAAGTCTATCACCAGATTGGGCTGCCCTTTTTGTTGAGTAAAAGCGCATCTGACTACTTTAAACTGTGGAGTGTGGGGAGGAATCCCTTAAGGCGGACGTTACCCTTTGCCAACGTAGCAGCTTTTTAATTTGCTCCAGGTGTCAGAAGTTACCAAGGAAAGGCAATACTGTCAGGTTTGAAAATAGCACATCAACATCAAGTTCGAAATGATTTGACACAAAGTCACGAGGGAAAAACCAATGAAATGTTCAGCGTCAAACATTTCATTTCCTGCATTCTGGTGAATTTTTTCTGCACCAATTTATGGTGGAAATGTCCTTATTTATGTAAAGGAAAAAGAAAAACACTCGGCATGGTGACAATTCAATTATGAAAAATATAATTGAATAGTTTATCTGGAATTCTTTATTGCTTTCAAATATGTATGTTATCCCTCTGATTCAACACATGTAGGAATGAATTACTCTGCTTTTCTCTTGTTGTGTCTTCTTTACTGTCTGATAATTTCACTGAAACATCCCAAAATAAAAATAAAAAAAGATGTTAGGGCCCAGGTAGTTCAATACTAACGTAGTAGGAAGTATGAATTGTGATGTTTCACTTTGACACATAATTGTAAATCACATAACCATTGGTAGACTAATTGTCTGAGTGGAATTCATGTCCACAGTACTTAACCTTGGTGGTAGATTTTCATGGTCCCAGTTCATGTCATGTTTTCACCAGTGACCGATGACAAAGACCAGGTTGATATGACATGTTTACATCTTATTTCCCAACATTAAGACTCAAAAAGATCTCATGAATGCACCGTTAAACAAATGACCAGTGCAGTAAGGATCGAGGGAGACCAAGACCTGTCAAGGACACACCTCCATATTTGGGCAAGTATATTTCTGCCCATATTTGGTGGAGCCATTGGGACAGGACAGCATTATGACATTCAGCCTCGACATGTTGACTTTCAAAGAGGCGAACTGGAACGAAGTCTCTTTTATCCTCTCTGAGGGATTCATCCATGTGGCCCAAATGTTAAGTTAGTTGACTCTGCAGGAATCTAAAGCTTATCAACAATAACAACAGAGGCTTGCTGAGTTAGGCTACATGTACAGGCTGTGTACAAAACTGAACTTTTCTTATCCTCGCACATCCTGCATCTGACTCATATTTCATATTATCACCAAATTTTCAGTTATGAATAATTCTGTTGTGTTATAAGGGAATGTACATTAATTGCAGATGGCGTGCTATACATATAAAGCATTTCTTACACTTTTTTTTAACATTCATCAAAGATGGAAAGTCAGCTTGGTCACTGAGTATTACTAATAATTATATTGCATTGCTCGCCATGATTTTCCACATCACAGTGGAGCCCATATCTCTATCGCGGTGACTGATATTGCTTCAGCTCTGTCTTTTAATAGTAATGTATGCTTTGTGTCCACCATAATGACTTCATTTGAGAGCAAAAACATCCAAAACAGTGAGGGGGAAGGAAGGAAGTAGAAGTGTACAAGTTTCCTTTTAAGTTTCTCTGCATGGACATGATGGTCTGTCTGTCGGCCTGTTTCTTCTTCAAATCCTTTGAGCATGTTTGTACATGTCTACGCATACACATCTGTGTGTGTGTTTTGACTTTTAAATACTTGTAGCAAAGCGTGATATCCTCAGAAAAAATAATATATATATATATATACAGCAAAGCTGGCTCCCTCTACAGAGCACTGCTTTGGACTGATAGGAACCAAATCAGCAGATACTGGCTTCCATTGGTAACCCTACAGAAGAAAACACTGGGCTTTTGTTACCTCTGGCCATGATATGGCTTCTACCCAGCGCTACGATATGCGAGGCAGCCATCATGTATATGCAAATTCGTAGTTAAAGGCAAGCTTATCTTTGGCTGGACACAAACACGTTGGCAATCTAATACTCTGGCACATTCAGACAACTTTCCTTTGGAAACCTCCACCATGTAACCTCTGATGGCCAAATTAATGAGATGACATCATAGAAAAACATTAGAACAAGTGTTGTATTGTCCGAATAAAACGAGACACGTTACTCATTAGGTGGAATTATCATGTTAATCAATATGAATCACAAAATCTAGTGCGAGTAGGTTCCTCAATTGTCTTCATTTCACATCCCAGACAGTGAGTCATAATCTTAACTGATTTCAAGTTCTTTTGCTTTTGCAGATTGTTTTTGTGGTTCCAAGTAAAATATAGTTTTGCCCTAAATGCTCAGGCACAACCACAGATATTGATTACCGTTGATTTCATAAGCATACTGATTTTTGTTCTTTCAAATTTCACACAAATGAGGATGACAGAAATAGCCGTATCCCAGAAAACCTCTTTCCTCAGAGCAGAAGGATCTCAGTTGTGGCTGACAATGCTTGTTGACTTAATTGTGATCAAGATTATATCAGATCAACTAAAACGGCACTCGAAGAGTGCAGCACTCACCCATATTCATTCCAAAATGGGCATTCATGCTCTCTCTCAGCAATTCCCATGCTTCACTTTAATACAGTTGTTCACATTGTAACTTTAAGTGCCCAGGACCATTGCTGTGGTCTGTGGCCTGTTGCACTAGACCACGGGTAGGCAACCTTAGGCGCTGTGCCACCATTGGTATGCTGCAGCTTACCCAACGGCACCTTAGCAATAAGAGTGCAAAACAGTTGTCTGGAAATGTTGAAACTCTCCGTTATAATCACGTTGAATGACCTCTTTAACTGTCATTGGCAGTTGCACGGACTGTTATTTGCAGTAGTTTGGTTGATTTTGTCCACCCTACTCTGCCACTGATTGGCTAGTACTCCTTGCCTTCCTCACTGAATGTGTTCAGTTTATTGCTGATGAACAATGGTTGTTGAAGGTTGGTACGTAAGGGGGTTAAAGATTTCAAATGGATGTTTTCAAAAGAGATGGCAGTGTTCTTGTTAGTGCTTTCATACACAGTTACAATGTCCACATTTGTGTCCACATTTCTTTTTAATGTTGCTTTGCACCGTGCCTATATGGATGGAGAAAAACAATGACAGATCTGTTAGAGATTTCAATTTTGATGTGGTGTCATAATTAAACTTAATGTTGATATGGCACACTGATTAACGAGGACATTTAAATATTTATTCAAATCATATTTATATATAATGGCATCGACATGGGCACAGAGAGAGATTTTGTGGGTCTTGTTGATGGATGGGAGGGTTATGTAATTCACTGTCTTTTCCCAGGCCACCTAATTAGGCATCATCAAAATGCATTCGTAATAAATCAATCAAGGACATCCACAGAGTATACGGTATGAAAAGGATGTACAATCTAGTAACCAATGGGAGCAATTACAAAGTGTGTAACACACATACACACACACACACACACACACACACACACTGAGACCTGATTAATCTACCTTTTTATGCACTAAAATGTCATAGTGCAGCTCTGCCCTCATTATTTTGCATCCCGCTCCAGCGCTATCCCCCCAAACTGGCGGAGGACGAGCACTTAAGCAATGCAATGAGGATAAATATTAATGAGCTGGTTGAAATTTGCTTTCATGACATGATCCCAGTGTCTTAAATCTAGCAAAGGGGTTTCCCAAGCTCCATATGCCAGCTAAACAGCTGCCTACTCGCCTCTGATTGAATGACTTGTGATTTTGGCTGTTCTATAATGTTGCTTTTAGAGGCATCGGTCCATGCACCATGAGGTAGTTTGTGTTAGAAACATACTGGACTTTCTGCTTTTAAGAATGAACAGTGTCATAATTAAACGCTAAACTGTTAACTATGCAGAAACTTTATGACTGGACAAAATAAATTCACTTACACTGTGATATTAACTAAACTGAGCAGATGTTTTTCAATGAGCATCTGTTTTAAATCTCTTAGATTTGATTTGGTTACATCTACCCGAAGGCCACTTGTCTCTGATCCGACTAAAGTTCCACCCACATCAGCCGCTTGACACGTGTCAAACGATGCCCACAGCCCAGACTGGATGTGTCATGAAGGCAGAGGGAGTATAGTCACCCAGTAGCAGGGATTGTTTCAAATCGGGGAGCAAATGTGATAATTTTGCAGCTTTTCTTGAAAGCTGACGGATGTCATTGAGGATTGACAGACGCCACCGGTGTGGGCTTACATGGAAAATGGATGTGGATGTTTTGACGGACGTCAACCGCTGGTGTGTGTTGCCCCTTAATTCATTGTCAAAACATCTAACAAGTCTAACAAAGAGAGACGTCAGGACATTGATCCATGACTTTGTGAAAAAAGAAAAAAATACATTGTCGGTCCACATATTGGACAGTCTGTTGAGTAGAGTATGAGTATTTTAATTGCATACAATCACATTGGGTTCCCAATTGAATAGTCTTTTGTTCGGACAAATTATGTCTTCAGACTGATTAAAGTAGCACAGTTGTCATTTTGAGCTAAATTAACTTGTCTTATTTGTGGAAAAGCAGTTTTGTTATTGCAATGTGCTGCTTTTTTTTTCTTCTTTTGGCTGTCTTACACTGTGAGTGTCAGATAGACATGATGACAGGATGTGTTGCTTCACATCATGTACGCAACTGGACAAGACTGACCTGGACTGCTGCTGACAAATTGGTTTCAGTCAGATAAAAGACCAGCAAGGCAATCTAGACCCGCTTTGGTCACACAGTTATTGAAATGAATTTCTGCCACATGGGATATGTGTACTTGGCCAAAGTGAGGAACTGAACTGACGATTTCAAAAACTGTTTTCTTATCAGTCGCCAGGAATTAATTCATCGAGAAAAACCTGCACCATCCTTCCTTCCTTCCTTTAATCATCTTTCATTTCAAGCATCACAGTCCAGTCCGACTCACAAACATGATGCGACATGATTCTGGATTTTGTAGTTTACATTTTTCAAACATTTTTGTACTGCTCCAATTTGAAGCTGCCAACTAGGCTTTCAAATGGATATTGAAAGGGGCAGAGGCTGTCACTTACTTTGCTATTTGAGTACTCTATCTCAGAAAGCAGCATTTCTTTTCAATGTATCATTAGAAAGAAAAAAAAAGACTCGACAAATGCAAACTGCATATAAACTCGTTAGAGCTCACTTCGATGAAATGAATGACCTTACTAATATGCAATTAATAAAGCTACAGAATGAGTTGGTATTATTTAGCATGCCCTGTGATGTCCACACATGGAGATAATGATGATAGAGATCCGTATATTGCGTGTGGACGGGGACAGGTGTGTGTGTGTGTGTGTGTGTGTGTGTGTGTAAAATGGTTAGATATTCATCCTGCAGTGCTTGCTGTTTGCCAATAAAATGATTTGCTTCGGGGCATTCCGTCTGAAATAAATCACTTCCTGACCTGATTTAAAGAGCCAATGTGTTGCATTTCGGGGGATCTATTGGCAAAATGTAATAAAATATGAAAATATTTCTGACGGGGAGGTTAAAAAGATTAATTTCCAGCACATTAAGTATGTTTTCTTGAGTGTATAATAACCTGAGAATAAGAGTTGTTGTGTTTTTGTGACCTTAGTCTTAGCTGTTTATCTAAATATGGAGCGAGTCCTCTTTACAGAGTCCACTCTGTTTCTACAGTAATCAAGAACGGACAAACCAAACCCTGGCTCGAGAGAGGGCCTTTTGCATTTTTTACGTCAACCATCGTACTCGGTTGCAATCTCCAATGTCACCGCTAGATGCGGCCAAATCCTACAAACTGGACCTTTAAACCTATAAGAGAAACAGGATTTGATCAACCAGAATGGCCAACCATTCAGGAGACAGGGGCCCTCAATGTTGACCCATATTGGACGACCACCTCTAATAAAGACACAGATTTTGTCTTCAATAATAAACATATCTATAAAGGTTCTCTGGTTCTCTGAGAGCTAACAAAGAAGAATATCCACAATTAAAATACTTCACGGTTCAAAATCATGTGTTGTGCAAATGAGGCGATTATTTAGCCTTAAACATTGTTAACAAATAAAACGAGTGAAATCCGAACAGCACACTTCAGCAAAAGTTTTCAAGTTAAAAACAATCAAAAGCTATGGATGTGTATGTTGTGTCATTGCTCTTTAACACCGTGGAAGAAACTATTTTCTACCAATTGTGAGCAGTAATATTGTCGACTATATTAAATTTGAGTCCACCGACACTGCTGTCTGGTGTAAACAAGAAGACAGTCTCAAAGCCTTCGAAACCTTTTCATTAAGAAAATGAACCATGAAATGAAAGAAACGGAAAAGAATGTGCAGCAGACCGAAACCACGCAAGAGGTACGTTCACGGAAAACATTTTCTAAAGAGCTCTGTTGAACAGCCTGCCGTGAAGGAATACTCAAACACTTTGTTTTCAGACAGGATTTAATAGGTATGTGGCTTGTGGAGGTGGGATGTGATTAGAGAGTTCAGACAGTGCTGTGGGCGCTTGAGCTAAGAAGGATGGTGCTCTTGTAAGTCATTTTATTTTGGGCTCAAGACTTGCAACGTGTTTGTCTTTGTTCTTACTGCTGATATCATCTATTAAGTTTAAACCCATCGTTATATGTGTGCGATTCATCTTGGAAAACGCAGTCAGGAAAAGATGTTTGATTGCGAATGAAATTAGATTCCCTGCCTGAAGGTCGTTTGTTACCCGCTGAACAATACCTTGCCTCTTAAGTCAATTGTCCCACTTAATTGTTAAGCCATATCACATCTGATAAAACAGCTCCTGTTCAGTTTTTAATAGACCTTATTGCCTCTTCTCCATCCATCCGTGTGCAGACTCATTATGATTTTTGTCAGTGATTGAGTGACGCCTTCGCAGCTTCACTTCAGTAACCTGAAGTCAAACAAGAACAATCCAATGTTGGGGAGAAAGTAATCCATTTAAGATTAAAGTGACCTCTCTTCATTATATTTGTACTCGACGCTTGGCACTGGCTTTCAGAAGAAAACCTTGTAAAGATATCCTTTATTTTTGTGGAAAACACATCCCTAGACATATCTCACAGTGATTAATACTGCACAGGACCTTTTCATCCTCTCTGAAAAGGTCATGGTTCAGGTGGATACTGTATTCACTGTATATAGAAAGATAATGGCTTTAACCCGAGAGGTCGTTGGAGTGGGGACCATGTAAACCATGTTAATTTACAATAATAGACTCAAAGGAACAGTGGTATACTGAGGTCATGAGGGCCACAGCCAAAGTTACACAAAGAGTTTAAAAGTGTTCCGCAGTAAACATACACAAGCAGCTCCTATAGCGTCTTCAAGAGAAACATCCCCAGCTTTTATGTGGATGTCCAATCAGTACTGATGGTAAATGTAGGCCACTGAAAAAAATAATTCCCCAGTGCCTTCTGTATTGATGGTTAAAGCTGATTTCTCCAGTTTGTGGTGCTGTACCGGCTGTGCCTATATGTACCAGGATGCATTGTGTGCGAGTTCGCTATGTTACACAAGCTCTCTTTTAGTCTGATAAATAAACTCTCCAGCACACCTCTATCCGAGTGAGGAGGAAAACATTCATGCATAGTAACGCAGACACGGCTCGCTCTCTCTAGGTTGTCATCGGCGCCAGCGTTCAGCAAAAACTGCCCACGCCGGCATTATTTACAGCTGAATGAGCCTGTTTCTGTTGGCATCAGAGGGCAATTTGAGCAAAGGCACCACCAGTCAGTCGGTGTTTGGTCTCGGTAGTTTAGGTTCTGGAGGGTCGCTGCATCCTCGAGCGGCCTCTCGCCGGCGGAATAACAGAGTCAGCCAAAACGATGTAGAATGAACAGTGTAAAAAAATCCTTGTCTCTGCATTCATATTTTGAGACGCCACTTTCGCTGTTGGAAACAAAATTAGTTTGCAATACAAGCGAAGAGACCAAGGACGTTTTTGAGCCCCATAGCTACCAAAGTTGAAGTAGCACTCTGTAGTTCTTCCTTTCCACCAACGACATCACTGTCACGCCACCGGATGAAGGAAGAACAACTAGCTGGGGAATTTCCCCTAAAATATGTTTCAGTGTTAGAGTAAGATGTTGTTTCAATCAACACATGTTTCATGTTCTGCCCTTTTACTAAAACAACATTTTGTACATTTTTTCTCTCTCACTATTTGCTAAGAGATTGCTGAGGGGGGGGTTAATCACTCTGGACGTAACAGTGTCTAACATTGCTAAAAAGCCCATAGGCAAGGGCATTAAGGTGTGGAAAGAGAAGCCCCTTTCTGTGTCTGTATGTTAATTTATCACACAACTGGAGCACGAAGTTGAAGACACACACACACACACACACACACAAGGTGCAGAACACCTCAGATCTTTTGCAGAATGAAACCTTCATTCAAAACCATACAATAATTACAATAAAAATCTGGGTTGGATTTTTGAGAGATATTGTTAGTGTGAATTACATGTATATATAGTGACTGTACACAACACACGAGACCAGTGCTTACTGCACTGATGAATATTTATTTCTCAATAAGTATTGATGCATTTCCTTAGGTTGCATTTTGTACTGAAAATCAGACCAGAGCATATTTTAAATAGAATAAAGTACATAAACACAGATAAATCATGTGTGGAGACAACTACGAAAGCATAAATTAGAGTTTTTTTCAGGTACTAATACACATTTTGGATATCAGGCCTCTTACTGTTCTGTTTGCTTTATGTGTCATTTCAGTGTGTTACAATTGAAAATAATAAGATAAAAATAAAACTGACAAACAAAAGACCCAATGACCAATTTGTTGGATGCTTTTACATTTAAGATACAGATCCACATGTGGGATCAGGCACAATTTTCAATGAGTGTGTTATGAAAGAGTTTATGTGAGGTCCTTAAGGTTTCAGGGAACACTTACAACACAAAGTGACCTCCTTCTCTAAGACAGATCACTTCAGCCTAAAGCATTACAATATAATTTGTTCAACTTGTGGCCATCATGCTTTGCTTTGAGAGCTTAAAAATGGTGTTAATATTCTCAAACACTAAAGACTAATTCACTTATGATGAAAGCAACTGTAGAAAGATAAAGTATATTGGTAATGCTTTAGTATACCTGCCGTATTCTTTATTATATTTATAAGATATATAAGCTATATTAAGTCTCATCATCTTTCCAGTTCCTCACGCACTGTATATAATTATTTCTGGGGTCATGGATTAAATTTTGGCAAAACTGAAAAAGCAAATGTTATGGTCCTACCTTGGAGATACCTGCACTGCACTGCGCCAGGGCGAAAGGGTGCTATAGCCACGTCCCCAATCTGCGTAGCCCGTGTTTAGCCCCCTCAAGCAGTTTAGTAGTGTTTTACATTTTTTTTAAAGGCTAAAGAAACAGTAAAACAGTCACTCTGTTCCCAGTCCGATCCGCCAATCCGGCGTTGTCCGGTTTGGGAGTTGTCTTTCTTGTTGTCTTCGAACTTTAACCCTTTCACAATGTGTTTTTAGTTCATGGAAGTTCATTGTCACATTTAGGTCACCGGAAAATGTTTATTGAGCATTCAGTTGTACCTATCTTCATCCTCAACAGTCACTTTTGGTTGCAACAACCAAAATGGCGACAGCAACACAATGCACTTCTTATGGTGGCTGCACTTTGTATTTAATTCATTTCATCTCCGATCTTGTGATAGCCATTTCATCCAAAACATTTTTACCAATGCACAGTTGTAAAAAAAAAGAAAAGAAAGAAAAACATTTATTTTGAATGTGCTCTGTGCCACATCTGCTTTCATTGAAGAAAACTCTAAATTCATGAAAATAGACGCATATTGGTCGGGAGAAAAAATCCTGGCGCCTGCTATGCTTGTTGAACCGACTCACTGATAAATCACAATAACTCAAACAAAAATGCACACAATACAAACAAACATTTATTTAGCATGCAGGGTCCCCACCAGGATGGTTAAAACACAAGACATATCTATTGCTCACAGACAGGAAGGAGCGCATTGGAACGAAATGGTGGGAAATTAATAAAACAAACATAAAATCAGCACAGTAAGATAAGAATAAGGTCTGCAAGTGTCGGTATTGACCTGGAAAGTAATTGCAAATGTGTTATCAGTTAATCACAACATGTGCTGGAGAATGTCTGGGACAGACTCCTCCTCAAGCAGAGAAATGGATTCAGTCAATTTCATAGTCGATTAGTACTTGTTTTGTGTGCTTGTTGCAACACAGTGGCATGAGAATCACAACAGTACGGTCATTTGTATGCAGCAATAAAAAAAGTCAGCATGACCTTTTTTTCAATGGTTTTACCATTATAATATATGAGTCTGTGGGCTACCGTGTCCCACTCGACTGTGAACCAAAGCATTGTGGCATTAAGCTGGGTTTGTCACGTGTTCGGCAGGGAAATGGTGATGGTAAGGTTTTCATTACAACATCGTAAGGTACAATACACAAAATCAGAAGCCGATGTCAGCAGCAACGCCGGAAGGAGCATGGAGCTACTGTGTTTGATAGCCTGGAGGAGGTTTGATGTCACTCAGAATATCCAGGCACCCATTTCAATTGTTTGCCACATCCGACCCCTCCCCCCCAACAATACCCCAAAGGGCATCCTAATCTGGGGCACCCATCATGTCTTCTGCCCACGTAGAGGAGAACACTTGCCCATGCGTTGGTCAAAGCATAACGGAACGGCTAGACCGGGGGAGTATTTTCTGGGGTTACTCGCCAAAGGTGACGTCAAGTTGTGACGCTTTGCCCACATGACCACAATGTGTTGGCCAATGACTTGTCAGTATTTCATCATGTCTTAGTGATAGGGGAGGGATATATTATTTCAATTCTACGTTGCTAATCTTTTCGTTAACATCTGACGTGGTGGTCAAGAGCTGCACAAAAGGTAAATCCTCTCTGAATATTTAAAAATAATGTCACAGATGAGAATATTGCTATGGTCAAATGTTGTGGTTCTCATAGAAAATATCTCGTCGCAGGGCCATTCTGCCTGGCGACTATTTGTATGTACATGCAGTGTGACGTCTTGGGAAGGGGGGGTTGGGGGGGGAATAATAAGAGCAGACAAAAAATGTAAACTTTTTCCGGTGAATCGCCCTAATTGGATGAGATGTTGTGTCTTGTCGCGTTAATTTCCCCAGATGTCTAATTAGATTTTTTTTGGGATTAATCATTCGATAGATAAGCGAGCAATAGGGTGCGATCATAAAATTCTTTTAGTTATCATAAAACTATTTATATATAAATACTACTTGCTTAACTTGCATTATACAGGGGTATACGTGTGCTGAGTTTACAAGTGTGGGCGTGTGCGTTTACTGTGAATGATAGACTCATATCGTCAGGAACATGGATTTCAGTTCATGATGCAACTAAATACCTAGAGCTATCCTATTTATATGGAAACCGGGAAGTCAGTTTACTCTTAGCTGCGTCAATATCATTATCTTATGAATAAGTATTTGATGAAGTAATTGTTCTCCATTAGCGACTACCCACAGCATGAACAAAACTAGCATCGTCTCTTCAACGGATGATTTGGTCAAAGTGAAGAAAAGGGTAACCTGTCCGCTTTCACGGCTTATTAGCAGACACGCACCAATAAACTATGTTAACCCTCCAAGCTAATGCTAGGAGGCAGAGGAACAATGCAAGGGGCCGTCAGCTTGCGATTGCTTGAGATATTAACCGGGTCAATTGATTGGAGATGACAGGTTTGAAGCCCGCTTCTGGGGCGAATAGATCCGGCAGGATGGCTGCTTGCAGACTGTATTGCCGCAACAAAAGGCTCCTCGGCATGTCTATCTGCTGATATGTTGAACATTTCCCTTTCTGCTTTCCTACAGCTTATTTTCCCAAATGCGTCTCGGCTCTGTATGGTTGAGAGACCATTTTGAAATCTTAGAAAGTGCTCTGCTGTAGAGGGAACGTGCTAATAAGACACAGTTTGAACCAAAACAAAAGGACACTTCTTAATCAGGGTTATAATCTCAAAGAAGTTCCTGGCAAGTTTAATTTGTCCCCTGCTTTTTTTTTTTTAGAAACACAGCATGCGCTGATGATTTGAACTGCAGGAGACAAAAAAGCCAAGTGCTTGCTGAAATGCTTTGTGTGTCAATTTGAGTGTGATTTCCTCCCAAAACCTCAGCAAAGTAGATTTAAAATACTGTCATTTATATGCAGCACTTTGACCAAGCACTGTGGACAATAGCAATACCAAAAACCAGCAGGAACAATTTCACAGGTTAGGGGTGAAAAAAAACAAATCTGAAAAACCAACATGATGAATATTGCATGGATAGCATAGAGATGGTTTCGTTCATGACGAATGCTTTTCATCCGTTTTGTGAACTGAATTCTGTAACATACATTAGTGACTGACAGTAGTAATGTTCCCTTTATATGCGCAGTCATCTGCAGAGTTTTAATGTCCATTGAGTGCAAAAGGGAGTTTTTGACAGCTGGCTTACCCACAGCCAACACAATAAGGATCCAAAGCAGATTGGGCTCTACGATAAAATAATCAGAACCTTTTACCTCAGACGTCATCAAGAATATGCGTGTGCATGTTGGCAACGGTAGTGGCGTTTTGACCCAGCCATCCAGCTATTGGTTTAGGTTGCATTCGCAATCTTTGATGGTCAATGACCTTACATAGTTTGACAAGCCATTGCTCTCACTATCACATCACAGTCAGACTCACAATATGTGTACTCAGTTTCACTTCAGGGGATTATGTGCCAGAGTACATCTTCAGGGACCTCCCTCGTCGCCATCATTGGGTTGCATGGAAACCAGCAGAGAATTCAAGACGTCATTGCTCACAGCATTCACAAAATGTCGAACTATTCCTTCACGCTTTATGTGCTGCATGCTGAGGCTAACTAGCCAGATGACATCAGAGATACACACATCTTCTCAAGCTCTTTAAAATCATTCCCACTTGTTTTTGGCCCACTAACCTAAATCTTTCATTGTGTTTCAAGGTTTCTCCAAAAGAAAAACGACCGTATAACACAATTCAGGCTGTGCCCTCAATTATAGAGGTAAGAAAGACATTAAGAAAGACAAATCTACAACAGCAGTGAAAAATGCAGAAATGATTTAAAAATGGTTTGGTGCATCGCAAGGGGCAGTAGCAAGAAGCAAATTGTGACATAAATTAAATGAGAAAAAAAAAATCACAATGCAGCAAAAGATCATAACAATGATCAACACACAGGATATGAGGCCAGCCTCCCCTCCACCACAATCCTAGGTGAACCCACAAACAAATGCTTCAACCTTTGTCACACAGGTTACAAAGTGCTTTCCAGTACCATCAGTTAAGAAAACACCGAAAAAACAGTAATAAAAAAAAATAATGAGTGGACAGTGTCTGGATGGTTATCTGACACATGAGCTTGTTAGCGCCTTTAGTTGCTACACACGTCCTTCTGTCTGCCACCTTTTAACAAAAACACTGTGGGCATTAGACACATATGAATAGGTCTTTTGGGGTCTTTTCTCCAAGTTAACACATTACGTTTTCACTGCTTTCTAGGTGTTGCTTATTGGTTTGAAAAAAGAATCCCGAAGAGGTGCTAAAAGCACAAAGCCTTACACTACACGCACCAAGTTGGCCGGCCTAACTCACACAGGCTCTTCCCTCTACTGGCCTCAATGGGTAATACTCAAAGCACAAGCACGCATTTACCCACTGAAAATGTGTCGGCCAATTAGGACGTGCCTACCCAAATACACGTTGATAACCACGAGGCAGCAAAGACATCAATTTGCCCACTGACAGCCTACCACAAGAGATGACCCCGTTAGTATTGTATGGATCTTCAAGATGCCTATTTTCAGTGCCTCAGCGCAGACCACACAGAGAGCAGTGTCCAGCAACCACTAGCTTGGCCCGGCTTGGCTACCCAGGATTTGCGCAGGTAGACTAACATCCTGCGGAAGCCCACCGCCGATATCTCTTTGCTGGGCCTTTCCGCTTGTTGACCACTGCTCTGGGGTGTGATGGACTACCGCTGCCCTCCCCCCCAGCTCCACCTGGTCGGGTAGCCATCTGCGCCATGATTTTATTAGCCCCTTGAATAGCAGCTTTCCTGTCGCCCCCTTTACCAGACATCTGGCAGTGGGTCGAGGCTTCCTGGCAGCAGCCACTGGAGACTATAGCCCCGGTTCCAGGTCTGGTGGATTTTCTCAGGGTGCAAGGTTGTACAGAGGCATATTATCTCAGTAAGCCCCCCAGGGTTTCACTCCACACACTTCCTGGTTTCCAAGAAGACTGGAGATTCCAGACCCCATACAGGATAAACAGGTCTGACAACCGCACCATGTTGGCATACATCAACAGATAGGGCATAGTTCGGTCTGCTGCCCCGTTGAGCACGGCAGAGAGCCTGTGGTTGTGGACCCCTGACAACCTGTTGTTTCTGAAGGCTCTCAACATCCCCGGGTTGGCGTAGCAGAAGTGGATATATTTGCCAATTGTCGCAACACCCACTGCCTGCTATGGTTCTCCTTGGCAGAGCAGGGAGACCACCACTGGAGGTGGACACCTTTGCACTAGTGCCATGGCCAAGAAAGCAGCTTTATCTCTTTCTGCCGCTACTTCTCTTCCCTCCTGTGTTGGAGAGAGTGAGGCTGGAGCAGTTGTCGGGCACTGTAGGATTGTGTGATGGCATCTCACAGCCAGTGAGACAAATGCTGTTTGACAGAGCCACACCTTCAGAGGCGCCTTTGTAATGGACCAACAGCTGCTGCATCTGCCTTAAGTCTCCTGTGCATACAACACACAGACAAAGCACATGCTGGGCAGAGTCGGAAAGACAATTAATCTTACCCGCAAGGAGTTAAGTGTTAAGACATCAGGTGTTGATGAGGGATTTGCTGACAAATGGTTGTTTTACCCACGATATTGAGATGAAGCTTCTTCATAGAGGCCAACTGGTTAACTGCATAGTTTTGTCGAGTCGTTTTTCACCAGAAGTCTATAATGTCCACCTTCCATTGCTGCAGTTCTAGCTAATGTTACAGCAGGGTGTTAGCTAAGTTAAGCTAGCTGATATCAATAACAGATGACATGCCAGCTAACTTCTAATATTGTTTTATTGCCAATGTGCTGTACTGTGGTGTAAGGCTGGCTTTATTTCACATTTTTCCACAGTTTCTTGAGTCCATTCACAATTTTCACAGTGAGACAAAAGCGGCAACGTTTTGTTCATTATTGATTAATTAAAGGAGCCAGCTAGTCACCTGGCTTGTTTCCTTCAAATAACACTGCCAAACACTCCTATTACAAAAAAAAGTGCAAACATTGTCTACATTTTGAGACAACAACAATAGCCTGAGGTTGTGTTTGGCTGAAAATTTGTGTAACTGTCGCCAAAGAAGCTTTTTTAAAATTTAAATAAGAACTTGCTTAGGTAATTATAGCAGTAGAAAGTCAACAGAGTGGGTGAAGGAATTAATATTTGGATCATGCTGTCTGTGTGTAAAGACATTGGCCAAATGTTTAGAGAACAACAACAATAGTTGAAGCCTGGGGGAAAAAAAAGATTGAATACAGTTTCTGTTTCAAGTGGCACAGCAGATATTTAAATTCACATTACAGAAAAGATAAATCTTGTGAAATTGCATTTTATTCTACACATGATCTCAGAAAAGTTTAGGAGTGCTGTAAGTACAGTGGCAATGTCACAATCACAAATCGCAATAATTCCATTTTCATGTTATTGGAAAAATGCATTTTCTCATATTTGTTCTCAGTGGGTTATGCAATCTTTCTAATGACACCATGGAGCTATCTATAATGTCATTACACAATGATTAAACGTCAGTCCTAACTTGGCATCGATGCAGAAACTATTCCTTAATTGAGTATTCCTTGATTTATTCTGTAATATATGCAAATTATAGGCTCAGCAAGGGAAGACACTAAAATGAACAGAACATTTCTTCTAACTTCTTCCACAAAAAAGTAACTTCTGCTTTCTGTATGCATCCATGCTGTCATAAGCCTTTGCCTTAGTAGAACAATTCACAGGGGAAAGTAATTTGACTAACTACTGTTAGGGCACTGGAAGAAAACTTAAAAGTCTGACTCATTGGAAACAGCATTTTACCGGTGAGGACTTTGCCACTAAGGATTTTGCAAGTCAACGTGCTGCACCTCGAAGTGAACATTATTACACAGGGATATTCATTCTAAGGAGTTTAGCCCATGCATTCATTACCGTCATTTAGTTTCATCCCTAGTGCAGCCCTTTGATACAAATGAATAGTTCTGCCCCTTTAGTGGTCAGTATTATGATTTGTGAACCATTGCGCATCCCAAATGTATTTTTACATCTAAAAAGGTTAGCCGATTTGCTCCCTCTGAAATGTGGGGTCCAATTATAAACAAAACAATCAGGTTCCTTTTTTATTTTTTATTCATTTATGAGACAGTAAATACCTGGGGGAGCTGAATTTAATTACATTTGGTTATTTCCCAAACCTCTCTGCATATTTATGTATTATTTATGCAGTGAATATTGTGTGGGGACCTCATAAAAATGATGCCAAGCTGTACTGTATTTGCAGACTCCCCTCTACAGTGTTTTATTTTTTGCACACATTTTTGGCTAAATTATCGGCTGCAGTTTGAGATGTGTGGCGACCTGTACGTTGAGCACAATGAGATGAGTTTTTTAAAGTTTTCCATTTTTTTTACGGATTTGTTGATAATAAATTCCTAAAAAGAAGGACACAAATGCATGTTGTCCTATATGTTTGGCCAGATACAAAAGGCAAGAAAATAAAATCTGTTCTTGAATTTCTTGCAAAAACACAAAAGCTGTTGTATTGCAACCCGACTGAACAGAAGTTATGTATCATCTGGTATTTATGATCCGTCAGATGAAATATGTGAACTTGTATAATAGTATAGATAACATGTTTTCATGTGATGTTGTGTTTGGCAGGTGACTGGCTGGCTGGAATACCACCCTACCCCTTCTCCTTCTGAGGGCATCCCATTCCAGGACGGTGCTTTGTGCACTCCTCCCCTCCCCCCGCCCCCACCCCCCCCAAGCATGGAGCCCACCAAAGTCCAGTCAGATGGTGGCCTCAATGTCACCCTTACCATCCGCCTCCTCATGCATGGAAAAGTAAGCAGGCACAGACATTTATGCTGGCTGTAGTCGAAGGGAAAGACATGTTGGCAATTAGTTTCTTCATTAAAGGGTACATTTTGACCACAAAATAATTTGTTTATACATTACTCTCCGCATGTTACCTTGAATTCTTCTCGATAAAACTTTTTTTGCATACCTTCACGGCGAAAGGAGAAATAAAAGACATTTGCATTTACCAGGCAGGGAAGGTCTAATGCAAATATGATTGGTTGCATTATGGGAAGTATACGGACCCAGATGTTTTTGAACCACAGCAGAGACTAAAAGCCTCAGCTGCTGACCATTCTTTTCTAAATCGTTCTAAGTCGTTGAAGATTAGTATACTACAATAGCTCTGCTTTTCTGCAACAACAGCCCAGTAAACTAGTTGAACTCACAGATCCACTGCAGCTGTGAATTCATTTTCACCCTGAAAGATAAACATGAAAGCTCATCTTATCTCCTTGGCGGATTGCTGCCGCTCCTCTCCCAGTCTCACCATGACAGGGGGTTCTGTGCAGCTTGCGACATCCAACTCGGACTAAAACATGACCTTTAGTGTTAAAGATGGAAGTGCAGAGCTTTGATTTTAGCTCTGCTGATCCCACAGCAGTTTCCACCTTCCTAAGTCATTATATAGCATGACAGAATTGATACAGAGGTTGGACTTGTTGCACCCTCAGCTTCCCCGACCGTTGACGTTTCTCTGTCTAAGAACATCGTGGTAGCTGTCTTTTGTCTTTCAGTGCCACTGTCCAGCTCTCTGCACTAGCTTGACCTCACAACAGTTTATTGCGTTGGTACACACACCGAGCCTCTGGGATCGGGACGGTTGATTAGAGCTCACAAGTAGAGACTCAACTTCCAGACTTTAAGAGTGACAGGCTTCTACCGACTCTGCTCAGTGTGTTCCTGTCTGTCTGCCCTCAGTGTTTTCAGGATTCCCAGGGCACAGAGTAAGTGGGCACCACCATCGATTTTTTGTTCAAGCACTTATGTGTACTGTGCTCTCCCTCCATTCTCTTCCCCTTCTACTCTTTGTGTGTGTGTGTGTGTGTGTGTGTTTGCTCCCACTGGTTAAGATCCATCATGCTCAGTTAGCTTGGCCATTGCTTTCCTGTCCCTTCTGCAGTTAGGTGCTAAAGCTGTGATTCACAATAACTAAAAGTGGCAAGCAAGTTGCCTTAGTTATTTTAAGTCTGCAGAGTTTATTAAAGGGTAATGAGGGAAATTGAATAAAAGTTGAAATGCCTTTGTCTTTAGGGAGGTCTTCTGGCCGCTAGGTAAATGGAAAACCCATGCTGCACGTCTCCACTGAGTTGGCCTTGTTGGTGGGGTATACGGCGCAAGGACAGAATCTTCCCCTTGTTTTTTGTGCCGATCAATCTGCAGCCCGATGATCAAGACAGGCCCAGTCAGGCCTCAGGGATGTATAGTAAATGGTGTATGGGGGAGGACATTTGGCAGCATGACACCGGTGTGGCTCTTTTGCTCACTGCAGCAGAAGACTGCCATTTGGTTGGGCTGGGTGAGGTGTTGGAAAGCATTGTCAGCATGGTCTATAAGGGGCAGTCTATAAGAGCCCTTTGCTCCACAGTGTTGGTCGCGCAGGACATCTGAAAGACTTTGTGGTGGACACGTGTGTCCCTGAAGGTGGAGCATGTACTGTCCTGGATGTTCGTCTTCGGGACTTTGTATAAGCAGAAGTGGTGGGCGCAGGTTGTCAATGGTAAATGGACTTTTCTTGTCTTCCGACCACTCAAAGCACTTTAACACTACATGTCATTCAACCATTCACACCCATTCATACACTGATTTCAGGGGCCAGCTGACCATCACAACTAACTAACATTCATACACCGCAAGCTGGGGATCGAACAGGCGAGCCTTTGATTGAATGAGGATGACTCGCTCCAACCCTGGGTCACACAGACCTGGTCGTAAAAATATGCATCTGATTAGATTTATTGTAGCTAAGAGTTGGTCTAACTGTCAGATGTGAGGGATGCATCATTGTGTAAGAGCTTTAAAACCCTTTTAGATCACAGCCACCGATTTGAAAATATATGAAAAAAAACAATATCATGTCATCCATCTATCAAACAATCTGTAACTTTTAGCGACAAGCTAAAGACTTGCGCATCAACTGGCCTGCAGCTTTAACGTCACAATGGATGTAACCCTGAGTTGAAGCTTATGGCCCTCTGCCTTTTGCTCACTGTGCCACACCAAGCTCATGAAGAGTAATTACATGCAAATGGGAAGTGAGTCCCTCAACACCGCCATGCAGCTGTGAACCCTTTGCTTGCCCTTGTACTGTTTGCACCTTCTTCAATTAATCATTGTCTGAAAGTCCATGTTTTACTCTCTTGTCTGTTTTTTATTTATTGTAGGAGGTTGGAAGCATAATTGGAAAGGTAAGTTATTTTTATTAGATCACAAATGTTTGTGCTCAAAATACATGAAACATGATTTGAATCATTTAAAAAAAAAAGTAATTTAATAAAATGTACTTTTTTACAGAAAGGGGAAACAGTAAAAAAGATGCGAGAAGAGGTGGGTTTCAGTCCAAACACAGTTTAAATAATTCAATAATGAATAGATTATTCAAATTTAGTATTTATTTATTCCTGGATTAAGGACTCGCGTCAATTGTATTGACCCCATTGACAGTATGTTTGTGTTGTTTTTCCAGAGCGGAGCGCGAATCAATATTTCTGAGGGCAACTGTCCAGAGAGGATCGTCACCATCACTGGACCAACAGACACCATCTTCAAGGCATTTGCTATGATTGCCTACAAATTTGAGGAGGTATGAGGAGAGTGTGACAGCAGTGTTTCTATATTAAGTGAAAAATGCAGGTCTGAAGGGGGTTCAAGGCCTTTTGCCATCATTATGTACACCCAAGGTGTGCCTGGAATTCATTAGTGTCATTTTTGACATGGGTGCTGTATCTCAATTTGAAAGAGCTGACACAAAGATCTGTTTATATCTTAAAGGACCTCAACTTAGTTTATACATCTATATAAGGTGCATACTCCATCATGGTAGATATTTGTATCCCATGGCTGGGGGAATTTAAAACAACTTTTCCCTCTGATTGTGTCTTTGATTTGACTCAATTACTTGATATACCTAAGCATTGTGACTGCGACTTGCAAGAGGTGACGTGTGTAAAATACTGACACAGCCAGAGAGCAGTGCTCATTCATAAAGCAGAAAAGATATGAGAGAATGATTGAAACACACCTTTGAGTTTGTGCACTGAATCTTATGGATAGGCATCATTGATTTGTTTGGGTCACATTGAGGAATATTTCACCATTGCAAAATTAAATAGACATTCTTGTTTTCCAGGATATAATCAATTCCATGAGCAACAGCCCAGCAACCAGCAAGCCCCCAGTCACCTTAAGGCTTGTGGTGCCGGCCAGTCAGTGTGGCTCCCTCATAGGTAAAGGAGGCTCCAAGATAAAAGAAATGAGAGAGGTATGGTATGCCCCCATTTTCAAAATTCATACATGTTGGTCTAATGATCTTAGACAGTCCAAAGATATAAGTAAACATTGCCAACACTCTCTGAAATCCTAAATCCAGAGTGCTAGAACTTAACTTGTGATGTCATGAAGTAAAGTGTGGAACTGCTCCATATAGGAGACAATGACGATGAATGAAGATGTTATAGATGACACAGAGTGCAGCCAGGGTAATGTTCTGAGAGTATGGGTACATTTTCTGTTGCAGAACTGAACACATCAATAGAATAAAGCTCATTTGTGTATAAAAAAGGGAACCAAGCATTCAATGGACCCACACAATCAGTCTTCTATTCATTGTCTATGAAGCAGCTCTAGACTTAATACTTGATGACATCACAGGCTTGATACTTCTCTGGTTTTTGACCATGGAAAGAACATATTGTTGGAATTCATAATTTAGGAGGTGTTCCCCTTTTAATGGGAGGATGTATATAGAAATGTGTGAATTTTCTTTATTCTTTTTATTTGATATGTTGGAATTTGATCATGTAATAGCTGAGTAAATTCTCACCTTGTTGCATCAATAGTTTAATGAGCACAGGTGAAGCCTTGTTACAGACTTTTTATATTTGACTCATGATGGCAGCACATTGAACATTTTACATACTTTGTTCACCGATCAGCATAGACTCAACAACTATACTCTTTGGGAAATGTAAATGTAACCCATCCACTATGTCAGTGGCTTGACGAGTGACAGAGCAAAGGTTACACGTTGTAGCATAGACAGAGTTCTCTAGCCATGCCATCCTATCTGACACAGGCGCTGTCCTCTAAGGGGGTCTAAAAGCAGGAGTAAGCAAAGTCAGATTATTGGCTGTTTGGAGAATTGAGGGTGCACAATATATCCTTGGAATTAATACTAGTACATATACCAACCCTGTTTCCCATACAATTACGTTACCATACAAATAAACTGCATTTACAATGATGTTTCAAGGTAAACGTATTTTCACTCTGATTACGGTCTCAGTTTTATTTAAACTGTTTTAAACATGTGGCTAAGGTTGTTAACTGTTAGGTTAAGGCAACAAAAGTATTTGGATAGGTAAAAAACGTCATTGTTTTGGTCAAAATGACCATGTTCATTCTGTTTTTTAAGCTACAAACTGGAATGTAAATAAGGAAACAGTATCTTTTGGTTTAACACAGGACATGAACAGTGGCCTCCTTGGTAAAAGCCCTGGGTTTGTTTGAACCAATCACCCTTCCACCACCTCAACCTACCTTACGCAGTCTATCATTAGAAACGTATTTGTGATACGTCAAAGACAAACATAATCCGGGACAAAATACGTTTATTACCTCCAAAGGTTATTCACAATGCAGTTTCATTGTTCAGGAACAGAATTTTTTAAGAGACACGGCTACACATACACATCTGACTCCGAGGTTTACAACCATGCTAGTGGATTTGGGTGGCTGCACATAAATGCTATGGTCAGCATGCTAACATGCTCAGACTGACCACCGTTTAACAATTCTACCTGCACTGCCTATTAGTGTTGGGAACATGTTATATCCACACCCAGTGGTGCAATGCGGCCCTGTTGTAGTACAATGCTACAACACGGCTGGTTACAACAGTACCAGATCATACCCAGCTGTGATATTGGATGTTGTCAGAGGTTCAAGAAAGTTGCACTTTTCAATACTCGTATACTCACCAAAATCATGAGCAACAGCCTGTGCGACTTAGAACAGAATCCTGTCAACATTGTCCCTCAAAGTCCCTATACTCTACTCCAGTCCACAGGGGCCCAGGTCCAGGTGGCAGGGGACATGCTGCCCAACTCCACAGAACGTGCAGTGACAATCTCTGGGACCCCAGAAGCCATCATCCAGTGTGTCAAACAAATCTGTGTGGTCATGCTGGAGGTACAGTATGTCAAGATTGAGCGACCATTTATTCAAGTGCTAATTTTTAGCAAAAATTAAGTTGTTTATTCTTGAAGAACTTACAATTTGAGGCTCCAAAAGCTGTGTCACATTTCTGGTGAGACATTCATGCACCATGTCTCCACAAGAAGTTACATTCACTGGTTGTGATGGCAAAACACATTTTCTCAGGAATCGATTGTTGAATGGAAATCAGTGTTTATAATTTGAGAAAAAAGATAATATGAGACACAAATTAGGCTTTGTCTGGGTCAAAAATACCTGATTATTGTTGTCAATAACTGTCAACTTGAGAAGCACTCTGCTTGCGTAATTGAGGCGCTGAGAGTGTAATTTGTGTCTAGCCATGTACTTTCCAATTCGTAGCAGACTTGGATAGGTATTAGAAACTGGAGAATTATTTGTGGTGTAAATACTTTGAAAATACATAGTCAAATTGTCTCATTACAGTTTAGAGGAAGCAATTTGTATTTACCACTTGACCATTTTTGCATATAACCATCCAGGTGAACTGACAGAAATACCCAAGCCTATTTCTGTAACATTAGGAACACACTTTTTGTTTCTTCATATTGTATTTAAAGCACATACCTAAGTGGACAGTCCTCCCTCCACAGCGCAGCAGCTACAGAGGAAATCGAATTAAGCCCTCTCCACTGTCTTCAACAGCCCTGTTGCTGCAGCTCAGCATGAATCTATAGCTCTGTGTCATAATAGTAAGTTTGCAAATAGAACTTCCCTGCCTTCTCACTGAAATCACCTCCCCGCTATCTTGGGGAAAAACATATAAAAGATAAAATAATGTGGTGGTGAAGGCGCATTTAATCTGTGGTCATCAGGCTTCACACGTACACGATTATGTTGACTCTTCCATGAATAGACTCCTAATACCTCCTTTTTTTGGTTTTCATAAAAAAACAATTTAATTTTCAAAAGCTGCCAGAAAATAAAAAAAACATTTCTCACAGTAAGAGCACAAAGTTACCAAGATGCAATATTATCTCAGGAATTTGTTCTGCTATTTCTCTGATGAAATGTGATCGAGAGCATGAATACATGTAAATTACCAAGTGAATGAATGCTTTTCCTGTATTTAACACTAAGAATTACTGAAAAATCATGTTTTTTTACAATCTATACCCTGCTCCACATATAAAATTGCACAAACTACGTCAACAACTCAAGGGTACTACAGTATTTTAAAGAAAGAGTTCAACATTTTGGGAAATATGCTTATTAGATTTCTTGCTGAGAATTAGATGACGGTATCAATACAATCATCATATCTGTTCATTTAAATGAAGCGCCAGCCAGTAGTCAGTTGGTGTAGCTTAGCATAAAGACTGTTAAGGGGGAAACAGCTAACTTGACTTTCTCCAAAGGTTACAAAATCTGCAAGTATATTATAAGGTCACTGCAAGACATTGTCTGTCATATAACTCCCAGTAAAACCACAACCTTTTTATATGTATTAAACAAACAAGATATGACATGCTACATTGTGAGCTTTGGTTGTGCTGGTAGGTGGGTTTTTTATGCTAAGCTAAGCTAAGATATTCGGCATACATACTTGAAAGTGGTTTGGATCGTATCATCTAACTTTCAGCAATTATTAGTATTAATAGTACATTCCCCAAAATGCTGAACGAGCATTTGCCTTTTCTTCCAAATAAAGTAGGAACATGCTGACTCTGACTCTGCCTCTCGTCTCTCTTCCCTTTCTCTTAGTCTCCACCAAAAGGTGCCACCATCCCTTATCGCCCAAAGCCCGCCTCCACACCGGTCATTTTTTCTGGTGGCCAGGTAAGAGTTGACGTAGCTCTAGCTTGTTAGTCTGTGCCCACGGCCAACGTGAGCGTTTTACTGCAGCATCAGCCTCTGCTTGTTCCTGCAAGTCTTTCTACTTTTCATGTGCACAAATGCCTGCCACCACAACCCAACATGAGGCTGTCCTCTCTGGAACAAATCACAGCATTGGTTGTATGTTCAAACACTAAAATGGCCAGTGTTCGCATTTTCCTGACAAACAACCTCTTGCAGTCGTGCAAATATGTTTGTGCACTGTCAGCAGCAAAAGCAGAAGCAGCGTGACATTGTTAAACTGCTTCAAAAAGTCTCAGGGAGGTAGGCCAAGCTTGGTTTGATGTGTGTACAATACATGTGACTTTGGTGCCAGAGTATGCAGTTTCAACACAGTCTCACTCCCAACTTTTCCACTACCAACGGTTGGTCAGTGCCCAACAGAGTCTGATACCGATGCACAGAGTCACCCCTTAGCGTCCGTATGAGACACAATGCGCTTTCCTCTAACTCCGATGTGAACCCACCCGTGTCATTACTTGCGGCTCAGTTCAACTAATGTAGTATAAATAGCGAGATAGTCCACACAGGGCGTGTAGACAGATAGGTCAAACAAACACAGAGCTTTCCTCCAGGACACGGCTTTTTGTATCCCATGTGAAAGTAAAAATGAACGCGAGCCCAGTTACATGAGTTGTTAGTGTCGTTGGTTACATGACTCACTTTAGTCGGCAGTCCAGTGACTTGGTTGTGACGTTAGTCAGTCAAGTTGACGCCAACCGTGCTCTTTTCCTTAACCTAACAAGTGGTTTTGTTGCCTCAACCAGAACTTCCTGTGAATACAGACGTTTATTTGAAAAGACACCATGCATGTAACAAGTGGAAACTGACACACCCTTCCCTGCCCTGTCCAAAACCGACACCATAGTTTGAAGCTTGGGGCCACTGACCAAGCGTCGGTATTTGACAAGTTGGGAGTAAGAATGTGTTGGCAGTTCATGTGCTGTTTCCTACCTTAGTTGCAGATCTGGGCTGACAGCGGTTGATGCATTTGAAAATGAAGCCAATTTGAGAGAAACTTCACATAACTACTTGTGACTATTTGGTGGTTTTACCTTTGCCTGGAAGTCATACCCAGTGGATGTTTAATGCAACATAAGACAAAATTGTTGGTGATTTTGAGGTGATTTTTGAGGTGATTTTGTTTGAATTTACAACGTGTTTACTGCGGCTGTCGTGGACCATCATGATTTGATGTGCTGGGCTATCCAGTGCAGACTTGCAGCCGACATATTGTCTTTAAGAAGCTGAAGCTGGCTGGCTCTAGTCTTGAAGCTAAACTATCAACCATGTCATGCTAGCTTGTTGGGAAAGGGCCTGAGCAACGCTCCAAAGTTAGGCTACGTTTTGGTGAAGTAAAACTGGCTTGCCAATTTATGAAGGGGTCCCTTGACCGTTCACCTAAAGATATGAGAATGAAAATGGGTTCTATGGGTACCCATGAGTCCCCCCTTTACAGACATTCCCCCTTTATTTGAAAATGTCCCTAATCAGTCTTGGAATTGCACAAATTGTTCTTTGGATTCTTGTTCTTTGGATTCAATGAAGCCAAATATATTCATGTGTGATAATGTATGTCCCCAGAGTAGCCATTTTACATAGTGAGACCATTTTCAAACTTGACTCACTGTATAAAATGACCTGTTGTGACCTCTAGGTTAATCTCAGCCTTATGAAACTTTACAACCAAGAACAAGAGACCTTTGGCATTCAGAAAAAGTACATTGACAAAAAGTTGGTTTCTGAGAAGTTTCCAGAGCTGAAGTGCTCGCCATCCAATCGTCAAAAATATGATTCTTCCAAATGTCAAA
Source organism: Pholis gunnellus (assembly GCF_910591455.1). Lineage (NCBI taxonomy): Eukaryota > Metazoa > Chordata > Actinopteri > Perciformes > Pholidae > Pholis > Pholis gunnellus. Next base: position 7,610,838 of record NC_136539.1, read on the forward strand.
AGTTTTTGATGAAAATTTAAAGCAGAACTTTTTCTATGGACTTCCTCAAGGTCTTGGGGACTTAATGTGTGTCTTAATCCATTCTCGAGATGTATAAAATTGTTAAATTTAGCACCACAGCTATGAAACAAATGGTATCAATCTAAAAATTGCTGAAAACAATTATAAGACATAATAGAGCGTGAGAATGGCCATCATTATGTCCAATATAATGTTCTACGCCCTTTTACACTTTCACGATTCATTTCAATAAATTACTTAATTTTTACATCTGATTCATGACTACAACCACGTGACACACCCTGCTGAGCTGCATCTCAAATGAATCTTCTGGTTCTGCTGCTTATACTGATGACCTGCCAGCTCCTCTTAAAGATCCCTTCTCCCCTCCTAAAAAAGACGAAAATGAGTCTATGTGGGTCTCTTACAGTTGAGTGATGCCTAGTGTCTTGACCAAGCGCCAGAATGTGACGAGTTGGGTTGAGAACATGTTGACTGCATATTGGGTTGATGTCACCGCTTTGAATGTGGTCAAAATGAGCATGGCTAAGATCATTCACTGTAATATATATATATATATATATATATATATATATATATATATATATATCATAATATATTTGCAATCAAAAGATTTTTATGGTCTTTTGAGCTAAAAGTGTAAAGAGGGTTTATAGCTGATAATGAACAAGCTGACTTTGTTTTCTGTTTGATTTTCTAGCCCAGTATCATGGCAGGACGTGAAATAACACAGAAATACTAACTTTTTGTTTTGTGTACTTGATCACAAACTGTCAATTTCTTTTGTGTCGCTCCGCACGAAAACAATGCAAATAGAAAGTCGATTATCATTGCATCGACGTGACCATGCAATGGTCAGATTTAGTGATGTAGTATTTGATATCCAGAAAGACCACTTATAGACTGTGGGAAGGTAGGTGAACAGTTCCAACCGGTTCCAATCAGAATCAGAATTCTGATTCCAACAAACAGGACTTTCATCCATGAGACCAGTGTTACACTGTGTGTGTCCAAAGGTTTTGTTGCATAAGAAATCGTGCAGAGCGACATGAAAAAAAACGGACTATTTGTGTTCCTGTACACACAAAACCGATGGATTGCATCTTGTGACTAGTTCACAAACTCTTTTGAGACTGAGTAGGATTTTCTCCCCTTCTTATTGTAAACGAGATGCTAAAACCTGCTATCTGTTGTGTTTTTCATCTCCTCAGGCCTACACAATTCAGGGACAGTACGCCATACCACATCCAGATGTGAGTTCTCTTTTTTATTCAGTCAAGAATTCTACCTGTATCCTAATCATTTATGATACAAAAATAGTTGCAGACATCTTATTACATGGACACAGCAGCTCTTTGAAATTATGTAGAGGCTAGTCGTAAATCATGGCCTCGTAAATCCCTGTCCTTGTGGTTTAAAGTGCCAGTGTGTAGCATTTCTGAGGATCTATTAGCATAAATAAAATGTAACATTGATAACTATGTTCTCATTAGTGTATAATCACCCAAAATTCAGAATAGTTGGTTTTTCGTAAGCTTAGAGAAAGCCCTTCATATCTACATCGGGGGCGGGTCCTCTTCACGGAGTCTGCCGTGTTGCACTGCTATGTTTCTACAGTAGCCAAGAACCGACAAACAATGGCTCCAGAGAGATCCTTTTGCATTTTTATGTTAACCGAAGACAACCGCTGCACTCCGACACGCTTGTGAAACTGCTGTAATGTGAGTCGCAGAGTGCAAAACCAAGGTACTGCCAGCCGCTGTCTGACATCTGTTGCATCAGTTTTGCACTCGGCGGAGTGAGTGGAGGGTTATTCAGTTGGTCGAAATCTGAAACCAAACCACTAGATGCCACCAAATCCTACACACTGTCCCTTTAAGGACAAACTACAGCTCAACTACCAGAAGGATCTCTTACCAGATGTGGTTGATAATAAAACGTTGACTGTTGGGGATAACAATAAAGACAAAGACAATAATGGCAGTTTTGATATAGACACCCCTTTAATTCCACTGGACCATATAGTGTCCATTAATAATCTGCCTTCATCTGTCCTTGTCGTAAGAGCATCTCAAAAGCTACTGTGTGTCACATCCACTAATTCAAAGTTGGGCAGTGATTGATGCCACTGGAGGTGGTGGTTGACGGTACAATCACTCAAGCACAGGCTTGACACCCTCTTCCACCCTCATTAAAACTCCTCTTAAAAGGAGAAGAAGGCTTGAAAGCATCCGTCTTCCCCCATTCCTGATGGAAATTTTCCACAGCAGGGGATGGACGTCCTGTGACCATCTCTGGGGGGGGGGAGCGGCTTCTACGACAGGCATGTAAAAAAAAGCAAAGGTTTTTAGTTCAGAGTAAGTGCCAGCTAGAAGGACACATGGTAATTGAGGAGGCAAATGGAAATCAAATTACCTCCTGCTTTTGTTTGGTCGTTTGTCTCTCCATTTTGGTCCTTAAAAAAAAATTACAAGGAATTTGGCAGAAATGGAATAATAATTAAATCACCAAGCAATTTATAACTCCATGACAGACAATCACCCCTCTCTCTGTATCTCTTTTTCTCTTATACTTTTTTGTCCTCCACCACCCTGTGTCATGGCCTCCTTCTCCTCACCGTTTCTTCACTGTAGTTTTGCTTTGCCTCATTTCTTGGTGTGACCTGTGTAACAGTAACCTCTTAGTTCTACTTTCCCTCCTAACCCCTTCAGCAGTTGACCAAGCTCCACCAGTTGGCTATGCAGCAAACCCCCTTTACCCCTCTCGGACAGACCACCCCTGCTTTCCCTGGTACGTACCCACAAGGCCCTTTAGACATTTCCTTCTCTTTGCATCCAGAGAAACATTTTTCTCTTTCCCTTCCACCTTATCTCTCTTTTGGCACAGCATGACTTGACCCCCGTGGTTTCTCTCCTTCTTTGATTTTTTCATATATATATTTTTCTCCTGGCTCTGTCTGATACTATGCCGGTGAAATGCATTTTTAGAAAAAGCACTGGGCTTCACTTTAAAACAATGAATTCATAATTGTGTTATCACTTGGAAACAGGATCCTTCCTCCAACACATTTTTAGCTTTCATAACTTTCCATTACAGATGAGAACCTCCCGTGAAACAGGTTTGCCACATTGTACTGTAAAAATAACCAACTGAATCTGTTTTTATATGGACCTTGGTATACGTATTATTCTTTCTGTATCATGTTCTGCATTTGAACTAGTAAAAAAACAACTGAAGATCTCATCAATAAACATGTTTGAATCTTTTTCTACCACTTTCATCTAAACGGATGTGTGTTACTCTTATACATGGATTTATTGATTGAATCAAAACAAGTTCTTTAAAACAATGCCCTTAAATTGACTTTTCTCACATCAAATCACACACACAAACACGAGCAATTTAATAAAGAGAAGTGGTGTGAAAATAAACTTCCCAAACTAGTTTGGGAAAATATGCTCAGTCATTATCTTGACAAGAGTAAAAATACCAGTTAGCTTAGCTTGGCAGAAAAGACTAGTAACAGTAGGAAATCAGCTATCGTGGCTAGCCTGGCTAGCTGTAAAATCTGCCGATGAACACTTTTAAAGCTGAGAGTTAGCTGAGAACGTTGTCACCAACCATCACAATGAGAATGGTACCAATCTCCTTATCCAATTCTTGGCAAAGAAGCGAATAAGCCCATTTCCCCAAGATATAAATAATAGTCCTTCGAAAGGTTAAAGGGACTTTTTAAAGTCAAATTTCCTTTTTCTTCAGGTTTGGATGCCAGTCCACAAGCCAGCACCCATGAACTCACCATTCCCAATGATGTGAGTAATGCCTTCTTGAGGCAGCTGTCTGATGGATAGGCATTTTTTTTTCAAATTTCTGTACTTTTCAAATGATGTGTCTTTTATTTAGCATGTCATATACATTTAGGTGATGTTGACATGATGGTCATTATGCAAAAAGATTGTAATATATGTCACAGTGTAGTACCTCAAATCATTCAGTCTTTTGTCATAGACAACACTGATTGCAAATGTACTGTGAGATGATCCTGTTTCAAATGTATTTGAATGTTATTAGCACAAATGACTTATAACAAAGCTAAAAATAATCCTGCAAATTTTCAGTTCTTAATGTTTACACAGAATAACCCCTATCAGCTGATCCATTGCTATCATTAATCAGACTTAATTTCCTGTATGATGGTATTTAAATGAAACCCTGGCCATTTTAGTACCCATTAAACTTCCTTTTAAATGTCAATTGTGTATCTGAAGGTCTTGAGCATGTATGCAAGACAACACGGACGTTTCCTTGCTTCATGTCCAAAGACTTCTGCTTACCCCCCAGCTAATAGGTTGCATCATTGGACGCCAGGGAACCAAAATAAATGAGATTCGACAGATGTCTGGAGCGCAGATCAAAATTGCGAATGCCATGGAGGGCTCGTCAGAGCGCCAGATCACCATCACAGGGACTCCTGCTAACATCAGCCTTGCCCAGTATCTCATAAATGCCAGGTAACCTTTCCACTCCAACTGCTGGCCTCCAGCACAATTTAAAGGATAAAAGCAACATCTGAGGGACCATGCTCATATCAAAGATCCGAGTAAACTGCTATAGGAAAAGAAAAAGAAATAGCTTGCTAATTTAGTGTTGACATTCATGACACTGATACTTTGATGAGTTGCCATAAAAAGCAAGATATCTGTCAGGTTTTGACAAGTGACAGATAAGGCCATGACTAATGCGGCAATTCAGGTTATGTTCTTGGTTTTTCCTTCCTACTTTTGTTCTGTAACTCCACCCAAGTGTAGACATTAAAATGCATTAAGTTTCAGCCAGTACACTCTTTGCAAGTAAGTGGCTCATGGGAGAAATGCCAACTACTGAGACAAAGCTGTGTCTTTGGACAGAACCTGCAGATTAGTAAACTGAATGTTCAATAAGTAAATCATCAAATGCTGAGTGCCAACTTCAGTTTGGAAAGTTCACGGACAAAATATTCATGGCAAATCTGTAAGGTTTGCAGCCTCAACAATCCTAATATAGCAGATGATCTTTGTGTAAATACACACAAGCTACTTATGTTATTACATTAAAAAGCAACTAACTGAGACAAAATCTGTTGAGCCACAAGACGAGATATTCAGATGTATAGATACTGCACATACCAGTAAACTACTGAGGAACATATTTTGCATATCAATTTTTTTGCCGTGCTCCACAACAACTTTTTCTCTATCTATCTGCTGAAACCAGTATTTCATTATCAACAGAGAAAATGAATGTGTTATCCACAACTCGACTGATGTCCACAGGCTACCTACACCTCAAAGGCAAACGTTATCAGCGTCAGAGCAGGAGAACCCACATACCAATACTAACAAAACACAACTTCATTTCTTTGACTTCTTAAGGGAATTTCAGAAATCAGTCCTGAGAAACTAATGGCTATTGCTTTCCCACAATTCCAATGGCAGGTTCAGGGACGTGGCTGCCATGTGGAATGACCCCTCATCCATGACTACATCCTGAAGTCACCCCCAAATCTGCTTCACAATTAACCTCTTTGTGTTATCCCATGGAACTTCCCCTCGACTCCCATGGTTTTGCAAAACACTTTAGCATTAGCCTGTGGGAGACCTACAGTAAAAAACACTGGGATTTGTTTTAAATGGATTGTAGCCAATGTATCGTTAATAATAGTTTGCCATATTGGGATGTTCAGTTATTATTATTGTTATTTTTGCTTCGGTTTAAATAAGAAGATCAAAACCACTCTCATGTCTGTTAGCTAAATATGAAGCTAGATCTAGCTGAGCTTAGCTGGCTGGAAAAAGCTAGCCTGGCTCTATCCAAAGGTAATAACATCCCAGCACTTCTAAAGCTCACTAATTAATATGATTGCCTGGCAACCTCACTTGGACATCAAGGCTCCAGGAAGTCACTGTAGTTTGGCACATAACCCTCCTGTGAAAACCTTTAACATTTAATTTTTACACTTCAGTGTTTGTAAGAAATAAAGGTTCTCTATACAGTTTTCAGAACATTAAATATGCAGAAAACTGAGCTTATCCATGCTTTGTTGACATAGCCAGGCCGTCCGCGCATTCCTTTTAGGGAATGCTATTTCATGTGAGCGTGCCTAGTGGCTACCTCATGGCCGCCGCTCTGCACTGTGCTCATACGACGGTTATAGTTGATTACGTTGTCCCGACCAACAGTATTGTTCCAGAAGCGCACCGGCCACCCTCCGGTTCCCCCTCCGATTACCACTGTTAGCTCTGTAAACACTGTTGCCGTTGCTTGCACTATTAGCGCTGTTAGCACTATTAGCTTCAAGCTGCGGGCTAAGCTGTCATGGTTAGCTAAGCTAACCATCTCCTGGCTTTAGCGTGCAGACATGAGAGTGGTATTCTCATCTTACTGCAAGAAAAGGGACTAAGCGCATTTCCCAAAATGTCAAATTGTTCTTTTTAGTAGACTCTTTATTTAGCATGCATCATGTCAATAATAGTATTGTATTTATTTTTGTCATTACTATATTAGATCCATTTCCCTATTTAGTCCAATTTATGTCATTGTCCGGAAAGAGTAAAATTTATAAAAAATGTCAAATGAACAAAAAAGCTAAGAAAAAAAAGACAAAACACATGACTGCCACTTGAGCAATGCTGTTAGAAAGAAATGGGATGTGATGCCTCTGTCAGGGAATGCAGCAATTTCTACAAATCTCATGACACCACCATTCTTTTCTGTCTACTGCATGGCTTCATGAAGGCCGTTAGTGTTGCATGGTTATGTTACCATATTTTTTAAGAAGCTTTATGGGAAAGGCTACAATGAAAAATATGGTATCAAATCTGTGCTCGAGTTTTTGCTGGCACCAGTTTTTTGTTTTGTTTTCCACAAAGCCAGCCATAGCAGCATAACTTTCACTTTCATGCGAAAGTTCTTCTTTCACAGCTGTTTTATTTTCTCTGTCTGCCTCCCCACCTTCCCCTCCCCCGCCTTTCCTGAACTGTTCTAGGCTGACGTCTGAAGTCACTGGAATGGGCACACTCTAATTTCTACCCATCTTCCCTCAGTGCATCACATGACCTTTGAGTGAATGGCATTGCACCTAGTATATTTATTTATCTGTATTTTACTGTCCTGATATTTAAGTGATTTATGATTTCTCGTATTTACTGTAAACATGTGTATCTGCACTGTTACTAGGATGCCTCACTCCTCTGTCCCTGATGTTTCTGTTACTGAAAGGTCGCCTTACTTTTCTGACACTCTAGAACCTTTCATGGCATCTCACGCACCGCGCCGCTTCGTCATGTTTTAACACGTCACTGCACTTTTCTTTCTTGCACTGGAGGCAGCCAAAAGTAAATGCAAAGTAAACCTAAAGTATAGTATAGTAATTCAAACCAAGCTTGTCTCTCATGCACCCCACATTCTATTCAATATATTAATACAATATATTGACACATTTATTCCATATTCAAAAAACTACCATACCATTGTCAATGCATAACTAGTTAAATAAATAAGCAGATATATGTTTTAGTTTCTTTCAGTTTACTGTGCACCTGTAGACATTTGCCTGATGTCTTAGTTTTACACTATAGATTTATTTGCATGACACACTACTGCACTTCCAAATCATTTCCAAACCAAACAGGTGGAAAGGAAGACTGAATGGTGAGAGGGAATGGAACATGATCTGGATGTGTCATACTGACTACAATTTAAAATGACCTCGTGGGTACAGGACAAAAAACATCCACTGTAATGCACAAATATCCTTCTTTCCGAGTTTCCTACGAGACCTGACGAAAAGGTTGGGTGGACAAATGGAAATAGGCAAAAATCGTTACAGTGAAGAGTGAAATCTAAGTCGCATGCTACGAATAAACCCTACTTTATTCACCTATACGCCACAAACATAATGTTATTAATAATCATGTTATTCGTGCTGCCATCTCGTAGCAGCTATGTATGAGGGTCATGGGCTGGTTTGGTAAGCAACAAGCAAGCGTTTCTGGTTTGCATGTATGAAACATTAGAGACATATTTTCGTTACATATGTACCTGCAATGAACCAATTGTTACGTCAGTCAATCAAGGTACATACAGTCGAGGCTTAAATATACATGTATGACTCTTAATAAATACAGTATCTCCTTGGTTCCATCACGTTGCATATCTGTTTCAGCTGTTGGATTTTGTTACTAACACACACACACACACCCAACCTGTGTCCATGTTCAAACTAAAGCTGAATGTATTTCAAAATGTGTTTCAACTGCTGTCAATTACATGTTGAAACAAATTTAAAGGTTTCATTAAATCGGGCACTATACATTTGTATGAGGCAGAATGATTATTATTTTCTGTGATGTAAGACATCAAATATAAACAAAGACCTTTGTGAATTTCAAAATGTAGGCTATAAGATAAAATAATGATATCTATATCTATCACTTCAAAGTCAAACTGGATACTCCTGCAAGTAATATGATGTCAATCTCATGACTGCATTTTATGGATGGCAGGTAGCTTCTATTTATAAGCCACCGTATTATAATATAATTATACATTTTACTCCCAAAGCCTGGATATGCATTACTCCGATGATAACTATAGAAATTATGTTTGGCGACTATGATTTGCGTCATTGCAGTTTAGGCTCAGGTACTTTTGAGAATCGATAATACATCGGTTTCGAGTCAGTAATGTATTGATGTTGTTGAAACTAGGCTGCTTTACATTTACACATTGTTTCACATTTACATTACGAATGTAAATCTGTAGCTCTGCATCCACATGTGTTTCAGATGCAAACTGAGGAATAGCTGACTGAGGGCTACCTGGTTTTTAATGTTTCATTTACAAACGTCCTATCATCTGCAGAACCTGATCATTAAAGTAGTTTAACTTTTTTCTGTAAAGTGCACATTAATGGTTGTGTGCGTAGGTTTCAAGGTGTCTGCTGGTTGTGTGCAGGCAGGGCAGCCATGCTGCAGTTATGTTACTTTACTGTAGGACCCATTTGCAAACATCTAAGTTGCCTTTTTGATTGTCATAAGTTTCATAGTCATGGCATCGCTTATGTGCTCATCATTCTACAATGCGGTGTAGGTCAAACACATCTTGTTGTGTTGCTTTTGTCATTTTACATTTTGTCATGTGCTAGAGCAGCAAAAAATAAAGGCTATAGCTCTATATGATGCCGTTTGAGGAAATGTGTTTGATCATGTTTAAGTTTAATCATTTGCTTCTTGAAGGACCGTATTTGATTTATTATTTATTGAGGTTGATTATGAAATGTTTTGTAAAAAGAAGAGAATAAAGTTTGTGTTTTTCTTCCCTTGACTCGCATTTGTCATCTTTTTTCCAGTTTTTACTTCTTGTGAATGAAATTATTACATTACATTTATTTAGCGATACAGCAACTTACAATAAGCGCATTCAAAAGGGTACAACCCTAAAATGTGCAAGTATTACATAAGCACATCCACTTTATCAAATATGCTGATCTACTTCAAGTGCTACATTTAGAGACTGTGGGAGATTGAGGAGTTTTGTGTGTGTTTGTTGGATATGTGCCTTCATTATTTCCAAAGCTAATCTTTAGGCCCCTTGTATTATGAAGTAAGTTACAGACTACTTTTTAATACTGAATGTGTTGTAAGTTTCAGCTTCAAGTATCACTGGATTGAGATATTTGGATCTGACTCCTTTGAAGTTAGACCCACAGGACCACAGAATTGGAGATACAAAACAATCAGTCCAGTCAGTGTTTTCTCCTCAGAATTAAATATGACATCTCAGACATCACCAGTTGGTTGCGTACCAGACGCAGTACATCCTGGTATTTGTGTCAAACTGTATGTGATATACTGTGTATTAGGACATACTAGATATTTTTCTGGCATATTAATAGAATGGAGGTATGGTTATTGGAACACACATGCATTTTTTCAAAGCATTTATTCAACAAAAGGTAATATATCAAAACACTAATGATAACATAATAATAATTTCATACAGACTACAGCACTGTGAGAAGCATGAACTCAGTTTAAATGTTCATATTCTGTGCTCTAGTCATAGAAGCACCCTCTCGCTTCTGTTTAATGGGATTGGGTTTTTTTCCCCCCTAATGAATCCCACCATAGCCCCCAGTGAGGAGATCTTGAACATTTGGTGTAACTGATTTCAAGATAACCCTGCATGAGGCCAGTTTGTTCATTGTTATGCACAACCTAATGACCATCAAGTGGAGAAAATAGCTACAGTAAATCTCTGAAATGCAAGCGTTATGACAATTAAGAAGGTTCCAGCTTTCTGGCTTCATTTCCCTTAAATAGTCTCTGATTTACTCGTGCACACAAAAGGCAGGGGTTTCCCACAGTGCCAAATGTTCACAGTCATTCTAACAACAAAAGGTAGTTAAAACTGATGGGAATGTTTTTTTTATTCTCACAATACTTTGCAGGTTTTTGGTGCATGCTCTTTCTATGCCGCAATGTGGCCACTGTGATTTGACCGGAAGCTTTGATCTGTTTTCTGTTCAGAATGTCAGAAACCTTAACAGATAGAAACACAGAGAGGGTGGACACAATACCAGGAACACCTTGCAAAATGATGCAACCAATTGCAACATCCCCGCAAAGATTTCGAAATTCATGAATTTAACTCTGTTTTTCAGTCAGTGAGGTGTTCATTCAACTCTATGTAAATGTATGAGCTATATTCTTATGGCAGTCGAGCACATGCTCATCTTGCATGCCATTCTCAGCCCAGACTGTAACAAACTGTAAGAGACAAAGACACAGTTAAGTGCTAATTAAAGAAATGACCTAAATCACCATCACACAGGTTTCACTTTTCTCTGATTTCTCCACGAGTGCCTTGTGAGACACTTTAGTTTACAATGTAATAATTTTGATACTGTAATACGAACACAGTTCTCAAAATGTACCGCAGTGGATGTAAAAATGGATCCAAGGAAAAAAAGGCTCCATAGTGTCTTCTACGGTGTTCTAAACAGTCACTGCTGTTAATTGGAAGTAGCTGTTGTGGTCTGACATTCAGCTGAAGTGTGTGCACAAGAGACCCAGCCACAGGGGACGCCTTTGTGTCCACAGGCATGTTGCAAATTAACGTTGTCGCTCTTCAGGGGCGACAAGAGGTCACCTTGTATACAGCTCGACCATCAGTCCTCACACAATCTTTCATGGCAGTTAAATGCCCAGTTTCAGGCAGTTCTTGATCGTGCTCCCAAAGTCCCTAATTGCATTTAGTAACACATTCACCAAGTCTAAATAAGGAGGGATAATCCCCGTGCGAAACAATTGACAACCTTGCCAGGAAACGAGGACGCTCCAAATTAGGAAGCTCATTGTGATTTCGCAACATCCAATACCTTCATCATGATTCTTTTATGATTTTCTGTCAAGGAAGAAATGGTTGCTTACATTTGTGTGAACAGTCCTTTTAAGATCGCTCAAGGCATTTCAGGTAAGTTGTGAGATATACCTATTATATAATAAAAAAACAATCTGTTCTGCAATAAACCATACAAATCTAGTAATGCAAGCAGATTAATGAACTACATTAGCTATGTTAGTGTGTAGGCCTATCTATAAAACAGAAAGGTCATATAATAAAGGTCATCCGACACGTTTGTTAGTTAAAGGTTAAAGGTTCTCGATAGAACATTTAGTGCATTAACACAGCAGCAAAAATAAATAAATTGCAATATAAAGATATAGAGGAGTAATGTCTACCTGAGCAGAGATTGAAGTCGATCTCACTCGGTTCCCCCACAGGTAAACACTGTTAGCTCTATCAACACTAACGATGTTTGCACTGTTAGCGTTGTTAACAATGTTAGCTGCGTGCCGCCGGCTCAGCCGTCGCCGTATTGCGTGGAGGGTGGAGGCAATAGATGTGTTCTGAATTTCCAGGCCAGCGCCTTTCATTTATTAAAATGGAAATACAGTATACAAAGTTATACTTTCTCTTCTAGTCTAAATAGAAGTTTTTACTGTTGTAATTTGACAGGATGACATGATGAAAGAAATATTATACCACACACGTTCGATATTTCCTCCAGCCAGCTGACTTTCAGTTCCCTCCCACCACTCATAAAATAAACTCTTGACTTTCTACATTGGACCATGAAAAAAAAAGGTTCTTCTTATTATCCTGCAATACGAAGGGTGTTCGAGGTGGCCTGGTTTAGCTAATATTAGCATTCAAGGAAAATAATAAAAAGCTTGTTTTTTATTCGATTGGAGGTTAAAGGAAAAGTGTAAAACTGTTTCAGGGCTCCATAAACTATTGCTATACCAATCGGATTGCCATGATTGACCATGCTTCCAAATATGAATAATGGGAAACTAATCACAGAGAATTATTTCAGACTTTATAATATTCTATAATTAAAAGCTTATGTGACACAGTCTGCTTTGCTCTGGTGTGTTGGGTTGCATCCATCTGGTGCTCCATGTGGGGTAAAACCGCCTCTCCGGTTAAGGTTTTGCAGCTTAGTGAAATTAGATGGTCTAGACTCTGGTGTGTGGTTGGAATGAAAGCCATCATACTCTCGGCTGTCTGCTGCATATTGATTAAGACAAAGTAATTTAGTCACTGCTGACAGACTACAGCTAAAAACTCAAAACCTCTGTCAACTCATAAAGCAGAAATGTACCCTTGTAAGCATTTCCTCTAAAGCTTTCAAGGTAGAGAATGCTTTCATTGATGCATTCCTAATACTGTGTTGTCCTTTCGGCATCCTGCTAATGGCCTGAGATGCATTCTTATGCACCTATATCCTCCATAATCATTATTGTAAATAAAAAGGTACCTTGATACAGTATTCCTAAAAAGGTAAGCTCCCCATTCTGCTGATTATCATTTATGAGAGAAACCCTACAAGTTGTGCTCATCCTTAAAATGCAGCACATTATCTGAGACAAATGACTTGCAGTCTTTGCTATTTTGTGTTCAAAGACACTGAGAAAACCTCGACATCCACATGGGAGTCATTTTGATTGGTAGAGGGGCGCGTAACAGAAGCATAAATATAAAGGAGAGAGAGAGAGAGAGAGAGAGAGAGAGAGAGAGGCATATTTAAAAAGGGATAATATCAAGATGATAGGCTAATGTGGGTGTGTCTCTGTGTTATTGGATTTATGAGTGAGCATGCTTGAGAGAAGTGAATGGCAGGATGTGTGAGAATTGGTCACAGGTCTAAGTATGTAAAAGAAAAAGTCTTTAGACTGAACGTACACTAGAGCTTCATTTGTTTTGTCTATTCAACAATGACGCAATGAACAGAAGAATCTGACCAGGATCAGAATCAGAGCCCAAAGTATATTACAATTTAAATGTTGCTACTCGGTTACAGAGAGAAAGTTGACAGAAATATGTTAAGAAAAGGCTTTGTAAAAAAAAAAATATGTTTACTTTTCAAACAAAAACCTTTTTATTGTGTGTTCCAAAACTTTGAAATGATGTATTATTAGTTGTTGTTGTTGTTTTAAAGTTGATGCTTGACATCTGCTGTGACACCTGCAACGGATAGAACCAGTGGGATTCTTTGCATTTCCACATCCATTCAATGACCAAAAAAAGATTTAATTTAAATGTAAAGATTGATGGAAATTGTCAATTCTGCCCTCTTCAGGCCAGTCGTTTATAATATTAAAGAGAAAACGGCACCGGCAATATAATTTAAATTTGACTTTAAATTGTTGTCCAGAGGGGGTTTGCCACAAGGAAGATGTCCACAAAAAGGTGTAGAAAACGATTCCCAAGCTACACGGACCATAAGCAGTGTGCTGAAAAGACTGACTGGACGACATCTTTCGTGTTTTCTCACTGCTTGACTGTCCAACAAGTCTCGTCTCCTCACAGGATATCTGGAGGTCAGCAGAGTGACCATTGGTGACCACCTCTCTTCTCAAGTCCCTTCTCACCTGATTGCTCATTTGGCTGGATGTCCAGCTCAGGGAGGAGTCCCACTTGTTCCAAACTTCTCTCATTTTACAATTATGTAAGTGACCATGCTCTTATTTTACGCAATCCCAGGATCTGCGCCTTGGCACGATCCTGTCTCTGAGCTCTGCAGGCAGCACCTTTCAGCTCATGGCTTGGTTTCCGCGCTGATGCGCATTGTCAGCTGGGGGACCTTAATGCTGCTTGCCTTTCTAAATCACCTCCAATCAGTTGAATTCACCAGAGCCGGACTGCAATCAAGGTGCGGAAACGTAGATGATCAAGACGAATGGGAAGTGTGTCGAAGTGCAAGTTCTTCTAACTTTGTCATCATTGGGTTTTGAGTGTAGATTGGTGAGGGAGAATGTTAATTTAAATCATTTCAGCACAAGACTACATACAGTGCATTCAGAAAGTATTCAAACCCTCTCACTTTTTTCACATGTTGCAAAGTATATTATGTGGATGGGTAATCTATATATATATATATATATATATATATATATATATATACACGTGTTCAACATAATTAATAAGAATAACACCATGATGAATCACGTCCTGCCGATTTAATGCCATGCATCAGTGCAATCTGTGTCTCATTACACATCACCCTGTCACACACAAACAGCCCTAGATGTATCGCAGAAGCTAATAAGACAGTTACACCCCCCCGCATGTGGATGCTAATAGCTAATACTCTGCTCCCTTGGACACTGCTACAGTCACTGTACGTAATTGTGATGAATTGCTCTAAACCAAAGGCTCCACTTATCAGTATCTTGACCCCCCATTTAGAAGAGATTCATTTACTTTGTCGGAGGAGATCTTGAAGTGACACACTTGGATAAGTAAGTAGGCGCCATGAGATTGAGTGGACTGCAGGCAGCGGACACGGATAATTTGTCTCCGCCAAAGCATTTGGAGATCCATTAAGGGACAGGTGAACAAGGAGGTGAGGGGGAAAAGGCCCCCTGGTTTTTGCCCTCTGAGTAAATTCAGCCATGCCATGCCCGCACACACACACACACACACACACACACACACACATATGCCAAACCGCACTTCTGTCCTTTATCTTCAGTGCCACAACCAACTGGTCATATATCAGCGGGCCATCTCCCCTGGCTGCTGGCGGAGTTGGATGAATGTGTTTTGTGTTTGGAAGCCGTTATTAGTTGTCCCAGGGGCAATTACAGGCAGAGACTAGTGAAATTTGTCTTTAAGTGTGAGTAATATGAATAGATGGTGACCATTAGAAACACATCACCAGGGTGTTAATCACGAGACACATGTAGAATAAGGCCATCTTATTCACAGTCTCCTACTCGTACACTGAAAAAGTATTTAGGGCAAAACATGTCTTTGCAAGGGGGAAACAAATACAATCCTGATATAGGGGAAGATTCTACTGTGGCTACATTAATCAAAATAAATGGATGTGGAGGTAAACGCAGCGCAGTTGTTCATCGAGATGAATGGCCGCTTACTCGTGCCTCCTCCAACCCCGGAGTTTCTCTCTGCCTGGTCCCTTGAATTGATTGAGGAAGGTTAGCACAAGTCGCTGACATGGAAAACCTGCTGCATGTCCCTGGCAGCGTGTGCGTGGTATTTCTGCTGTTCCCGTAACAGCTGCGCTCCAAATTTTTGACCTTGGCTTTCTCTTATCTGACTGCCACAGTCTTCATGTTTTCTGACTTAGGTGTAGGCGTGTGTTTGTGTGCGTGTTCGTGTGTTCGTGTGTTTGTGTGTGTGTGCTCTGTCAGAATGAAACCACCGGCGATCCCCGTTAGGACCCTTCATGTGGTCGCACAAAGGAGGACATTTGCATGCGAATTGTCCGCACGAGAATCATCAAGCTCAGCAGATATATTTTCAGATAAAAATCCCTCCTCCTCCAGCTGCTTGTGTTGTCTGTGAGCAATGCTTTTTTTTTTTTGGCAACCTAAACATCTTTGGGCACACCTGTTCTAATTTACGTCTGTTGGTTTTTTCCTTTGTTGGGCTTAAATCAATCAAAGATCGGTGATGATTAGCTTTTGTGTGTGGCGAATAAAAGGAGGAAACAGATGGAAGTAATGCTAATGTACCGTGATGCATCAGATTGGCACTGTGAACTGCTTTTGCTGTTTTTCTTTTCCTCTTAATCTTAGCACTTGCATTCTCAGTCTAACTACAAAGTACAAAGAATGACAAGACCACTTTGGCGGTCTCCTCTTTGTCAGTGGCTGGTTGATTCATTGAGATGTCTTTGCTGGACTGAAAATCTGAAATATTTAGAAAGACACAATAAATCTAGTCAAAAAGGAAGAAATTATCACTGGATTATATTTCTTAACTGGGATCCACGTCTTTTCTCTGTTGACATTTGCCTATGAACCGATTTTGTAATTGACTTCCACGTTAACAGCTGCGACACCGTGGTATTGGATTGGTGTGTGAAGGCCAACCGTCGGCGTTTTGCAGTGCCATTGAAAAGCTGCATTTTCCTCCTCATCTGCCTATTGAGCCAATAGAATTGCCCAGATGAAAACATGTAAATCATGGAAGCTGTTGAAACCTGAGACTGGCCCCATGAAAAATCTGCACTCTGCTTTAGCTCAAATGACACCTGGAACATTGGGACCAGCTGACCTACATTTGAATCCCATCGGGGAGAGCAAATGGAAATGAAGCGGTCGGTTAAACTCACTATTGTAAACCCAGATTTTTTTTGTGTGTGTTCTTCGCAAGGTTATCTGAAAGATTGACATAACATTATTTTTTTAGAACCTGCACTAAATTCTAACACCTGCACATTTCATGAGCAATTTAGCTGCACTGCGCTTAATTTAAAACTGCAATTTCAGTTGCCATGAGCACGGTTTCAATTAGCTTTTTTTTTTTGACATGAAACAATAAAAACTAAACCAAATGCTGAACGCTTCATTGTATGTGCGGTCATGTACAGTCAATCTGTCGAGGTCACATTGGAACCAACATTGATTACCCTACTGATGCAAATTGTCCTACTTGTGTTGTTCACACTCCTCCCGTTTCTATAATAAGAATAGCCACATGTTGAACAAAATGTTGCATAACAATCTCTTTAATGAAACTCCACTAATGTCTTTGTTAGGGATAATGGACACATTTGCTGTTAGATGATGCAGACATGCACGGTGCTTGACTTCGTCTTGGAGTAGCATTAAGTGAAAACAGACAAACCAAAAACGTACAGACTTTGCATGCAGTTTGTGAGTGCATGGGGAATAAGCCTCCATTGTTTCAATAGGGTAATTACCACCAGAATACAGTGCAGACCGCCAAGCTGGCATCTTGATCCACTGCTGTGCTATAATCCCCCAACATACAGCACTTGGGGTGATTCAAATACTCAATACGTCACAGGTCAATGTGACATAGGCACGGTGTTGAGTTAAGGTGCATGTGTTGCAAGATAAGTGATTTCCAAAATCCTCCTTTCACCCTTTAATTAATTATGACTTCGTTCCTGCATTTTATACTGCAGGACTTGATTAAAACATTGGCAAAAATAAAGGGAAGAGCATTTTATTGTTAGCTAAGAGAGAGAGACAGAACAGGCACCTGTCAATTTTGAGAGTAACAGGCCATTGTAGATAAAGAAAGATAATAATTACTGAGGCTGGCGAGGGGGTATTATTGAGAAACAACTCAAGAGTTTCCAAGATTAAATTCATACGTTATACATAAATGTACACATGAGAAGTTTATTTCTCGTAAACGTTTGACTTTATATGACAAATTTACAATACAAAACTCCCAATTTAGCAAGATCATGAAGTCATAAATTATAAAGAAAGACTTGTCTTGTGGTTGAGTGCAAAACTGTTGGAATGAAAAATAGTGGGGGGGTTTTGGTAAAGGAACCAGATCGCTTAACTTTGCATGATCAACCTCATCACATCACAGATGCCACTGTTAAACACTTGTAATGTAATTTGAGCCGCACAGTGCAAAATACATCATATTGTATCCAGCCATCCATTCTTACCTGCTTATCCGAGGACGGGTCGCAGCAGCAACAGGCTAAGCAGGCTATTCCAGACGTCCCTCTCCACAGAAAACTACAAGGACTTCATTATCTGTGGTTCAACACAAGCAATTATTTGATGTAACCTTTTTGTAGTCAAAAAAAGATGTTCTGTCCTTCACCGTTACTTCTACAATATTAGCATATTTATGTTGAAAAGAGAACGCGGAAAGAACATGAAACATATATATGTTTCAAGACCTTCTCGCTCAAAGGCCATCACAACACTCCTTTTCCGGCAAAATAAATTCAGACAGCTGGTGTTACCCCATTTTTGCACTCCACTATTGGGCACTCAAAGATTTATGACGTTAGAATACGTTTTTTTTTCATCTTGCCACTTTTCTCATTACGACTGACATTTTAATGATAGCTCCTTAATTATAGTTTTGTTTTGTACCTATAATGGCCCTATATGTCTTATATTTCAAGCAAGTGGAAAGAAAACATCTAAAATACACATTTAGGTGTTTATTTCACTACACTTTGTTTATTTGCATCTGTAGATTTGTCCTGGATTCAGAAAAAAGTTAGCATTAATGCCTCATTCAAATAAACAAAACAGTTCAGAAAAAAAATCTAGTTAAAACATTAATGCAAGTAATCAACTGGGGAAGGTTCATGGTGATATCTATTAGAATTGTTCTTATTGACCTCAATTTAGGTATCAAACACGATGATGGTCATTTTAAAAGTTATAACACAAATACGTGTCGTGTCCTTCACCTGTTATTCGTAGAGTTCGGTGTTCTCATTTGCTTGGTTAATTGTTTTAGATGATAGCGAGGGGGGGGGGGGGGGGGGGGGGCAGAGCAGAAGGTGCAGTCAGGGGAGGAGGACAGACAGTATACGGTCAGAGTCAGACAGGCGGAGGAACTGAAGGACGGAGGAGAGCTGCCAGCAGAACAGCAGTCCAATCCACGCGCAGCCGGGACTCCTTCTGGCACCGTGCGCGCGAACGTTCGGAGAGAGTGGTGCGTGATAACACGGACCGGTGCGGCTCCTCGAGACCTCGAGTGAACACCAACACCAATATCATCAGCATCAACAAGTGTCACTGCCGTGCTGTGTTTAGTGAGAAGAGCCACGTTTGGAAACAGGATTCATTTCACTCGGAGATGTAATAACTTCCCCGCGTGCCGTTTAGGAACTTTACCGTCTTTCTTTTATTCCCTCGCGGACATGTGGACGCGTTGAGCAAGCTGACGGGACTTTTTTCTTCTTCCTCCAACTCATTTTTAAGAACTGTTAATTAAGTATTTATTTGGAGAGATGTTCATCCCTCTTTCAACCATGATACAGATGTGATGTGAACAAACTACTGCTGCGCTATCGACGATGTATCCACCTTGATAATGTAGATATATACAGAAACTGGATAAAAAAAAAGTCTATTAGGATAAAACTCTTTACCGGTAAGTAGGCTGATGCCTCTAAAACTAGTTGTTAATTAAGTCATTAGCCTATGTGTATTTATTTATTGCCGATGTAATATTTTAACCACAGAATGTTAATGTGATTACAATCCGCAATATTACAAAACGCAACTGCTTACTCTGCACTGAGGCATCATTAGCCTGATTGAATTCAAATCTTTGCCAGGCTATTCTTTCCTCTACCCTATATTCTTATTTAGGGTGGATACATTTCTACTCTGCTTAATTGTGAGTGAAGCTGTGATAGGTTTAGTTGCTTCACTGAAATGATGTATTCCCTTGCAATAAATAATAAACAGCCAATATGCCATCTAAATTAATTTTAAAGGAGCAGTTCACACCGATATCTAATATACATATTTTTCCTCTTACATGCAGTGCCACTCATCAATCTAGATTGCTTGGTGTGTGTTGTCTAGTTTTGGAGATATATCGACCGTAGAGATGTTTGCCTTCTCTCCAATATAATGAGACTATATAGCACTTGGCTTGTGGTCCTCAATGTGCAAAAAAAAAGAAAGAAATCCATTTGACAAACTCAACAGCAATGTCTATTTCCAGAAATCATGACCCAGACAGTTGGGGATAATCTGGAGTAACAGCCCCTTTAGGATGTTACAAAAAAAAGAAGAGAAAAGATGGTACAAATGACAGCTAAGACAAGCTCCAGCACATCACACATATGTGAACCTTAACTTAGCCTAAAGGCGACTGTTTGACTTAATGATGTAGTGGTGTCGCAACACAAGTGCAGGGTGATGTTAGCTGCCCTTGTGTGTGTCCACACCTCCTGCTGAGCTGAGACTGATGAGAGCATGGGGCGCTTATTTAAGACTCTTGCGTGTGTGTCTGGGTGTCCTGAAGCTATGAGGCCCTTGGCAAAGACAAATGAAAAAAGAACAAAAAGAATATATATATATATATTAGAGAAGAAGACACTGGCTCTGTGGGGCGGATGACCTCGAACACAGCGAGGGGTTTATGGTGCGATCAGTTTAGCCCACCAGAGGGTGCGCAGTTTTAAAGTGATGATCCTCCTCCTGCAGGACAGCTGGAGTCCTTTTAGAGCCCACAGCTACTCCGATCATGCGCCCGGTGAATGAGACATGAGGGAGCTGTGCAAACAGGATTTACCTCATTGTAGGAGTCAACGGGAGATCAGTTGTTTCAGTGTTTTGTCTTTTCTTCTTTGTCCAGCTTTGGCATAATGAAATTATTATTGATATGCACTAAAGTGCTCTAACGTCAGAGAATCACTTCATGTAATGTTTTATAGGAGACAATGCTGGCCAAAATTGCGTTATCCTAATTGGACGATCCAATGCTGGCTATGACCCATGAGCATGCCTCCATGGTTTATGAGATTTGCAGCAATGGAATGGATTTTTCACAATAATCACATTATACATTTTGTAAACATTGTGGGAACAGCATTTACTCAGCTTGATTTGGGAAGACAAAAGGCATTTGCCAGCTCACTTAAAAAATGACTGATCTCAGCAGGAGTCACTGTCTGGATGATTCGTCATGTACACTGACAGCAGCTATTACCATCTTCTGCTGCACTGAAGAACTGTACTTTTTTTCTGTACAGGAATAACCCTATTCTCTTTGTTTCTTCCAGTGCACAACACCGACAGTGCTCCGCTCCGAGCTCTGAGGCTTTCAATGTCGCCACAATAAACCTGAGATTACAGTTCCCTGCCGGAATATGCTCAGTGAGCAGCTCGGCTTTTGGATGAGCTCTTCTGAAACCAATTTCAAAAGATTATATAAAACTCTATCAAATCAATTTTGAAGAAGTATTTCAAAATAAGCCCCTATGTTAGTGTGAATAAACGGATCAGTTTGGGCATTTTGAAAGCTAATGAAGCCACAATCATCACCATTCAGTGCCGCGAAACAGGTGGAACTATGATTGCTTTTGCCTGACAGGACTTGTGGGAGGTCGCTGCTGAATATGCAGGACATAGCGGTGCCTCATATGCCCTGGAAATTCCCCATCTTTGATGGCTTTGGCCTCTTATGGGGCTTGCTCCTTGGATTATTCATTGCAAGTGCACCAGGGATGGCTTGCCCCACGAGTTGTCACTGTATAGAGAAGAGTGGCATGACTGTGGTCCAATGTATGTCTCGCAACTTGGAGAGAGTCCCACCAGATCTTCCAAGAGATACTGTTGTCCTACTTTTGGCATCCAACCACATCACCCACATCCCCAACCACGCCTTCAAAGAACTGCACCACCTTCAGGAGCTGGACCTGTCTCACAATGACATCGAAACTGTGGACCTCGGAGCTTTTCAGGGTGTTTCTGACAGCCTCCTTGTCTTGGATCTATCAAACAATCGCATCCAAAGTGTCCCCAAAGAGGCATTTGCGCGCCTGCGAGCTAAAATCAGCCTCTCGAACAACCCGTGGCACTGCGAGTGCACGCTGCAGGAAGTCCTGAGGGAGCTGCGGCTGGACCCCGAGACGGTGAATGAGGTGATGTGCTACACGGCGGTGCAGGAGGAATATGCAGGCAAACCGGTAATCCAGGTGCTGGACTCAGGGATCAACTTCTGCAACTTTCACCACAAGACCACCGACGTAGCCATGTTCGTCACCATGTTCGGGTGGTTCACCATGGTGATCGCGTACGTCATCTACTATGTGAGACACAATCAGGAGGACGCCAGACGGCACCTGGAGTACCTCAAGTCGCTGCCGAGCACCTCACAGATCAGCAAGGACTTTGACACCATCAGCACTGTTCTCTAGCAGGGCCGCGTGCGTGCTTGCGTGCCTGTAAATGTGTGGTTATGTACTAAATGACTAAAAAGCTGTTGCAACACTAGTGTTTAAGCACATTATTCTGAGGTCTTTCAGTGACTGAAATGGGTCATTTTGTTTTTTTTATTCCAAAAACATTTATGTTTTATGAAATATGAGTAAATCTGGCTCTAGAACTGGACAGAGCCACAGTGATAGCACATAATAAACAAAATACTCACATTTCCATGATGGATGATAGATCTAAACTAGAGAGATAAATATTCCCACTCTGGTGTCAATCCACAGTGTGATTGAGTTTGGACTGAGATGAATGAGTCGCACGACTGTGTCCCTCAGTTACTTTGTATCGATTGATTTATGTTGCTCCGGTCAAGGTAAAGGCCTTTTTACGAGACTTTGGCTAACATATGAAATAGGGCAAGGTGTTTGTATACACATTCAGTGTGTATAAAGCATTTGTAACAGCCCTGTCTCCAGGAAATAAGGTTACTCTGTGCAAACACTGCATTGTGTCATGTTCATGACACAAATCTATTCAAACTAGGAGAAGTTGCCATACTTCAGCAGCTCTGATGTGTCTTTGGTACAGGGCTACTTTATTACCAGGTGATATTCCTGCATTGAAGGCTCTAGGTGAAATGTTTTTCCCACAGGGTGACAGACAACATATTGTAATATGCGATGATGTAGAAGTATAAGGGTGCACACAACAAAGTAAACTGATTTGTTTACAGTTGTTTAACCAATAAATAACTGATAACAGCCGCTTGCTGCTGCTGGTACATGGCTTGATCAGAGCAGTGATCAACCTTTAAATGCATCTATGAAAATCAACCCAGTCGCAGAACCTTTTTTGGGGCATTGTACAGTATGTCTCTGAACCAAAAATACATTTCATATTAACCTACGTGTATGTGTCAATGTTATAGTGTTTTAACTGCTAATTGCGCTTTCGGCGTATCCAAACTGCTTTCTCAATTACGTTTAGATTCAGGCAACAAAAGTACTTAGTTAGGTTTCGTAGAATATCTTGTTGTGGCTTAAAATAAGTATGTCTCCTTTGCGAAAGTCTTGTGTTTGACCTAGTCATCAGGCTCGTCTTCCTCCTTATGTGGACTTAAGTAGACTTTAGTTTTGACGTATCACAAATTTATTTCTGATCAAACATAACCCGGGAGAAAATGTTACCTCAAAAGATAATTAAAAATTCTCTTTCGTAATATGGCAATGTCATTTTTTTTTAGACTAGGCTGCTGAAAACAGTCGAGAACACCTTGAAACTGCGCACAAAAGGTGTTCACAGGGGTTCGCGGAGGAGCCCCCCCAAATCTCAACAACATTCATATGGACCTGCACATCAAGAAGTCGATTGGTTGAGTAAACTCACGTCACGAAGTAGGGTTGAAACAGAGAAGCACAGCACAAGCCATGCAAACGTACCCGAACGACCCCTGTTCATTATTTCCTACATGCAGCTTGAAGAAGCATACTTCCAGCCAAATCAGTGGTCTGTTAAAAGCAAATGAAAGAGCTTAATGAGAGAGGTGTAATAGGTCATAGTAGAGAGATAACTCTCTACCTCTTTCACATTACAGCCTTTTGGTTCAATATTAAAGCCCTATATGATAACCTGATACGATAGCAGTACCCTGGGAGGAAGGTTAGACATTGCAATTGCAGTCTGTTGTGAATTTCATAATTGCTTGAGAAATAGATTTTTTTCTTTTTGTACCACAGTTCATGTCATTGTCCATTATATGGAAACCTTAGTAATCTGAAAAATGTCTCATTATCTGACAAACTCCCGTTGTTCCTCAAGCCCGAGGCTCCGAAAATACAAACACTCGAAACATGAAACATGGCTAACTATTATGCAAAATGATGTCTTCAGACCTGTCCCTGAATCCTTCACCTTATTTTAGGAGCAAAGGGCCCTCGGAAGAATGGGTGTTTGTTTTCGGGATAACGAGCTGTCGAACAAACAGGCTTTCGTTCGAATCGGACATTTTTTCGACTGTTGGGGTTTCAGAATAATGGGCCATCGGAACAATGGTCCTTATTACTGTGTAATTACTGTGTATTCATGTTGGATGTCAATGCTCAGAAGTGTCAAACGCCACATGATATCTGTTACTTGTCAACCACAGCGGCACTGCACAAACAGCTATATTAACATGACATTTCCATTATTATAATTGATTTCATTGTACACTGTACACAAACGTAATTCATGAGTTGTGTCCAAGTGCCTACTCTCTGGGACTCCTACACTATAGCACTGTGCACTAAGTTGGAACAACTGAGTGCTAAGTCCTCTCCCTGTCCACCATCGCAGAACTCTATAGCTATAAGGTATGCCTAGCTAGTTTCTAAGTAGGGCTAGGGTGGCGAGTCATAATGGTGTTGATCCCCGATTCCCGAAATGGGTGGATTTTTCCCAAAAAAAAGGACAAGAACGAGTGCCAGAAGACAATGATGGAAAAGTCTTTGAAAGTGTTACATGCTCTTCTGTGATTGACAACCTGTACCTGTCCTCATGTGGTGATTCCCACTCATCTAGTAGTTCAACCAGGTTCAAATAAACAGAATTATTTGCAACTAATACTTGTTTTTAGTGTTGCATACTGTACTTGCATAAAGTAAAGTAGTCTTTTTGTACTGCTGTAGGTCTATTTGTTACAGTGTCGACCTGTCTGTGCAGTTTTGAACTGTCTTATAGAAATGTTTGTGCTGGCCAATGTGTACACAACTTCTACAATCTAAAAAGGCACACATGCCATCTGTGTTGCTATTTTTTTGTAAAATATGTCTTTAGCTAAACCCACGTCAAAGTGTTTGAGTATATTTCTATTTGTTTGATGTTTCTTCTTCATCTGTAGAATAATTAGTCTATGAGCTGTGTATTTCTGTGATGGAAATGGAAGGGCTCCAATAATTTAGTTTGTGATAATCATATCAATTTTCTATCTTGTTTGTTTCAATGTGTTTTTTTTATTTCATGGATTTCAATGGACACCTTACCAGCAATTGAAAATAAAAAATTACTACTAAAAACTATTTTCAGGACAAAACTTTTTCCGTCTCCTCACATTTTGTATTTTGGCTCCAAAATTGATGATGGCCAAGCATTTTATGAAGGAAGCCAGCTTTCATCATCGAAACAGTGTATTAGTTGGACCTTCTGTCTTTCAGATTTTTCGACCTCGCCTTCTCAGTAACTTAATTTGCAACAAACACTTTACCTGCTGAAATAAGAGGAGCGGATCTATGACATTATTTGACATCAGCTATAATTTCATTCCCTGTTGATGCAAAAGGTCAATGACAAGAACTATTCCTCCCTGAAAAGGAGGACAAAATGACACAATGTTAAAATACTCTGTTAATTAAAAGTAAATGTCCTGTATTTCAAATACTACTTATCTGTACAATAGCAATTATATACTGTTGGATAGTTTACATCTATAATAATGCCATAATTCACAAGTTCATTTTATTTCTAATTAGTAGGTCTACCTAAATTCATCACAAAAACGTAGTGGAGTAAAACGTAAGAAATTTGCCTCTGAAATGCAGTAGAGTAGAAGTATCAGGAAACAGAAATACTCAAGTACAAATATCTCAAAAGTACTTTAGCTAATGTACAAAGTTACATTCCACCACAAAAATCATGGAATGTCATTTGTTGTGGTGATTTATCAGCGGCCATTGATTTTGGCCAACTTGTTTGTTGTAAGGAGGTTTCATGACGGAACAGAGTGACCTGGCATTACTATGATAAATAACGGATTATTAATCTTACAAGCAAGTGCACCTCACAGTGCAGGGTGTCCAGAGAAGCAAGCTCTGCAGCTTTTGGCTTATCCAGCCTGTATCCATAGTGCACAGTGCGGAGATCGATGAAAAGGCTCATTACCGAGAGAAACCTGTGCCTGCTGCATCGGTTTCAAAGGCCAGTGTCACTAAAGTTCTGTGACTTGCAGTCGCAATTATCTGAATTGGTGTTTCCTAAACCTTCAGCACTGCACTGTTTATTCTCTTTCTTTGCTGTATTTTCTTAGCTGCCCTTTGTCAAATAACAGAGTTCCTGGTAATGGATCTGAGAGGCAGATGTTGGCAGTAGGCTTATTGCAGCAGGGGTGTGTGAATCTGGAACTGAAATAAACCAATTAATTTAGTATTCTAATGATCTGCTGAGCTATACTTAAGCGTTTCAATGAATTATGCCAATGTGCAGACAAACATTTAGAGTCCAAGTTTGACCATCCATCCATCCATTAATTCATGTTCCTCCACTTTTCAGTGCACTGGTTGTGGCTGCAGCAGTCTACAGCAGCCGAGTCCCTCTAGCCCAACTCAATCTACAGTTTCTTCTTCAGCTAGCTATTGCCAGACAACAATGTCCATCAGGGACATACTGGGAATGAAATTCAGCTGGCTAGTTAGCTAATGTGAGTTTGCTAATCCCAGTTTTAATGCCAGGATTACACTGGGTCCCTGCTCCCAGCCACTGGCAGACTACAGCCAGTAGCAGACGTCCGCTCCGGAGACGGAGGCGCTAGGGTTTTGTGCTGGCTGAATTCCAGTACCCACAGCCGCGACGGTCCGTCTCCGAGGCTGGCGCCCGTGCTCTCTAATTCGTGGTGACTTTCCCTGTCGATCTCCAAAATAAAATAAAAATAAATAAAAAACAAAAAATAAGAAACAAAAAATCCTGTGCTTTTATTTTGAAGGGGATTTTGTCTGCAGCCTGTCTGCTCATCATCTCCGCTTGTGTTCACGTTTCAAAACGCGCAACTGGTGGGCCCCACCGAGGCGGGTCTATGAAGCAGTTTAGTCAATTGCTGATTAAAGATATAAATGAGTGACATACAATTTAGCCAATCAGCGTCCTCAGATAGATTCAGAGTGGGGCCAAAACGATCTGGCCCCAAGCTGCGCGTTCTCGTCAGGAGAAGTCTCTACAGGCGAGCGCGAGCGCCAGCACGAGCACTGCTCCTCCAAGACCCGTTTGAGAGGAGAAGTTTGGCGGAGATTCTGCAGTTAAAGAGCTGATCCCAGATCAGCCTGACCTCACAATCAGACAGCAGACTAGTGGGAAAGGGAAGCAGAACATGAAGCTTCTCTACTAGCTGCACCAGACAGGTTTGGCTAGCTCAGGGGTCGGCAACCTTTACTATCCAAAGAGACATTTTGCTCTATTTTCCACCAAATAAAATGTGTCTGGAGCCGCAAAAGCTATTTGATGTCAAATTTCTCGCCACATATCAAGCATTCAGGTAAGCCAGCATCGTTGGCAGTGAAAGCAAATTAATACGTCCACGCAGAATTAAACTCTATTTTCCTCCGTGACTTTTCTTCTTTAGGATTTATCCATCGATAGTTTACCGAGGGTGGAGGCCTGCAAATCATGATCAATCAGTTACAAGAAAATGCATGTTACAATGTAAGATGCAAGTGGCGGATTGCGTAGCGCGGCCGTATGTGAATCTATTACTATTTTGCGCGACAGGGTTCGAATCCAGGTTGATGCGATCTTTCCTTAAATATATTTTCTTCAATGTATTTCTTTATACGTGGCTGTGATGTAGTGCTCACTTATACAATCGTAATCCCCGCAATATATATGAGATGTGGCTTTTAGATCTCCAGCAATATGTTTGTGAATGTCATGCTAACAACTTATTTAGCTTTTTAAAACAACGGGGACAGATCCAGCACTGACAGTTAGGGAGTGAGGGATGAGGAGGTAAGGAAACATGAGAACAGCAATGTAGGGAGTGAGGGATGAGGAGGTAAGGAAACATGAGAACACCAAGGTAGGGAGTGAGGGATAAGGAGGTAAGGAAACATGAGAACACCAGGGTAGGGAGTGAGGGATGAGGAGGTAAGAAAACATGAGAACACCAGGGTAGGGAGTGAGGGATAAGGAGGTAAGGAGACAGACACCTCACAGACTGCCTCAGACTGGCTGTCTGTGCTTATGAGCCGAACTACAAGGCACTCACAGACGGTGTTCAGTCACAGCATCACACTGACTTGAGTCACATGACTTCTGATGGCATTGTGATGGGACACAGAGCTGAACTGCACTTACATTAGTTGCACTGACTGAGAATTGTGTCAGTGTTGTGTTGTAACGTCAGTTGATAAATACAACAGTTAATATTGGTCGTTCATCCAGCCTGCTCATTGCAAATGTGTTTTTTCTTGTTCATATTGTGTGTGGTTAACCAATAATTTATTTTTTATGTTGCACTGAAATGAAGTAATATAGTGTGTTCTTGTTCACATCCATTTGAAAGCTGGACCAAAGTGTTTGATTTCATTCAATTACAATTAGGCCAAATAAAAAGCCTCAAGTTGTAAGTACAGTCTGGACAGTCTTTTTCTCTCAACGCCTCAATAAGTAGATCT
The DNA here is from genome assembly GCF_910591455.1 of Pholis gunnellus. Lineage (NCBI taxonomy): Eukaryota > Metazoa > Chordata > Actinopteri > Perciformes > Pholidae > Pholis > Pholis gunnellus. The sequence continues at coordinate 7,639,540 of NC_136539.1, forward strand.
TGCCGGTCACCAAGGCAGAGGTCAGGGATCCTGGGCTTAAAAAGGTTGGTGACCACTGGTCTAGCCTTTATAGAAATGATGCGTTGGGTGGACTTAGGCTCAGACCTCGGTGTGAGGTTACACTTTAAGGACCACAATTGAGACTAGGCATCTAAAACTCTGTTAAGGATGGGGAAAGGCTCATGGTTACGGTTAATTAAAAGGCAAACATTAATTGCAGGATCGCCACGGGAGGCAAACATTTATTAGTGGATGCCCCACTAGTCCATCAGCGAATCTTACACACTAATCATACCCTATATCGTCAGCCAGATCAAGACATACTAAATGAATGACCTCAGAGGGTGTTGACCTCACTCCAATTCTGCACAGTGCTGGGAATAGGCAGTAATTGGCTAATTGTAGTTCCATTCAGATTTTTCAGTTTTTTTTTCTCTCCCTGATAATTTTCTTGGCGTGACACATCACTATCCTTTTTTGTTCCGTCCATGAACAACATAATCTATTCTTCTCTTCTGGTGATTAACATGTACAACGACTCACTTGGCTGGAATGTCACCCACTGGCACGCCTTGCTGCGTTTTGTTCATCCTGGCTATTTGCCCTTTGCGCCATCTGTTAGTTGAAATATGATTAACATTTAAATTGAAGACCCTGACAATTATTGTGACGAAGACAAGTGAAAGCGGATAGCATTCCTTCTTGTTCGTAAGCCCTTGAGTTTGGGGATCAAAAATGGTACGGGTCTTCAATGAGACTGAAGAAGCACAATGTACATTTTGTTATCCATTCTGTGGCCTTTACTGATTATTATACTTATTTTGTGTTACCTTGATTTCTTTTAAATCAAGGGTTGAACCGATGCATCAGGCTAACATGGTCTTTTAATCAAATTGGTAATAATGCAGGTGGTTCGACCACATATTGCATCTAACATTTTTCTTTCTATGGGGAAACAGAAACTGGTCTTTATTATGCAAGGTTTAATTTTGTGGTGCAATATTTTTAATAACAAATAGTATTACACTTTTTAAACAACTCAAAGCACACTTAACAGTATGTCCTACAATGCAGGGCAATCACGTGCTGTGCAGCCAAACTTGAAACAAACTCACAGAATTTTATTTTCAATTTTAGATGAAATTTTCTAAAGCTATGAACAAATAGCAGGCTGAATTTAAAATTCCTCTTAAACATAGATAGTGATACTGTCAGACAGTGTAGAATGATATGATTTTAACAAATTTCAAGCTACTTGCAGCTATATTCAGGGTGTAAAAATGAGCATAGAAAAATATAATGCATAAATGCATATTTAAAAAAATAAGATCACACACCTAAACCATGCCTGTAGCTGCCTCTAGCTCCTCACAGAACGCTGATTGGTTTGGACACCGGTTCAGACACAAATGCACAAACTTAAATTCTGACGAGTGATCCTGGGAGTCTCACTTGATGTCGTATTATTGTGAGAATGTAAAATAGTGTATGGACATTGAGAGCGGAGTGGAAACCGGACCCAAATTCCATGTATGCGTACGCATACAAGGAATCTTTCCTATGCAATAGCTGAAAAAAAGGGCTAATCATTCTTTTCTCTTCCGTTAAACCTAGGAGAAGGATGCTCTGTAAAAAGCAATTTTCAGTGGGGAAGTAGCCTGGCTTTTCACACCACCTCAAGCTCTCAAGCTAATTTTTTGCCAATCAGACAGAATTGTCAACGCCTTGCACTGTTTCTATTTCAGTCCGACATTGCCTCCACTCTAATCAACTTCCATAGGGGGCCGGGGGTTTGAGTTCCACAATCACTAGAGACCAACGTATCTGCCTGAATCCAAGGTCATCACAACATACTTTGTGCTGGTGTTAAAAGAGCAAGTTAAAAGAAAACGAGAACTACCAGATACAAAGTCGGGCAATCAGAAGACACGCCGTATATGTCACGTTAATTTTGTTAATGACTCTTATTCAGCAGCCCAGACATGAAAGAGAGGCCACTGAGTGGACGATTCAGAGTCGGCGTCTTTTCTGGGTGGATTTGTGTAAATGTTATAGATTACTTCAATGGGTTGAAGATTCACAATGTATTGTACCGAGGTGGCAGTCGGAGCTTAACTTCACGGACGCAAATGAGGAAGGCACGAGCGGAGAAGAGGGACCGTGATACGCTAACAAAGACGCCTCGGAGAGGAAGCCGGGCTAGAGTCGCAACCCGGCGTCTCGCAGCTGTAGGACGGAGGTAAATTAGCAGAGTGCTGTTGGACCCAGGCAAGCTCATTTCTAAACTTCAGCTTTGTTTCTGGTGAACAAACTGCTCTTTTGCTCCACCCAACCTTTCTCTCTCTGTCTCTCTGTCCGTCTGCTTGTGAGTGTGTGTGTGTGTATCTGGAAGTGCTTCGGGGCACTTTGTGACGCCTTCGCCTGTCTCCCGGCGCTGCGGATAGGGCAGGCAGTGAAATCTGGGAACAGCTATAAAAAGAATTCCCCTCAATACGACTCGGTTCACTTCGCTCGTACCAAAGAGTCACTCAAAAGGTTTTGGGTAGTTCGCCAATTAACATCACCACCTGGACACAAATCTAGGTCACCTGATTTCAAGTCAGCATTGTATCGTTCTAGTGTTCATGATGCACATTTTGTTTAAAATGTTTTTCTACCCTGCCAGACATTAAAGTTTGGCCAAATCATGGAGCACATTTGTATATTTGTGTGTGTGTGTGTGTGTGTGTGTGTGTGTGTGTGTGTGTGTGTGTGTGTGTGTGTATAAAAGCAACTCAAAAACCTAAACTAACTATATATGCTTTTTCTTTTACTTAAAACTTTGAATTTCTTACAGGCAAGAATTTGAATGGATACAATTTGCCTAAAATGTGACATCTAATATGTCTGAAATGTGTTTTGTAAAAGTAGCATTTTGTTTTCATATGTTTTGTGTGATAAGATACTGCTCTGGTAATTCTAGTGTACTGTGCTAAATATTCACTTTGTACTTGAGAAGACACTGAAAGGACACTCAACATAATATATTGCAAACTTCATTTAACAACCATTAATAATATAATTTGCAATAAACACCGGAAACAGTGTAAGCTTTGTTGGGTGTTCAAGCTTGACTATTTAAAGTTTGTTTAAGTGGCCAAAAAGGTCCTGATGATGTTTCCACCCCAATGTCACTAGATTTCAGACTCAGAGACCAAAAAGGTAACAACTTGAAAAACCTTTATGCAACTTTCCTCATGTCTTTATGTCGGGCAAACCTCTAAACTGTCCTTAAATGACAATAGCATTTTATGACAGTTTGGGTCGTTCTGAATCATTCCTGTAACCTCTCCTGCAGTTCACGAACATAAAACTACCAAGTCTCCCGTATTTGCACAGTTTGGGCCATTTGGAGGGCATGGGTAGCAGGTGGCTGAGAGACTGCCAAAGGAGGTCACAGTTTGAATCCCTCAAATGGTGAATATGTCTTGCCGCATCAAAGCGTCCTTGAGCAAAGCGCTAACTGGCATCATGCCAAAATCTCCCGAGCTTCATGGTTATGCTGAATCATTTCAGACATCTACACTGCCACCGTTTTCATAGCCTTTGTTTAATTAAAAAATGTATTATACTAGGTTGATAATTGAACAATATACAGATTGAAGCTTCAGAAACCAAGGGAAGTCACAGCTCAGCATGCTAAATGTATTTCCAGAGTTGCAATGTTTCTTTTTAGCTCAGGTGTGGGGCCATATTGCTGGGTCCTCTGGGGGACGTTGAGGCACGGGAGAACCAGAAGCAGGACTGAGCAGGGCAGACTGTCGGACCCCAAATGTGAGACTCTGGTGTTCGGAAACACTCCCGCTTTTTTCCCCCACAGGGACGGCCAAAATCAACAGAAAATTAAAAAGGTCCTCATTCTAACTTTGAATTACAGTTTATTTCAAACATGGTCATGTGCTAAGATCAAAGCACAGGTTAGTTTTGAATTCAAAGTATGGTCACCTGCTCTTTTATTAAGATCTTTTGATACCACTCCTACACTGTATCAGCAGGTCACTTGTCCAGAGAGCCCCGGACTGGGATTGTTTTTCAATAATCTGATTTAGATGACGAAGCACTTTGCTTTCCCACTGGATCACTTCACCATCTCTGAAAACTGCAGTCATCAAGTCAACCCCACTGGTGCCGGTACGAGAACTTGTTCAATTAACCCCTGAACATATTTCACTAAAATGACCGCTGCTTTGGTTCCAGCCATGGCTCAGGGAGTCGCCCTCACTCCCCATCATTTCCACCTCTGTGGGTTGTAGCTTATGAACAAGAGGTGTTTCTGAATACCAGCTCTCAGACTTGATTACACCACACTTCGTGATATTTCTATTTGTATATAATAATGACTTTTGAGTAGGGTGTACTCTGTCTCCAGTTGCATGAAGGGTATTGATTTTCTACTCAGAGAAGCGTGCTTTTTCAGCAAGCCCTGCAATCTCTACAGAAAATTGCACTTTTAACAGAAAGTATTTACGTGTGCAGGCTCCAAACCCCGGGCTCCAGGCAGTTACTTTATCACTGCAGAGACTAATGGGAGACTATTAAGTGCATGTAAACATTATCCATACATGACTCCATCTTTTGGAGGGCATTCAATAACATGATGTCTGAAACTGACAAGCAGCGCCGCGTAGTAAATCAGATTTTCAGTGTAGCCAATAAATGAGGTGCTTCCGTGTGTGACCTGCTTCCGAGCAATGTTTAGTAAATGCATTTTCAAAATCGGGACATTCAGAGACGTGGAGGCTGCCTGGCCAGCAGACGTGTTGTGAGATCAAAGTACACCGTGGAGTGACTGATGCATCAACTGCAGCACCACAGCATCCCTTTCTCATGAAAAGTATCATTGGAGAAATGTAATTTGAATTGGCACGTTCTTTCTGGAGGAACAAGAAATGAATTATGTTCACTGGTAACATTTTGTTACAACGCAGGAAGTGCTATGCTCTTGTACTGCAGAGAAGTTAAAGAAGCGGTTGGGAGTAAAATCCAGTAGAATGTGAATTTGTATCATGCTCTCCAGCTGTTAGTTGGGCCATACTGAAACACGGAATACATTCATTTGCGCCAAGTGTGAGGTGATGAGATTGACACCACAAAATTAGAGCAATCTACCACAGTGAAAAATAATGCATAGAGACGTAGTGAGTGAATGTAAATATGTCGAATGGCTATTGCTGAATTATTACAACACAATTTACAATTACAATTCTGTTCCGTGATATTTGTGATTACGTCTACAACAACAAATAGCACTAAATAAGCAACAACCAAAGTTAACATTCAAAAATTCATTATTTGTCATGAGTTCATCCCATCACTCACAAGTTTTAGTTTTAATGTCTCCCGTATCTTCACCGCAGTCATTAGGGTATGAAGGAAAATGATTTAAGTTAGGTAAAAGAACAGTTCATTTGCAGCCGAGTGTTTTTATATTCAATTAAATCATTTACTTGATTTATCCATAATTTGCTTTAATGATAGCATTCGAACAGGCTCATAGCTTTGTCTTTGCTAAAACAAGGTTTGTCTCAACGAATGTAAAAAGACACACAGTTTGACAGACAAGATTTGGGCTGACAGATAATGTTGCTGTCACTGTTTAGGCTTTGCCCCCTTTGTGTGTCTGTCTCTGTGTCTCTGTCTCTGTTTCTCTGTCTCTGTAGCTCCGCCCCTGGTCTCCTCCCGGCTCCCGCCTGTGTCTCTGTGTCTGTTTCCTGATTTTCCTCATTCACTACACCTGTGCCCAATCACCTGCCCCTGGGTTTTCCCTCTGTCAACCCCTCTTATATAAACTCCCCTGCTTCCCTGTTGTTTTGTCAGATCGTTTAGTTGCTTCCCTGTGTGTGCGCGCGCCGTGTACCAGGTTTGTTCCCTCCAAGGTTCGGACTTTGTCTTTTTCGGACTTTGTCTTTTTGGGACTTTTTCTTTTTGGGACTTTTTCTTTTTGGGACTTTGCCTTTTTGGACTTTGCCTGTTGGAACTTTGCTGTTTATTTTCAGTCTGTATTTTTCGCGCTCCCTGTTGGAGTTGTTTTTGGTTCCTGTTTTTGTCCACTTTTGTGCGAGTAAATAACCTTGCCTTCCACCTCGTCTCCAGTGTCTGCGCTTGAGTCTTTGCTCTACCCCTGCACCACATCCCATGACAATTGCACCTTACCCAGATTCAGGGGGGCTCAAGGCGCACTCCTATTATTCTTGGGATGACATTGCACCATCTCATTCATGACACAAGAATGTATCTTTTTCCTCAATTATGTATTTCTGTTCGCCCCAAGGCAATTTGTCGCTATTGTTGGCTTGGAGTGTTTGTATGTCTAAGACATACGTCCTTGTCTCGAGGACTTGGTATATTAACTTTGTAACTATGGCCTTCACTGTTAAAGAACACATTTACTGTAGCAATAAAAGGGTATTGAAATACACTAGGGGTTTCACAGAATAGTCAACTATATCAGAACCACTCCTTGACACTGTGCATCATCTGCGGTCCGCTGGCACGGCAATGTCTCTCCAAAAGGATAAGATGAATATGATATATCTCTCGCTATTAATCAGCTAATCAACCACTTTTAGCAGCAGAAGCAGAGATTATCCTGGGATTACCATTTCAGGGTCGGGGCATTGCTGACATTGGGCGAAGGCAGGGTCGCCTGGACAGGTTGCCAGTCACATAGAGACAGACAACAATTCATGCTCACATTCACACCTACAGGCAATTTAGAGTAATCAAGTAACCTAAGCTGCATGCCTTTGGACTGTGGAAGTAAACCGAAGAACCCGGAGAGATCCCACACTAACACACAGAAGGGCTGAACAATTAAGAATAATTAATCAGAATATTTAAATGTTCAGACTATCCAGATCGCTCACCTGGTAGAGCAGGTGTCCCATGTACCTTTGCTGCATGTCGTCCCCTCTCTCTCCCCTTTGAAGTCTGTCTCTCTCCTCTCTATCAATATTAAGACAGAGGCTGTGATATGTGTGAATAATAAAATCATTATTTATCTTTTCAAAATGTATGTGAAATTGCAGTTTTTAAGTAAAAAATCCAAATTGTTCTTGGGAATGGACCCCCAAACCCAATGTCTCCTATTATAGAAAGTAGGAATGTAACTATAATTGCTGACACACACACACACCAACATGTGAATAAGGGGAGCACTGGCACTGCATAGGTGATATATTGAAGACTTGGATTTGTGCACCAATCTCTTTCCCTTTAGTCTGAAAGATAACTTCCAGTACTGAGAAATAATGTGTATGGCAGTCTCCATATAGTTGTTATTACATGCATGATCGGACCCGGCAACAACTTTGGAACAAGTGGTCTCAGGAAGCTTTATTCTGAAACCTCATTTCCACAGGCTTTTGTTCGTGCTGTCATATTTTAGAAAAAATGGATCCCCGTTTTGTGGATTCATCTATTGGGAATCCAATCTAGTTTGCTTGCATTGGTCCTCTGAGTGAACTTCAGTTTTGATCGAACTGCCGGAGACTTACTATACTTTACTATATTTTTTGGTCTTCTTCTGAAATAAGAATGAAAAGAAATATAGTATAGTTCTAATAATATAATAATATCTAATGTACTGAGCAAATTCTGCAAATGAGGTTTAACATTTTAGCACCATGACAACCTGTAGCTGCAGACATCCATCATGTATTCACGCCGTTACCATGTGTTATGTTTCATCAGCAGTGGAGATGAAAATGGAGATGTGATTTTCAAAGGATGTATGGATCTATAAGGGTCCTTGATTTGTAAAGTGATTATCTCCTGTCATCCTGTCAGATGTCATGAGGAGCAGCATAGACTGCAAGAATTTACGGATCTTAAAAATGGATGGCCTGCACAGCCCTGAGGTGGCGCACCATCGCACGAAACTTGGACCCAGCAATGTTGTCACTTTGATGCCTTTACAATTTAGCGCTCGCTTGTGGACATTTTAGTAACTGGACCTCTTCGGGTATTAATTGAACACCCTTGATATAGGTAATCATGATAAATCAGAAGCAGATGTACTTAATAATGCATCATAGACTCACATTGCGTGACCTATTTCCACAGGTCTGTGTAAAAGAAAGGTCTCGCTCCACACATTATTATTCTGGTTTAGAGGGAGAAAACACTTTACCTTGTTTGTATTTCTTTTTTTAAACCAATCACAATAATCTTAAATGGTGCTAAGCACATGATGCAGCGACGGTGTCCTTGCAAAATAGATTGCTTGTATCCACACACACACAAACACACACACACACACACACGAGAGTCAGACTAAATACACCACAACCTCCACACCAGTTGTCCTAGAAATCAGGACTGTGTTGGCTCCTCTAGTCCATGTCAATGCATCTTTGGGCAAGACACTTCGCTCCAAATTGCTTTGGGGTTAAGTGAACTTTTGAGGGGAAGGCGGGTCATCTGCTCGCTGTCCATTCGCAGTCAGGCATATTATACTGTGGCCAACCAAAGACACTCTTTATGTGGGACAATTGATTGAAGCCTTCGCTTCAATGCTTTTCAATACAGTTTATAATTGTAAAGATGTGATTGCAGCATTGGATTATCTTGTGTCTGTATGCAAATTGACAAATGGAAAGCAGTCGGAAGAGAATTGCATTAGATTTGTTGTGACTGCTCTGTTCATCAGAGCATGTGGAAGATTGTTTCTGAAACCACCAAATAAGGTCATTCTCACCTAACTCTGCATTCATCGAACAATTGGATGGATCTTTTGTATTTTGTACAGACATCTACGCAACACAGAAGATGCATCCTACTGACTTATGTGGTGCCTTGTGCCTCAATGATTTTACATTTTTGGGTTTGTAGTGAAATATCTTGAAACAACTTTTAGGTGGATTTCCATGACATTTGGTAGACTTATTCATGGTCCCCAGAGAATAAATCATAATGATTTGGTGATCCTCCTTACTTTCCCTTTAGCACTCTACAGCATCAGTTAAAAGGTTTTGCTTATTTTGCAACATCTACTTGATTGATTGGCACATGGATGGATGTAGTAGACTCCAATATTCAGCCTTCAGCCACAAATTAGACTTCTTTTCAAATCGTGAGATGTTTTTTGAAGGATAGTGAGAAAATTACAGTACTTCAATACAAGTAACTCCAAAAACGTCATATTGATAATAACAAAGCAACAAAGGGGAGAATACCAGTCCATGGTGTTTCAGTGCACTCTGTCTAGTTTAAGAGGTGAAACTGTCCATTGTAAAGCCTGTCATTTCTTTCTTATCAACAGCTAAAAAATTTAAAATCGCAACCCAGAGGGGCAGACATACTTCACTTCATTGCACCAGCTGGTTGGAGAAGAGGATGACAGTCCCCCTGGAAAAATGATAATGATTTGGTCCTCTCGCTTCTCAGTGACTGTGGTGATTACTCCTAAGTGTTGCAGTGACAGTGGTATTGATTTGCCCTGATATTCATCATCCAATCATCTTTGTGCTTCATGTGAGCTGGAAAACCTCCTTTAAGGATGTTAACAAAGCAGGGAGAGGAGCTATTTTTAGATGGCCTGCTTGCACAGCTAAAGGGCATCTAAAGGACACACAGCACACATTAAAGACTCTTTTGTGTATCCATATTTATATTTTTACTCTTTAGAACTCACTGTAGATCTTTCTTTTATTAAATATGCTCATAAAAGTCCACAAATTGCAAACATAATAACTATATTGATATCTTTCCGTGGAGATATTTCCACAGCAACAACACCATGGCCAACAGATAATTGAAAGCAAAATGCAATATCTGACAGTAGTGCTACACGTTACATTTTGGTATTGTCACAATGTCTTTCTAATCAGCACTTCCCAAAGACATGTTCTCACCATAACAATGCCGTAGATGGCAGACAATTGAAAAAAGCAGAATGCAGTGCAACAAAGCACAAGCTTCAAGGTGGCTAAATGTAATGTTCGTCACACATGTGCAGTGGCTGCACTCGAGCTACACAGAGGAGTAACCTCACAGATAACAAGCCACAATGGGGTTGTGAAGTTTTAATACTTCCAACCTCCAGTACTTCACAATATCAAGACTCGTCCCTGCTGGTGACTGGATTCTCAGCTCGGGAGAAGATGGTGGTCACCACAGGCTTGAAATCGTAATGCGTGGTAGGAGTACTCCTGAAAAAGTGATTCTCTCTGAAAAGGGATCTACAATATCTGCTTTGGTATCATAGCTGGTAGGGGCTCTTCAGTCGTATGTACATATTGAATATAGATTGTTGCTATAATACAAGGCGAAATACTTGCGATATGGCTCATGCAAAAATAATGAGAACATGTTAGGAAGGAACATATACTGTCAATACACACCATGTGAAGACCAAAACCAACAAATGATCCTTATAACAAATATTGTATCTGCAGCCAAAGCCTAATATATTATTCATCTGTGCCATTGGTGTCAAAAAACACATCAGTTATCCACACTGTTGCACTGGGTGACATGTTCCTTATTACCATGAACACAAACTGCAATTTATATTTCAATCCATACACCACCCTGCTGCAGTAACTACTCACTATTGATTTTTGAATGAGTATCAATTCCTGGCCAAAAATAGTCCACATTAAATGTGCTATTTACTCTTGATTGAGTGATGGGATGTTTGCTAAACACTACTGTTTCCAGCTGTTTTTAGGAAATTACTAAACCATTTCAGAAGCTATATATTTGTGATCCGTTTTTAAAGATTAGCATCTTCAGTAGGAACTGTTTGACTTGGGCTAAGAGTCACTGACAGGGTAGGGAAGACAGGAAGTATTTAGAGAATATCATATCAGTTTTAGTCGTTTCATGCGATTTGTTGACATAAGATGGAATAACGAGAGACTTCTGCTTTAAAGTTTAGCTTACCCAATATTTTATTATTATTAACAGATCAAAATTAGTACATGTAATGTCTGTCTAATGTCTTTCATGGCCCTCAACTTTACTGTTTAGGTTCATATCAGCCACCCTTATTTACTGTACATCTACAGTACAGCAGCAGCTGTATTTAGCAAAAAGAACATTGTTACAAACGTATTGTACATGTAAGCTATTAGCCTGGAGGGTACAAGTCTGGCAAAGGGGCTATCTGACGTAATGTTACATACTAAAGTTACGCAACATCCTTTAAGTCAACATTTACTTTCGCTCGGGACACGAACAGCAGTTTCCTGGGTGAAAGTCCTTTTTATTTGACCCATCCACCTCCCTACCCAAACCCTTTCTCGTTTGTTGTACTCGTTATTATACCACGTAACTTTCGCTCAATATTTTGAGTCATCTGATCTGCGTGTTGCTTGTCTTACGTCACTTGCTGCAAAAAACGTCCACATTCAATGTCTGGTTTTCAGAAACGAAGAACGGCAACAACAACAAAAAAAGAAAATTTGGCTGCTGGGCTTAAGACAGACAAATGGGAATGGCTAGTTATTAGTTGTTGTGAGCTTCTGTGTGAAATGTGCTTGAAAGCTGGAACAAAGGGGCCATTGGGGTCTTTATCCGTTGTATTCCCTTGCTGTCAAATATTGATTGGATATGACCCAATGTTAGCCACAACAAGCGTGGAAACATGTATTTTTATGACATTATGTCCAACCTTTGTTTTGCAATCTAATTAAAGCATGTGATGCATAGCGAACGGCTCCATTTAGAGCAATTCCATCCTTGGCAGCACCTGCAGCTGACCCGTTTCTCTGCCCCATTTGGCTTGTGGCCATCGTTTCAAAAGAGTGAAAGCAAGAGATTTGTGTCATAACAAAACTACCTTAGTCTTTGCCTGTAAAAAGAAGATCAATCTAACCATACACACGGGACAATTTATTGAGCTAAACCCTCAGCCTTGAAGTGATAAAAAGAGGGACGAGCACATAGAGAGTAACAAGTATTAAGCAATAAAGAAAGGCAGGCGAGAGGAGATATGTCTGTGCTGCCCCGTCTTCCCTCTGGAAAGATGAGGAGCTCATGATACCTGCATGGTTCAGCCACTGGCCCCTGCGGTGTCTGGTGAGATTGTTCAGCACCGAGTTGAATTAATCAGTGTAAATGTTATAAATAATATAGTCAGCATATGAATTGGCTTCTATTTTGGGGTTGGAAAGTCAACGAATCTGCAGTACGTAATTTAGTTAGTTTTCCTTTCTTACTGACAGAAAAAAAGTTAAGAGCATGGGGAACTTTTCACCTTAAGTCTATATTGTTGCCATGGGTAAGCCTCTTTACGGCGTCCAATTATATAGACACGACTGACAAATCTATTCCCAAATAAGGTGAACACTGTACAGTGAATACTGTGAAAGCAATGTGACATAAAAAAAAACCTATTAACAAAATCTTGAAAGCTTATTGTCCCTTTTCTATCTGCCCTCGAAAAATAGACAGACTCTTGTCCTGGTTACGTAATTGTGGAGTTGGGGTTATAAACAGTCCAGTCTCCAAGTGGAATTACGTATAGTGGTTTGTTAGGACAATCAAAGCCCTTTGCTTTCTCTTTTATCTGATTCAGGAAGAACAAAAATGGCTTGGATAACTTTACTACAGTATATTGCGGTCCACAAATACGGTTATTTTTGTTTAGACGGGGTACCAATTCAATATACTGTGACTCTGCATTGTTCTTTCAATTCTGTTGTCAAGCAGCAGAATGGCCAATGGCTCAAATCAATGGGAATGTATCTGTCTAGAAGCTTCTGAATTACAATGTGAAGTGAACTCTCTCAGCTTGAATAAAAAAGGTTCAACAGTAATGAATCCTCATTATCCATACAGCTCAAGTGGAACACTGAGGCAAAGTTTATCTTAATTGCCGACAATGGTGCTGATCCTGTGATCGATAGGGATCGTCTTTCCAGAATACATGCATTTGTTAAATGGCTGAGAGACAGATTCCTGCTAATGGCGAATGCAACAGGCCAATGGTGAATTTAACCCTGCCCCAAAGTGCAGTTTTCCAAATGCCAGGTCACAGCATGAGGCTCCAGCTCTGGCAGAATTGTTCATCTTTTGAATGTTGCTTTGCTTTTTTTATTGAACAAGGACAGACAGATTGTACTTCATTCATTAAATAATGCAAATACCTTCTTAACTTTTGTTGATCTTTAATATAGCATTTATGAATCTTATGCAATAATTTAATTAATAGGCATTTAATGATTTATTGACAAATAAGTGAACTGCTCCAGGGCATTGGTTTGCATATGGACTTTAGTGTCCCCACCAATATTTTTGGAGGACAGAATTGTGCCTACCAATGTTTGAGCAAATCCGTTTGCATTATCTTTGGAGTGAAGTCATATTGGATAACTCTGATTTGCCCTCCCAGAGGCTACATCTTCAAGGTGACCTAGATTGGCTGAAAGGGAGGGTGTTAGCTGATGGCTTCCTTTAAGTGCAAATATAGCATTACTGCCAGTCACTGCAGGAGGTAAGCGCTGAGCTTCATCTATTTTAACTTGACCGCTCTGTGTCGCTGTCCTTTGTGCCCCCCCCCCTGCTTAGAGACACCTTTGCGCTGTTTGGGACTGTCTCTCTGCTCCGTGGTGCTCGTACGCTCGGGGAAGCGACTTTGAGCTGCACTTTACCGAAGTGGTGAAATTAGATTTGTGTGGGCAATAAGCCGCACATGGCTGAGATGTATGCCCTATAAGAAGTTGTTTTGTTGGTTTTGGTTTTCTGTCTTCAATGAAAAGGAGCGCACAACAGCTTCCCTAAACTTTGTCTCATCTAAAGAGCAGAGACCCAAACAGGGTTGGGTGTCTATCAGGCGGTCTGACTAATGTAACGCACAGCAGACTATAGGGCAGCTGGGTTTTGTTATTCTCATTCAAATTACAACTTTTTTCTCGTAATATTTGTTTTGCTAAATATTACCACTAAGCCCATTTCTTCTCCAAATCTCACAACACGCATATGTGTCGACTAGTCCGACCTGATGGTGGAATAACAGAAAAGGTCAGACGGTCGCTAAATTAAAAGATGTGTCATCGTCATGGCTTGATCGTGTATTCCAACCAACACAACTGGAAATGTATTTTGGAAGCAACGATCCAACTTCCAGTGGTTAATCAGGGTGCCTGCACAGAGAAGAGCAGCAAGGATTTTTAATACACTGTTCATTGCATTAAGACAATTTACAGTAGGGTGCTATTTTGGAATCCATTAATCCATTTTCTAAACCACTTCACCTGTTCAGGGTGTGGCAGTACTGATTCCCAGGAATTCAGCTGATCGGGAATGCGCCTCAACCTGGAAAGTGGACAAGAGCAGCTGTCAGCAGCAGGGGCGTTGACAAAAAACTGCGGTCAAGTCGGAGTTTTCAGCTGCCTTCAAAGAATAAACAGGAAGTGACATAAATTGTTATATCCTTTTACATCCGATCTGTAGGCTACTTGTAGTTTACAGATTTATTCATGTGTGTTTGTAAATATATATTTATGTGGAAACTGGCGTGTATCTACAGTGTATGCTATCCTTTGTTCTTTTTATGTCTGCCTGTGAAACACATTGCTTCTCGTTTTGAATTGTTGTATGAATAAGCGTTATTATTATCAACCACACAAGATATGTTTTCAGATTAAACCTTCATTGCACAACATGAGACTAATAGCCACCAATCGAGCATTCAATTATAATTGCACAGAAAAATAGGTGGGTCATGCAGTCGGTGGAGAGCAACTGCGGCCGCCTCGCTCTCTTGAGGTTATCGTTGCCCACGTGTTCATGACGTCAGAACAAGTCGGGATCAAGTCAGGCACAGATCTAATCGCATGCATTGTGCGCCGATCGGCGGTGATCGATTCTGCTCAGGACTGGCTCATCTCGAACAAGCCTACTGTCACGGCCTTGGTTTAGGTTTAGTTTGTTGGATTGTCCTTTATTAAAATCACTGAAATATCCTTCTGGTCCTATATTTACCTGCATTTGGGTCGATCCCCTGTTGCCCTTTTTGCCCCCCACGTGACAGTCGTGAGAAATAGTACAGAACGATTAAGAAACAAATATCACTAGTACCTTCACAAGGAAAAAATGCCACTTGAACTTATACCGCTCTTCAATAATACACAAATGCCTCATTAGAAATAAGTGTATTAAAAGGGGTTCCAATGATAAACCAATAAACAAAATAAAGCCTGCAGGCATTAGGTAATTGTTGGCAAGCACAAACTCTTTCAGAATGCTCAATATCAACCTCAAACAGAAAAAGTTAAGACAGCAGAGAGTCCTCAAGAGGGCCTAACAACCAGTTTCTGGCTGACTCTGCTAAAATGAGGTCTGCATTAGCCAGAGGAAGGATCGAAATGCCCTGGGTGTGCAATTCCCCACCTCTCTTAAGAAGTGGTGTCGTCCCAACCTTATTGGCCAAGATGGGAAATGCGCCATGCTGCTCTCAATTCTTACTTAGGAGCAGGTCCCCAAATCCTGTGCAACAGGTGATTTGGATATCCCTCTGATCAACTCAGGGGAATTTTGACATTCAACTAAAATTAATGTTTGGGGAGGGGGTAAAGACAGTAAGTACCAAAGAATGATGGACTGCTACAAGGGTCACAGTCTATCCAGTCCATCATAAGGTCAGACAATAGGAGTGACTCACTCGTTGTTTACTTTTCACCAGCAAAACCTTTATTTCAGCTTTAAATAAGCACTCATGAAGTATTCAATTAGCTTGTCTGAGCGTATGTGCTGTGAGGCTGCCCATGTATTGATATAACAGAGTTAGAACTCAACTACAAACCACAGACTAAATCTAAGAAGGGACGTCACCCATTGGTTTGTGAAATACTGTTTTGTCATCTTGGTTATTGGCCATTGCCATCTTGTTTTTTTGCTACAGAAGTGACACAAGAGGGTGGAGCTAAGCAAACACTGAAGACATTTTAAGGCAGCCGAAGTCTTACAATTAACTTCATAAACTGAAAACACACTGTAAAAGGGTTAACAATTGTATACTCAACTCTCATAGAATCATGTTTACAATGTTTGCTAAGGTAATACATCAAGTGAGAAATAGGGTCATTTTCTTATTGACTATAGACTTATTTTTGCAACATGAGGAGTCGTCCCATGCTGGCCATGAGAATGATTGCAAGTTGAAGGAACTTCTGCATTGGCTTCATTTTTCAGAACTGGAGTTTGATGTCTGCTACAGACAAAAACAAGCTGAAAGCTGCAAATTAAGCATCAGACTTGACTTTTTAATCACATAAGAGAGATATTTTATTCAGTGTTATCAATCAACAATTATCAAAAGCATTTCTCAGAGTCTTCTGGATGATATTGTGTCTTTTCCTCTAATTATATCAACCCTTCATTTTTCTGGGTGAAACTAATTGTACAGATTGTTGTTATGACAAGTAATCTAAGGATGCAGCTAGGCATTAAATTGACTGTTTTGTAAATCATGGGTTGGATTGAAATCTAATGCTTGTGCGTCAAAAAAGCCTTTTTCACAAATAGCATATCCACCGTGTTGTATAACTCCACTGTGTGGAAGGCGGTCCTGGATACCATCAGAGTTTAGGCAAACTGTCCTGCTTTTTATGGAATTTGGGGAAGTTTAAACTCCAGCAATGCCAGCCAATGCTATGGAAGACAGCTTTATGTCTGTCAAATGCAATAGACGGTCCTCATCCTCAAAGCCTTTTCTTGTGACGTTAAAGACATTCTGTTTGAAAATAGGACGTGTAAATAATACTAGTCTGAACTCACAGATTCACATATCATACTTCTAATATCCGGACAAACTAGTTCACTGCATGTTAAGGATAATGATGCTATTGTATTTTCATATCCTGAGTCTTTTAAAGTTACTACAAGGAACTTTCATTTTGTGTTGATTTTGGCGGTCCCTGTGGACAAAAGGGGGAGTGTTTCCAAGCACCAGAATCCATTTTGACAGTCTGCTCGGCACATTCCTGGTTCTGGTTCTCCCGTGCCTCCCTTCTGCCGGCCGCTGAGCTCTCCTCCTCCCAGTGGAGCTTCTGACGGCAGGTCGAGAGCCGGAGCAAAGCCGCATCTCGGTCTATTCGCGGTGAGCAATCTAGCGAATATTTAAGACATTTTTACAAGATTGCCGCTTCATAGTGAGTCAACTGGAAACATTGACAAGTGTGCTGGCTACTGTGTTTTAAAACAATGCACAAGGCTAATGTTAGCTTTATAGAATACACAAACATCCTGACGGAGTTCACGTCTTTAATCACGCATGCTTAAAGGTGGTTGACAAAGTGTTCTACTGTGGGAGAACTCACTCGACCTATGTCTATGTCAACGTGAAGGGCCTGTGTCTCACCGAGAACTAGGCCAGTCAGATCACCTCTCATTGCTCCTCATCCCAGCAAGGAAAACAAAGCCAAACACAAAGACTATAAAAACTTGGCCAGAGGGAGCACTCTCTCAGCTACAGGACAGCGACCCTGTGACTGTCAACGACGTCACTTCACCTGCAGAGGAACTGAACTATTTCTTAGCTCGCTTTGAGTTAAAGAAAAAGAAGCCCAACAGAGATACTCTGCCTTCAACCGC
Organism: Pholis gunnellus; assembly: GCF_910591455.1. Taxonomy (NCBI): domain Eukaryota; kingdom Metazoa; phylum Chordata; class Actinopteri; order Perciformes; family Pholidae; genus Pholis; species Pholis gunnellus. The sequence goes on from NC_136539.1 coordinate 7,657,120, forward strand.
CTCCAGCACCCACACACTCAATCTACAGGAACACAGAGTGAGATGTATGCAAAGGTCGGTGAACCCGAGGAAGGCCGCCGAGTCATTTAGAACACTGGGGGAGCTTTTTAAGGATGCCCTTCGTAGACTATAGCTCAGCTTTCAATATAATCACTCCAGACTAGTCTGCAATATGTCTGACTTAGACCTCCCACTTCCCACCTGCACCTGGATAAAGGACTTCCTCACCAACTGCCAGTTGTTAAATTTGACTCCCAACTCTCTCCTCCATCCTCACGCTCTGCACCGGCTCTCCACAAGGCTGTGTGCAGAGTCCATCCCTCTAAATGAACCCTGGAATGGGCCGGGAGAAAAGCCACTGGTGGCCTTCTCCCGCTCCTCCATTGAGAGTGTACTGGCGAACTGCATCTCGGTACGGTATGCCGGCTGCTCAGCAGCAGATAAGAGGGTCAAAATCACCGGCTGCCCTCTGCCCTCCCTGGAAGACATCTCCAGTTCCTGCTGCCTCTGCCGAGGCAAAACACATTATGAATGGCCCTTGTTTAACCTGTTGCCCTCTGGCAGGCACTACAGGACCATCAAAGCAAAGTTAAAATGAGTTTCTTTCCTGGGCCATAAGCACACTTAACTCCATCAAGCATTGAATGACCCCTCGTATGCAATCTGTGAGTAGAAACCCACTGGATCTTGTGCAATTATGATATTCATACTAGTTCAATGGTTACATTATTTTAGTGCAATAATTAGATTGTATTTATTTTACTTACTATTTTAGAACCTGTTGTCTGCTGTGGACGTGTGTTAACTGAGGTTGTCTTGTTTTTGTGATGTTTTTTCTGCGTCTTTTAATTGCACTGATCAGCAGTAGTGCCCTCAATTCCATTGTATTCAGTACAATGACAATAAAGGCTTTCTATTCTATTCAAGCTTACTAGTTACAGCCAATGAAATCAACAAGCGACACAAATTTTGCTTTTGTCTGAAATCATACATTCATGGCTTGAGGAATTACTAAAAGTTCTGATGGCAAGTCTGCCACCGTTATTGTAAACTACACAGGAAACTATGGATAATCAGGTTTGGGTTGAAAATAACAAAAATAAATGTGTATATATATATATATATATATATGAATATGTTTGGACAAATGTGAAAAACTTCAAAGATAAATCAAGGTTAATATGCTTCCATATTTATATATACAAAAGTGTCGTATTTGTTAAGAGATGGACCGACCTGATGTTATGGGAAGGCCACGTCGGTACCTCAAAACGGAAGTTCAGGCAACAAAAATACTCAGTTTTAAGAAAAACATCATGGTTGGGCTTAAAATAAGTACGTAAACTAACAAACATCAACTATGTAACTTCAAAGTAACACAAACACCGGTCTTCTGGTTGAAAGTCCTACCTCCCACCGTATGTACTATGTCACTTGCTCTGAGTGTACCATATCCACGCAGTTGCATTTTCATTGCTGTCAGTATAGACTATATGGCGTAAAATGACCCACAAAATGCAAGAATGGCGTTGTTATTGCACATGAAATGACAAGTTGTCGTGTCGTTCATATGCCATTTGAAGAGAGGCTGGATAGATAGTGTCGAGAGAACGGACAAATTCCATGCAAATACATTCATTTTTTTTTTTATAATAGTCATAAACAAGTGGGCAGACATTCAAACGGATTGAAGATACGCAGGATGGACTGCCACTGGCAGAGGTAATAGGTTTCTGTAAAACAGGTTCAGGTCAGTTACAGATTTAAGAGAACATGTGGGGAAACAGGCCCTCACTCCTCTTTATGGAAATGAAGCAGCTGTTGTTGATAATGCAATTGGATGAGATCCTGCACGCTGCTAATGGAAAGTCAGCTCTGATAGTTTGCTGCTACATCACCAATCTGGAGCATCACAGCTGATACTCTCCAAGCCAACTCTATCAATCACTCAGAAAGCACGCCGGCTCCAAACCCTGTTATTTCGGTTGCCGAGCAGGGGGTCAGTATTAGCACTGATGTAATTGGACTGGTGGAGCAGCGGCACTGACAGTGCAAGAATAAACGACTTCAATTAACGTCCTATTGTGCTTGTCCTCATGTTCTCCCCTAATCCACAAATCCAGTTAATTTTAAAGAACAAATGAAGCCTGTAACAAAAAAAAATGTCATCCATCTCTTCTGGGATGAAAAAATATAAATTGTTTGACAAACAACCAACAAGCATTTTGATCAGCAAAGGGCTTTTGGGGATGAGTTTCATGTCTCGGGCTGGGTAAATCTTTATAAATAAAGCTCCACTGAAGCTCAGCGCAAATTTGCCCACTTTTGGAGACAGCGGTGTAAGTATTAGTTAATCTAAGAAGGGATGCTGAGTATCTGTAATCAACTTTGTGCACTGAATTCTCTATGTTCTGCAGAGTAGAGACATCCAATCATTTTGTGCAGTGCTGTTTATTAAATTCTACTCACTCAGCAGACACAAAATTGACCTGGTGTTCATTGTACACCCACAATGCAGTATTTCACTTTCTGTCACCAAAATGCTTTAAAGTCCAGTGTGTAGGATTTTGGCAGAAATTGAATGTAGTATTCATAAGTTTACATTAGTGTATAATCAACCTACAACTAACAATCGTGTTTTTATGAGCTTAGAATGAGCGGGTTCTCTTCACGGAGTTTGCCATGTTGCACCGTAATGTTTGTACAACCCAAACTCTGGCTTTAGAGTGGGCCTTTCTACGGAGGAGTATTCAGTTTGCCATCTGCAAACTCACTGCTAAATGCCACTTAATCCCACACACTGGACCTTTAAATCCATATTGCACCAGGTGAATACATTCTAAATCAACCCACAAATGAAGTACTGCCTCCCTCCCTGCCTAACATCTCCATCTTGACTGCCCTCACATTAGCCTTCCAACGGTTGTAAAAAGTTATGCCACATTCTCGTGTTACTGAACAGTAAACGATGGTTATTGCCCGAGGAGCTCCGTTTTTTCACACGCTACCTCCTTGGCAGTCTGTCAATACAGTGTCAGGAGACGTTCCTTCATGCACATCCACGGATGTTAAGTCAAAGACATGCTTACAGACACTACTGTGGGTCATTAGCAAAAGGCAATATTTCACCACTTGCAGTGGGCAACCGGTTCTGACAGAATATGTGCTCTGCTAGAGAAATGGGGTTTCTGTAATGATCTGCAGCTCGGATCCGTGTTAATGAGCCTCGAATCAGAGTTAACGTAATAACCAGTTTCCGATTTGTAATGTCAGCATTTAAGTCGTCGGGGAAGTCCGATTTTTCTGACGTCCATGTGTACTAGCTAGTTGTCGTCTTCTCCCCTGCCCTTTTGGGTGTGCATTGTCTCATTTCTTGGCACATCTCTGCCACCTGTATACATATAATATATTCATAATAAATACATGAAGGAATGTGTATCGCGTCACCCACTTGTGCGTCGTTGAGCACGTGTATGAGATAAACAAACAGCTGACTCTTTCAAACACGTCCACAGTGCTACAGAGGAAACTTTTAAACACATAATAAAAGAACATGGTGCCAAACTGTTTATTGTCAATGTCAACCTCTTCCCATTTCCAACCGTCAAATAACACAGCTTGGTCAGTGCTCCTCGGCATCAACGCCCATTTAGCGTGTCTATGCAACGCACCAACCCACGACATTACGGGCGGAGCAACAGGATGTTGTATAAGGATGGAGACAGTCCAAATGGGGGCGGGTAGATGGGTCAAGACGTAGCACATGGAGAAATGTGACCGGATGATTGAACACTTTGACCTGCTACTGTGATTCATACTGTGGACAATTAAATGTGCATCAAATTGCACGGCGGATAACAATATCGAGCTATTCTTGACCAAAGCGGCGGACTTACTGACCCACATTCCATACGTACCATAGATCCCTTCGTCTAGAGTGGCTATGGACTTCTACGCATTTTACCCATTTTAGTTTATTAGATGTCTGTTTATTAAAGGGACAGTGTGGAGGATTTGTGCACTCGGCGGCTCACATTACCCCAGTTTCAATAGCGCCTCCGAGAAAACTACGGCGGCCTTCAGGTAACTTAAAAACACAAAAGGCTCTCGCTGGAGCCGTTATTTGGTTTGTCCATTCTGGGCAACACCATGATTCTTAGTTTCAGGTGATTATTATGAATATTATATTTCATATCTGCTAATAGATCGCCCAAAATATTCCACACTGGCCCTTAAACAAAAAAAACCCACCTTAGTCTTTCTCATACACCCACACAAAAAGCTGAAATGTATCAGGTGCCAATTTTCAATATGCCGTCCAACATCCCTGTTCTCATTACATTAGAATTTCCATTGTTACATGTCCTGCATTCAAAGCCACCGGAGTTTGAAGTTGACAAAGCTGTACAGGCTTTAGTACCAGATGTCTTACGTTTGACTTGAATTAAAATTCCTTAGCTATCCAGTTACTTTCATTCAAATTGATATGGAAATTTAAACAGTTCTGAAGAAAAGCCTTTGAATTCTGCTTCAATAATGTTGGTGCAGTTGAACAGAGTCCTGATGGAATGTCCTGCAGTCTCTCTCCTACAGAGAAAAACACAATGAATGGCATTTTGTCCGACTTTCTAAACTTATTTAAAGTCTTTTTTTTATCTTTTAATAATATTCCGTGGCATGTCAGTACACCTCTAAAATCCTTGCTGATGTTATCATCATTAATGGCAAGTCATGCACCTGTCTCTCCGGGCAAGGGCTCATTCACCGTGTGACATTGTCTATCACTTTGGCGCGTTTCCTGTCTTACACCCTCACGTCAGTTTGTTGCCTCTGGTCCATCTCTGGCGAGAGCACAGCTGCAAAGCCTTACATTTACCCCAATCCACCAGCTGCAGACGTCACCTGGCAGGCTGTCGTCGCTTCCAAAATGGCTTTTGACCTGTGACCAGAAAAAATTTGTCAAGGACATATACTTTGTGATATTTGTAAAAAGTGAGAGATTCATTTTAAAGGTATTTTGAGATGCAACACGGTATCATCACAAGGTTTTTTTATTTGAATGGATTTAATAGCACTGAAACTGGCACTTAAAGAAAATATTACATTTCATCCTGCATCTTCCTTTTCATCTGTTCATCTTTGACCCACAGACTTTGGTCATTAATGTGTTTATCTCTGTAAAAGGACGAAAAATAGCTTTTAGTGACCTTATGACCTTTCCCATTGTAATATACCATTAGACCAAACATGGGAGAGATATATACTCTATTAAGTTTTATTTGTGTCCTCAAACTCTAAGTTGAAGTTCGAAGGTACAAAAAAATCAATCAATGCTGGTAATAATTATCATCAAATAAAAGTACACATATAGTCATGTGATAGCACTCAGCCCATGGTGCAATGTGTACGATTTGGCAATCGGCAGCAGACACGGCGCTGACTGGAGGCCCAGGCCGTGCTGCTGGAGGGAAGAGAGGCGCGGGAGAACCAGGACCAGGACTGCGCGGGGAAAACTGTCAGAGCCTAGTGCAGAAATATGGGAGGTTTTCTAAAGGGACTCTGGTGCTCGAAAACACTACCGCTTTTGTACGCAGGGATGCCAAAATCAACACAAAAGTTTGAGATCACAAAAAATAACCTTAACCTTGAACTTGATTCATGTCTTCGTTACTAATCTACTAATCTGGAGTAAATTACACACGGCTTTCAAATAAGCGTGTAAACTTGTCAAACAGAACTGAAAATGCAACCTTTTGCTGGGAGGCTCCGGTTGACGGGCCTTCAGTTAGCATTCAGCTACCGGTAAAAAAGGGTAAAGGAAGGAGGAGACGGAAATAAGAGTCAAGTTCTCGTTTCTGTCACTTTGGATTTTAGTCCAATAAACAAACTATCAAAATATACAGAGACTTTGTTTTATTACTGATTGTACATTTAAATTGTATGGATCCAGTAATAGAGGTGAAATGCTTTCCCTTATTTCTTTGGAGCAGGTGGCCAGATGTTACACATTGAACCTTTTAATTAAAGACTGAGCAAACTGCTATTTCACAGGTAACTGGCAGTTCATTTTACTTTGTTTTTAAGGTATTTTTATATACTCAATCCTGACATTCATACCAGACGCTACTGTTGGGTAATCAAGCAGTTTTAATTTGTTAACCAAACATTTATATCATTGAAAATGATGTCCAGAAAGAGCAACAAATAAAAACTGGTGGAAGAAAATAATCTCTTTGCTCTTTTGGCACAATTTAATGAACTAGGCAGTGAGTAGAAAAACAAAGAGCAAGTCTATCCGTGCTCTGATGAGATTAATAGAGCAAAGCAGCCGAGAGCGGCCACAGATTTTCAGGGTGAAAGTGAGCAGATTTCCAAAACAGTCCCTGTCGATGCCGCTATTTATAAGGAGAAATGAACCATTACTGTATCTAATTTGTGGCAAATTGATCCCTGAGACTCAGGTTGTCATCCATCGCCCTGCTTGTGTGTTTAGACTCCGATTTATACTTTGTCAGAGGGGACTGGAGCTGGGAGGACAAATGTGTCAGCTCACCGCCTCTCCGAGGGCCCTGTCACAGAAGAGCTATGACGGCGAAGAAGCCAGCCGAGGAAGGATTCACTCAGGTTTGTTGGCGACAGGAAGCTCCGCAGGCCGACGTCACAGAGGGAGCCAATCTTCAGGTGCAACGTAATGGATACGATACAGTGAAGCGGGGCATGACATGGGTAATTTGTTGGAAAGCTCGCTCACTGGTCGACAAATAGAAAACACGCGGAAAAACATTTTACAAATTTATGTCACAGTCTCTTCTAAAATGGGGGTCACTCATTTTACACATGGCCGACCAGAGCAGGACTCCACTTGTTGATAGCCTTTCTGACTTGTTAGCGAGGTTTCACCTAAAGCCACCAGTCTGCAGTTGATGCGGTTTCTGAACATGGGCAGCAGGGATGCGGTTATTAATACTTTTTCAATCATCAGAGATTAAGTGTCACACACCCAGTACGCCCTGCTGATGATTTGTGTGCATAATATAGCTTTACACTTTGACTTCATGCAGAGTATGCAATATATGAACGGACATGTGACAAATTATTACAGAAAAAGAACTGAATGAAAGAGTCGGGAAACATATTATTTGCACACAGGACAGGAAGGGGTCGCTGAATGGGTTGATGAGTTTGAAGATAATGTGAATCCTATGCTGTGGCCTTCACAGTCACCTTGTATACTCAATTGAATGCCAATGGGAGATTGTATTGCTTTCAGCAAACATCAAAACACTGAATGAGGAAATATGTTTTGATGTGTTCTTCTCTTTAGAATTATATGGACAAGGGTGTAGAGGAGGGAGGGTGAAGAATGCTGTTTATACTCAAGCCTTTTCTGAATGTTGAAGATGACATTCAGGCAAAACAAAAAATCTGAATCAGAAAAGAAAATGGTAAGCTGGAAACATTTAGGATGGCCATTCAAGTAGAGTGCACCAAATAGCACAAGAAGAAGACACTCTATAAATCAGTTCATTCTCCATTCAAACGTTTTTCTAGCTATTTAAAGAAAAAACAGGACAAAAAGGCCTGACTGAGAAAGTACAATTTCCTGCAAAGCTCGGAGCTTTGCTTGCATGTAGGCGTGCAGACTGCAGTGTGGACACATTTTGTGATTACAAACATGTGAAAAGATGAGAAATAAAAGATGTAGAATAAATGGTAAATGTTTAGTGAATGCATTTATTAGACCTGGGGAGTCCCACAGAACTACAACTGTTAACCATCAGTAGTAATAGTACTATGTCTGACTACCACTGCTACTTCATGTACTACTACCACCACAACTGACCACACAAGTACAGTCATGCACAAATCAAGGCCAGACTTTGAGGTTAAACACCAGTGTGTGTGGTTTTATTGTTTTTATCACGATGTTCTTCAGATATGATCATAAATGTCTGCATGAAAGTTCAGTGTTTCAACTGGTAAAGCGTTACTTTATCCCCATCTAGTGGTAGACATTAGTTAATGCAAGTGTTGTTGTTTTTTAACAGAGTGAGCTTTATTGGGGAGGTATGAGAAGATACCCGGAATTGTACTCTGGTCTTTGTGGCTCTCATAATACACAGACATAGAAACATAGCGAGGACAACACACGTGAGCAAGACTAAACATAAACATTTAACTATTGTGTACAAATAACAGTAACTTAGAGTAGTAGTAGTTGTACACATATTGGATTCATTCTAAATTGGTTTTTGTGTTTATGTGAAGCATTTTTTGTTTACAAAAAAATATAACTAAAGGATATAATGAAATATGTGTTATTAAAACTATTATTATTATTACCATTATTATATCCTTTATTTATACATAATGTTTTTTAAAGTTTACAAAGTGCTTCACACAACCATATAAGAAAATACATTTGCAATATCAAATTAGTGTAAGCAGTCCAAATATTGACAATTTAAAAGCCAGTTTATAAAAATGAGTCTTTGAACGCAAGCAGCTTAAAAGGGGGAGGAGCTTAGGCTGCGCAGTTTGAAGAGCAGTGTGACAGCGGAGCCGTTGGGATGGCGGTGGAGTGGGCATCACACATCGGGTACAAGTTATAAACTAGATGACAACTGGACCTGTGATGGGTGAAAAGTGACTCCGATCAACAACTTTTTTGTTTCGTTCCCCCCTCCCCTCAAAGTCATGCGCCTGTTGATCGGTCTGCTATCTGCGCTGATTTCATGCGGGAATGGGAAAGCGACTGGAGAGTTCACTCCGACCGGACAGTCTCTGCATATCAATGACGGGAACTCTTCTAACCGGGATCACACGAGACAAGAGCCCTTTCAGCACCGACAACAAGCGCCCGATGCCTTGTCAGGTTTGTGTGGCCTTCACTGTATCAATAGTATCATTATAGGCCTTTCAATGTGCTTCATATCTTTGACGCGAGCTGGAAATAAATCACATTGTAGCAGGAGAATAAGGATTAATTTGACTGTTTTATTATTATTATTTCTACTCCATCGACCGTCATATGACAGGTCTTCCTCTCACAGATTAAAGACTCCCATGTCCTCATTTGGTCGGACCATCTGTATCTAAATCTACTGATCAGTTCATGAGTAATGTGATGATGGAGCTGGCTGCTGTCACCTCATGAGTAACGGTTTCTCCCATCTGTCCCTTGTTGTTGTTTTTACTGCATCCCCACCACTAAGACCGCAATTAATCAGTTCATATGAGCATTATTCATACATTATAACAACAGTATAGCCTTGTAAAGGAGATGCCATAATATTCATAAAGAAATGACTTGTCTATTAATACAAAGTGTTTTGATCATGTGTTTGGATGCTCAGCTCAGAGGGCCCTTAATATCACCCACTCTGCGTTATCGTGTCATTCGAATAAAGTGTTTACAGAAGAGCACACTCCTGCTTCTTTGTGCCATGTGGCTATAAATCTAAATGGTTAAATCTAAACTGCTTCTCACTGTCTCACACACACACACACACACACACACACACACACACACACACACACACACACACACACACAGATGCATGTGCTTGTCATGGCAATGTTCTTGTTCACAGCCGAGCGGCGGAGAGGAGCTGAAAGAGGGATTTGTGACCCTTTTCATCAACTGATTCATGACTAATTCATGCCGCTGTGGGAGTACATTACCATCCGTCACCACATGATCCTCGGGTCGGCTTCGTCGGCCGAAAACACTTGGAAATGCACCCAAGCATGCTGTTGTCACTTGCACCCTCCCGGACCCCCCCCCCCCCCCCAAGCCTTGTCGTGCCAAGCCTTCTCCTCTCAGCCTCCCTCCTGTACAGAGTTAGCTCTCTGTAGAAGGGCTGCCCACTCTCCACTTCTACTTTTAAATAAGAAGAGAGAATGTAGATAAACAAATGAACAAACAAAAAAAACCACTCCTTATGACACCTATTATGAGATTCATTGTTGTCCCTTCATGATGGGCAAAGCAACAGATTTAAAGATGTAATCATCCACCCCAGGGGAGGATTGCAGTTATTTGACAACAGTACTGGTGGTTGTTCGGACATTAAGTCTTTGTGCCCCCCCCCACCCTAAGCATCTTTTCACTTCAATTCGTGTCAGTTCAATCTGATATTGCTGACTCGTGCCCGAGGGCGATTTGGCCCACATATGAAAGGGTGCATTTGTGTTTTCCTCCATCGGTGGAATGTATGGCCTAATTCCAACATGCATGTTTTTTTGGGGGGGGGGGGGGTCAGCAGAGATAAGTCCCTGTTGGACCATCTGTTTGTGCTGCCTGGTGGTCTCACAGAATTGACCAGTCAACATGTTTTGCTTGATACATCAGCCAAAGCAAACATGGTGTTTTTCTATAATTATAGCTTGCCATTCTAATTTTTGCCACATTCACAATTTAGTCTTTGAACAGCGGAAATATCTTCCGTGAGCTATGAATGAAAACGTTTTTTAAAAAGTTCACAAATTGATGATGAAGAAATGGTTTGAAAACACTTCACTTGGGTAAATGCATTATTTTTATTGGACACTGGGTTTGTCAGTATAGTCAAGCAATATCACACACACGACGTGGGATCTATTCCTCATCTGCCTCGACGGGCTCAGACGGACCATTTCAATCCACTTCATAAACCTCTTTGTGCCGTGGGTCAGTGCGCCAAATGTGTGGATTATAGTAATCTGGCACGAAACACCTCCACTTCAGATCTAGTGACCCCCTTCTGTTATGTTTGGCCACAAGCAGAGCACACGTAAAGCGGACGCTGCCTCTCCCATAACAAGCATCCTCTTGTCCATCTGCACTGGTGTATGTATCCCAGTGGGGTGACACTAACACTGCCAAATGTAGGGTTTCATAGTGAGGATGAAAATACAGGCACCGCTATGGAAGCCCATTTCTGCCACTGTGATGAAAGAAAAGGTCCTATAAGCATTGCAAAATAATTACTTCAAAAGAATGACTTCAATGGGCAGTGTATGGAAGCGCAAATGAATATATTCTCATTATTTTGAGATATTAAGTTTTTCTTGTGAGATTCTAAGTCATCATTTTGAGTAGGTACTTATTATTTTTGAGATACTAAGTCTGAAAATTAAGGTACTAACTCATAATGTTGTGATACTAAGTCAAAATATTCTCATTATTTTGCAGATACTATTATTTTGAGACGCTTAGTCTTTATTTTTTGGATACTAACTCATTGTTTTGACATGCTAAATCAATGACCTACGGGAGTTTTTATTTAAATTGTTTATCCTAGTGGCTGAAATGGGCTTCCATACTCCTGGCAGCTACACACAACAGTGCATGATTTGGTTTATTTGAACCCAAAAGATGATCTTTTTCTAAACCTATCCAAATAGGATTGTTGCTGAAACCAAAGGAGATTTCTGGCAGAGAGGATGCCAACTCCTCCCATGCGCGGTAGCTCCTGGCATTTGTCTGCTTATTATCAAAGGGGATTGTTTGAGGCAATGATATGGGACAATCTGGTTATCTGGTTTTGGCACCTGCTGAAATATTGTTAAAAGCTGGTAACATAAGGCATGGCTTTGTGAGTTTTCAGTAAAGCTCTGGCAAATAATTTAGCAGCAGGATTATGAGCAATAAGACCAGCATCAGTGTCGAATTGACACCATTAGAGAAATACTTTTCGACATTATGACCCGGTAGGATTGCAGCTATAGCGATGTTGCAGCATTTAGCTACTAATAAAAAGGGCAGTAAGGACATTTTATGGCCTCTTAGCATTTAATAACTATGATAGTGTAGCTGTGGAGGGTTGGTGATGAGCCAGCCGGCTGCTGAGATTTATGGCTCCCAAAACTCTCTGGCTCTTTCTGGTCCAGACGGCATAAGGACAGTCACTTCAGTGGAGAAAATGTATAGCTGGGTAAAATATGAAGGAAGATTCCTTGGGCGCTGGCCAGTCCTAGCAGACTTTTGCAGCTCTACAATGTAGGCACTGTTGGTACTGAGAAGTTTCTTTGAAGTACTGTTCATGTATTCATCACTAGTTGTTTGGGCTCAGATTTTTACAGGTCCGTGCAATCCTACAGTTTTGTTTCTGGTCACAAATGTGCTTTTCTAACCCGCTGCTATGCCACCTTTACAGCTGAATGACTGCAGGTGTTCAATACAACCCACCAGGAAACACGTTGGCGTTGACGTTTCTAAACAAAAAATATGTTTCATATCAGAGTTAAGGTTACCATGTGGTTAACAATGTGAAACAACAGGTTAGGTTTAAGAAACAAAACTACTTGGTTAAGGTTCGAAAAAACAAACATGGTTCGTGTTAAAATTAAAACTTAATAATGTAAAGTAGCAACCGGTAACATTGTAACTAGTACAAATAAATAGCAACCGCCCTTAGCGGACTTGCTTACGTAACAATTGTAACAATGTTACATAACCGGCGAAACTCAAGATTTACTTTTTGTTTCACACGGGACATGAACAGTGATGTCCTGGGTGAAAGTCCCAATTGCACTAATTGTTTTGTTGGCCACTTAGGGGCAGCAGAATATACAAGTTCTGCTCTGTTCGCATTTCGAGCAACAAGAGCAACAAAATGGCCAAGCGTGGCCAGCTACATTGAAGTGTTGCTCAAGCGCTCGTTGACATATCTTCATGTCACTGGCTTTCATTGAAAGTGATTGTTCATTTTGTGTTTATTTTGGGGTTCCCTCCACAAGCACCACATTCCCTTTAGAAAACCTAATTTTACTGCAGCGGGTGTCGGACAGTCTGCTACACGCGGTCCTGGTTCTGGTTCTCCCGTGACTCCCTTCCCTCCAGCAGGCCCAGCAATACGGCCTGGGCCCTCCCGCAGCACAGTGTCGATGTTAGCTCCCTGGGGCGACCGATGGAGCAGCGAGGCAAAGCTCTGCTCCTAGCCGGAGGAGGGTGCTGAACTCTCCTCCGGCAGCTAACCCCGATCTGGGTCGGTCTTTCTGGTGAACCTGCAAGATTTTATCTGATTTTGCGCAAGATCCGACCCAGTTGCTCTGATGACAAGTGTTAAGAATAGCTTTATAACAATAACTTTATAACAATAACTTCTTGCTGGTGGCTCCGTAGGCATCTGTATTAAATTGAGACTTTTTCATAACCAGTGAAAAGTTCCTCACAGTAACTTTAAGTTTAGGTAAAAAAACTACTCGGTTGGGTTTAGGAAAAGATTGTGGTTTGGGTTGAAATAACTACAGAAAGGTCGTTCTATAAGTACCGAAATTACACGACAAATAAGTCAACGTTAACTTCGGGTTTCACACTTGACACAAACAGTGGTCTCCTAGGTGAAAGTCCTGTGTTTTTTGACCCATCTGTCCACCCTAACCTCCTCCCTTCCTGAACTGTATTGCTCTTTGCATTATATCACCTGTCCTGGGTTAACGTGGGTTATATACAATTTACAGTGCATTAGTTTTCATAGGTATAGCTACGAACAGTGTATGGAAACAGCCTGCATGCTTTGATCCTTGGTGAGATATTTGTCTTTCCATGACCATCATTTATTCATATGCGCAACTGATGTATCACTGAGCATTCCTTCATTGTTATGTAACAGAACATTATACGTCTATGAAATAACAAGTCTTGTTGTCTTGTTGACTCACTATTGGGCATCGGTGCGCTGTGTGAAAGTGGTTAATTGGGTTTTTGGATGAGGTGACACATTATCATGAGGCTCTAAATGGTATTCTATAGGAGCTACCTGCAAATATGTAACGATTAGAGCCTTGTCATGAATCACATTATTGGAAATGTGCACTGTATTTAGCTGTCTGCATGCTGATGCAGCATAATTGAATGCACGCTTTGCTGAACTAATTGGACAATTTTACCATTTGTATTTGTGTCCACCTCTATAAAATCTCCTGGGATTAATTGATTGATATCCTCCAGGGATTCTACAAATTACCTTTTATTAACGTGCTGTCAATAAGGGCCCTTCTAGGTTAATTGGAAACATAGGTAACCCCATTCTGTTAAAGCATACGGTTGTACTGCATGAAAAAATAACAGAAACAACTTACAATTACTTTTAATGCAGTCCCGTCTACAAGTACTGCCTTCGTGGAGCTTATAATTATAAATTTCGCTGACAGTTTGTCAGAGGTGGAATTTTTGGTAATTTGTGGTGTTATAGTGGTTTGCATTCTGACCATCCCTTGTAGATAATGTGTGAATCTGAACTTGTATGAATTGTTTCATCCTTCTAAAAGCAGTACTATTGCCATCCCAAACCCATCTTTGTCTGAACCCAATCTTTTATTTTTTTCCCCAGATTCTGCTTTTGACCTAAAGGTCCAGGTTAACAACGTGCTGAGTCGTCAGTACCTGAGCCAAGCGGTGGTGGAGGTCTACATCAACTACACCAGGACCAACACAGCTCTTACTGGGGAGGACGGCGGTGTTTTGCTCCATGTACCTTACCAGACTGGGATGCCAATCACAATTGTGGCCACCAAGGACGGCTACATTTGCACACTGCTGCCTTGTAAAACCAACAGAATGCCAAGTAAGATATTTAAAGTGTGGTTGTGCTGAATCACCAGCGATAATGAGCTTCATGCAGTGTAATTTTCTTTTATTCATCATTGGCTCTTACGATTATGGAAATGTTAAGTGAGCACATTTTGACTGTTTTTAGTATGGCTGAAAGTTGTCCACTGAGTGGCTCCACTTCATTAGGATAGTTTCTCTCTCCTCTTGGCAGTTCAGACATCTGCTGTCCCATGGCCTGTTGAGGTGGGTTTATTTGACACACAAAGCCACATCATGTGGATCTGTATTCACAATCTGCACTGAAGGATAGATAGCGGGCTCTTTTCTTAAATCGGGACACTTCATACAGTGTCATGTAAAAATATAATAATCACAGAAAACATGAGCTTCAAATACTTCAGTGATTTTCTAAAGTGGTTGTTATTGCAGGGCCACATTGTGCTTCACCCCACTGCATTTGACACCCAATTAGTAAGTAAGTAAGTAAGTCAAATGTATTTATAAAGCGCTTTTTACAGACATAAGTCACAAAGTGCTTAACAGGGCAGAATTACAAACATAAAAAACACAATGTGACCATAGGGCCTATCATTTACATCATTTACACAACATAATTTACACAATAATAATTAGGTGCAGCACCCAGGCAGAACTCTTTGAGAACATTTTATAATCCACGTCTGGAGTGTGTGCCTCCTACTGTCTCCGTTTATCATCTGCCATCTTCAGTGGGGAGTGTGTCTATGTTCATTCAACCCTATGTTCTTTCAGCCCTAGGTTCCCTCAGATCAGTACATCCACCGGTGCTATGGTTCTGATGGTCCATTATTTCAAAACATTAATAGTCCAAAAAATGTCCGAAACCTCACTGTCCAAGAGCCTGTTATCCCGAAAAACACACCGCAATAGTTCCGAAGGCCCATTGCTCAAAAAATATGACAAACAGAACCACATGGCAAATTTCTATGACACATTTTGCACCGTCATTGTATTTTTCCTACTGTGGCGAAGCCCTGACACACCGTAAACCTAATCCTGATTGGTTTACCCAGATATTCTCACTCCAACCCGAACCAGTTTAACTCCTCATGCCTTAACCTAACTAATCCAACCAACAAAGGCAAAGAGTACTAGCCAATCTGTCTGCCTGTTTTCGGATATTGTTAGTGCGGTATCTCAAAAAGTCAAGGATGGGGCTAAGCAAACAAAGGTCCTTCATTTGGGATGGACAAAACGTCTATGAGGGACCATATGGCTGAGGGTACATAGGGCCTAATTTGGGATGGACAAAATGTTAATCAGGGAACATAGGGCTGAGGGAATACAGACCTAATTTGGCATGGACAAAATGTTTATGAGGGAACATAGGGCTGAGGGAACTTAGGCTCGCCCACTTACAGGGATATGCATTTCTATTGAAAGTGACACATGTTCTCCGAGGAGACATAAATGGGTTCTTCTCTGTTTGGAAACCTGTTATGGATTTTATTGGAGAGGAATATGCCAAAATCATACTAAGAGGTTTTGCAACCGTGGGATCCAAGTGACTCAGTGAGGGAAGAAAGTCCACAATATTTTGTTTGTCACTGAGTATGGTTGGCCACCATGTTGTATGTAATTCATGTGGAGGACAATATTTGGCATAAAAAATGTGTGGGCTGAAAAGTGTTTCTGTGTAGGAGGGAGGTTTTTGTAACTTTGGGTTCCAGGGGACGCCCAGGGAGCTAGGTTCACAATGTTCATTGGTATCTAGTTGGAGGATGATGATCTATGCGGGTTTTTTTTATTTTTTGTATTAACAGTTTCTTGCCAGAAAAGTGAACTCACCCATTTCTTGCCTCTGTGCAGAGGTTGATATAACACAATGACAATATCACACTGCCATCTAGTGGAAAAACTGCAAGTTTTTAAAGGAAGTACTTTTTTACTAATGTTGCATGTCCTTCCCTCTTGTATCATTGCTGTAGTATTTTCGTCTGTGACCATGTCACTATTTGGTCTGAATCAGGGGAACATCTGGCTCTTCGATGATTCGGTCCTTATCACTGGCAAAACATCTGGTACTGTATATATTGTTAAATCCACTTTCTTTCTTGCTCATGTTCTCTATGTCTCTCACTTGTCTCAGTACAAGCATTGATTAAAAACCTACATATATTTTTTAACCACATATTTCCAGGTGTTATTCATCATGTTTCCCTTTATTTGCAGATGCTGCATCACAGCCTATTGTCCAGTTTCCCAAGAGCCTGCTGAATCTGACAGACAGCAGTAACGCCACCTCTGTTAAAGCGTACCTGACCATCCCCAAGGTGCCGTCAAAGGAGGACAGCTTTCTTCACACGATGGGCATCATGAGCAGTAAATCAGGTATACAGTGAAAGTATTCAGAAAGCAATTAGTTGATGATAACACAAAAGACAATATGTCAATTACATACAAATGTTAACCGTGACTGTCTCATTTTTTTTGCATTAAAAAAACAACCAAACATTTTCCAATGTGAGGCTGTATTAAATGGATTCAAATTGTAACAATGCTACAATGGAACCATTCAATCAAAGTGTTTATTCATGAATATATCATTCAAGACAATGTCATGAGTTTCATTGGTCGAGTCCTCGTATTCTCTTAAAGCTTTACCTCCTCTGGTTTTCAAGGATACGTCAGTGTGGAGTTGAGTCCGGTTGCGGCTGTCAGTGTGCAGCTTTTCTCAGGAGACACGGAGCTACATGTGAGTGGGCCCATACAGATTAGCCTCAGCATTCCAGACAGCTGTGGACTTCAGACTTCCAATGTTGTTCCAGCGTGGTTCCTTAACCGGACCACTGGTGAGTAGATGTCACAGTCACACACACACACACACACACACACACACACACACACACACACACACACACACACACTAAAATCTAGCCTTTTTTGATTTTTAGAGTCGGGGAAGTGAGGATGATTTCATGGGCTCTACAGGGAATTGTAATTTAAAGCAACAGTTGGTAACTTTATTAAAAATAACTTTGTGCCATATTTGCTCAAACTGATCTTACAGGATTGTGGTAGTTGTGGAAAAATAGTTTGTTGTACAAAAAGTGTTGTTGTGTTTGTTTTGTTGTCTGTTTGTTTTTCCTAGGTGGATGGATGAGAAAGGGGCTCGGGACGGTGGTGTCAGTAGATGGAAAACTCATGTGGACATTCACAGCACCTCACCTTGGTTACTGGATTGCAGCACCTTTGTCATCAACCAGAGGCAAGTTCTCACCCTAAATATGCTCATCTAATGTAATACAGTGTTCTATATTTTCTGACACTACCAACCTGGGCATGTTCTATGGTCACAGGGCAATGTTGTGGTAATAAATCAAATGTGTCAGATGGATATTAATGAATGACAAGCATTGATTTTATAATGGTTGTTATAAAGGTTCTGTATAATGGAGTTTCTGTGATTGTGGCAATTCATTTTTGCCCAATGACTATAAAGACATTTGATTTTGAATTTCTTATGACAAATAATTGGACTGGAACTGGCGTAGGTCAGTGTAAAAAAAAAAGCTAAATATGTATTTAATTTACTTTTTTGGATACAAAATGCACCTTGTTCATTTTGTATCTTTATTGCATGTGTTATATTTCATCCAAACCTCTTCTTCTGACCATCCATATGCTTTAGGTTTCTTCAGACTTGCCATCCCCATTGACTTCATCTCACACCATTCATCTCTCCTGATGGTTGTCCTTGGAGGAATGCTTGTTATTGTCACCTGTCTCCTGGTTGGGTTGTTGTGTCATCGCAGGTAACAGAGGCTTCCATCTCATACTTGTCCATACAGTATTTACGATAAGTTGTGGTGATGTTAATGAACGTGGCATGAGTATTTTATCAGTTTCAGAGGACTGTTCCTTTTAAAAGCACTTTGATATCAGTAAAATCCATTATTCTTCCAAGTTTAATGCTAAAATCTGTATTTTTTACCGCGTTCTCATGTAGTGTATGCCACATACATTTTATTTTTCTGTCTACAGACGTTCGCTCAGTGAAACTAAAACAAAGATCCTACCAGCGATGAGAAAAGACCAAACCACCTCAACGTGTGACGTTGAAGTCTTCGAAGTATCTTCAGCGGATTCCTTTCATCTACAGGTTGGAATGAACCATTCATTCGCAGAAAGGGGGGATAATCGGCACAACGCCACTGTTATTTCTATGCACAACGCCGATGTGATAGCCAACCCCAATGCTGTGGCCACCAGGGTGGAGCGTAACGAACCGGAGCGAACCGCTGCCCTGAATGATCTGAGGTGTTTGCACGAAACCACGGATCAGATCGGAGCTCCGGCCTCACTGACGGATAATTTGTTTTTCTACAACCAACCTGTTGCCATTTTTCACGCTCCAGCATTCTTCCACTTGGAGGAGCCGCCGGAGCATCCCCAGTGGAGCAAGTCGGCCACTCTTCCCCGTGCGGGGTCCGCAGCTGAGCCGCCGAGTCAAGGCAGCTTTACGCAGGCTCTGCCAAAAGGTCCCTCTGCCAACCAGAACCAGGCAGCGGAAAATGAGGACCAGCTCGGGGTTCTAGAGGGCTCTCAGGCTGAAACTTCAACCAACGCATCCAGGGGTCACTTCAGCCTCACGGAGTCAGCGTCGGTCCCAGGGACATTGAATAAAATCAGGGCCAGCGGCAGACACTCCGTGCATGCCTTGGCAGAACTTTCTAAAATCCCCTCAACTCAGCCTCCTCGAGCCTGGTTTGTATCACTGGAGGGCAAACCCGCGGCTGAGATCCATTACGCAGTGTCAGAGCAGCAGAGGCGGCGAAGGCCAGTCGAGAGTCGAGAAACCAGCTTAGACTCGGGAGTGGATATGAGCGAACTGAACCAGACGCCTGGAAGGAGGAACGTTACGCTGGAGCGCAAAGCCACTTTTGTCAAAAGCAATAAACCTGCACCTCCACAGTAAAAGCCCTTAACACATCCATGCCTATAGTCTGAGTTTGTATAAACAGCA
The DNA here is from genome assembly GCF_910591455.1 of Pholis gunnellus. Classification (NCBI taxonomy): domain Eukaryota; kingdom Metazoa; phylum Chordata; class Actinopteri; order Perciformes; family Pholidae; genus Pholis; species Pholis gunnellus. The sequence continues at coordinate 7,676,664 of NC_136539.1, forward strand.
TTGAGTCTATCTGTGACACGTGACTTATTTACCTTCTTGTTGCTTCATGTTCTACATCGATGTTAAGGTGCCAATCCAAGTTGTGCGTAGCGGCCCATTTCTACCACCGGATGTCACGTGGTCTGTGTTGCAACTGTTGCGCATGTACAAAAGTGTGAACAGTCCAAAGCAGAGCATGTGGATTTAGCAGTTGTTTTCTAACAGCCTCTCCTGCCTCTAACTGACGGTTTTAACAAGAAACATAGAACATTTTGCAAAGTGTCAGATATCATTTTAAGTTGCATAGTTGCAGTTGCCCTATTTGTCTGCCTCCAACGTGTCAAAGACAACAACTAGATTGAGATTAATGAGGTCAAACTCTTACTCTTTCATAATGACCACTCTTACATTTTTACTCCTCCCCCAGATTAACAGACCGACTACCATGGCTGACTGCACATGACTGAACGTTTGTTAGTTTAACTATGTCACCTGATTTGTCTTTGTGCATATTTGTTTGTGCGTGTTTTTTATGTATATTATCATGAAGTGAATCTTTTTCATAATATTTTAATAATAATAAAATAATAAATGAATTTGGTGAAGCCAGTTAGTTTGACATGATTCTAAGTCTCCTATGAAGGAATGATAAGGCATTCATTTGAATTGAGGGACCCTTTTAATGACTTTAATATCTGCACACTCGATGGCTCATCGTAAAGTGAGCTATCAATTCTGCTGTTAAGATGCAAAAAGGGTTTTTGTTCTGGATGCTCTGCAGATCTTTTTCAGCAGGTAAGTGGTTGAACTGTTTAGTGGTGGAATTAAAAAAAAAAAAACAGGTCGTGCTGTAGTGGTGCTGGCCTTTTTAACATGGCAGCTAGAAGCAGTGACAACTAACCCACCACAGTAATCTCACTACGATAGAGAACAACAAATGATCTCTTGAAAGAAAAAGTCTCTGTGTCCCAGAACACAGACAGCACAAGAGCACAGAAAACCCCCTCACACTAGATATTAGTGACATCAGCATGTATGACGACTCTGCTTTGTGCCAGCTCACTATGCCATCACCTCTGATGTTATAACTGAAATCATTTATTTTACAATGTATATAGGCAGAGCTTGATTGTTGCTGAATTATGTCAATATTTAAACATTATTTTTCAGCGGCAATGTTCTTGATTTTCTTTTCTCTGAAAAATGATCAATGTGATTAAATACTATATATTCCATCCTAAACCTGTATTAGGCCTGATTTATCAGCTGTATCAGAGACACGCATTGTATAGACACAATAGTAAACACATATAAAGCACATGTAGGCGATTTGGTCCTGTTTGTTACCAGGATATTGTTTTCAAAGAAGAACAGACTAATGACATTTATTGGACAGTTAGGCCATGAACAAGGGAACAAGTGAGTTTTGATGGGATAGCACCACCATGTGGTCATTTTAAAGCACTTCATATTTTGGCTGATAACACCTAAAACATGAGGTCTAAAATCAAACTGCATTTCTTGGTAAATAATGAATCTGCCCAATACAATTTTTTTAGTGGTTCATATTTTATAGCATCTTTCAGATTATCCTGATGGCTTAAGCAGCACTTTATTTACAATAAGACAATACATATTTGTAATGCAAGTTTTTAGATATTTCTAAGAACCAGTTGAAGACTCATCGGGGGCCATGATTGTTAAATAGAAAGTCATGAATACAAGGGAGGACTTGGACTGAATGTCCACTTTGCTCCGTGTAGAGATAGATCTGTATAAAGCACATGTAGTCATGGTCACATTAACCTGTTGAGGGAACCAGATACAAAGTTTACCGCCTCTTCCTGCCCTCTGTGCATCTTTATATACCTGCTACCTCCACGTTCCCATCAACAACACAAGACAAATATTTTGCATAGGTTTAAATGCAACTTGTATATGATTAATGAATAAAGATGAAGATGTTGCTTGTACATGAGTTCATAGAGTGTCATTGGACTTATACAAGCTACATACTAAAAGACTTACCTTTGTTACTGTTGTGGAAATTTATCATATCGTTCTTTTAGGTATAACTTGTATCGCTTAAACCTGCATATATGTAGATGAGGCCAACCAGGCTCATTTAAAACCTAACGATAAATGAGTTCATCCGTATTTTAGCATTTCTGACTTGCTGTAGTGTTATTTCACCACCTAACCCTCTTCCCACGAAAAAGCTGGGAACCGGCCTTGGTCTGTGCAGCGGCAGACAGAGGAGGACGACATCTGCGAAGGGGGGGTGAAGGGAGGAGACGAGATAACGTGCATATACTCTGTTTTTGTCTATTCCTTGTTGTTAGACCTCCGAACCATCTGTGGGGTAAGAGCTCTATCCATTCAGCTGAATTATCATTAGTGTCTGTTAAATAAATATGTTTTTATATTTTAAGAGTTTTCTCATCTCGATTATTTCTCACCGGGAGGTTAAAAAGATTATTTTCCACGACAGTTACCATGTTATTTAACGACATGTAACATGTTAATTAAGAGTGATGGTTAAATAGTAATACAAAATATGTCAGCAGTCTAAACCAACAGCTTGATTACAAAATGATGAATTATTATTATTGTAATAAGTATTATATGATCATTCAGACGCATAAATATTAAAAAAGACATTCACGTTTATATTCTACATAATTATTGCAGGGACATGCAGCAGAGCACCATTAACATATCCATATCTAATAATATACAGGCTGTAAGAACACAGCAGACAATGTGACTGAGGACGCTGTCAGATGTATACATTGATATCTATGGACTTGATCTCAGGCTGGTTGGATAAAACATTAGATTACAGAGGTGACATGTGATGCGAGACACAGATACAAAGTGGACGTCGAGGGTTTTTCTGAAGGTACGTCGATTATTTGAAATCATCATTTCAACATAAACAACAACTCCAGCGGTCAAGAAAAGTATTTTCTCAAGTTTAGCTCAACAATTTATTGCAAATCATCACTTCTACTGCGGACTTCTTCCTTCCTGACAAGAAGTAAAGCCTCAGAGGCTGACGAAAGCGACAAAACCAACTTCCATCATGGAAGATGTGAGATTTGAACACTTTGAACACTAGTTTAGCTACATTGTGTTCTGTGTGTTTTACCATCGAGACTTTCAGATCCCTCAAAGTGAAGTGATAATCGGCTCTGCATGAACACACCTCCACCCCGGGGGTCACACAGGAAACATACGGATAATAAACTGTTATGAATAATGTAGGACACGGTCCTTTTTACTGTAATGATTCACACTTTTATTAGGATACTGGACTCAGCTCAATTCATCTACTTAGTTAAAAAAACACCCCAAATGCCCATGAATCAGTTTAAATCACTGCTCTACTGTTATCATTATAGGCTAGTATTATATATATATATATAAAATGAATGATAATGATATTAAATCTTCATAATGTGCAGCAATAAAGCACAATATCAACTGTTGTGTTGGTTAGGGGTTAGGTCTAACACCGACACTCTTTTAATTTTATGATTACATGTTGCATATTCCTTAATTTTTGTTTTTAATAAGGCTACAACTGCAAATCTGGGGTCTAACGTTTAAGCAGAGAAAACCTGTCCACGCTGCGTACCTGTGTGAGGAACAGGTGTTCACAGGGGCCCAGCAGCTCAAATGGTCATTACATTTAATCCTTTTTACTGGTAACAAACTGTGTTAAATGCATTGTAAATTTCATTAACATGGCAAACCCAAAAATTAAAAAACAGAACCTTTAATCATGGCTTGGTATATTATGTGCAGCAGCCTGCTTTAAACCAATGAATGGACCATTCGTGTGGGAGAATCCAGTCAGAATGAATCAACATTTACAACTGACAGATACTAGATGAGGCCTTCAGTCTGGAATTTCTCCTCAATCTGCTTTATTTCCATGAGATAACAATACCAGAAGTACAAAATCAAGCACACAGACAAGATAAATCCTGTCACTAAACATATCTTCACAACCATTAAAAAAATACAGCCTCTTTATCAATTACATTATTAGCTAGCACATTGTACTTCCAATATTGTTTAGCAACATTGTTCTGTGATTTCAATGAGCTGTGGATAGGTCTGGAGAACACCAGGCTCTTTCAGGACTGCAGAATGAAGAAGTCATCCGCCTTCAGGCAGTCGAGTTCCACTTATTGCTCCATGGGTACCACATCGGGGACCGATGAATCGGGGACCTGTGAAAGAGAGCAGGTTTTGTTTAACAATCCTAAATGAATGAGGTTTTCATTTGCTTTTGGGAAATTTAACTTTTTGCAGATGTGGAACAAAGTCTTGGACTCCACCTGTATGTGTCAGCATGTGTTGAAGCGGTGCATGTGGAGATCACCTGTCTTCTAAATGTCTGTGAGTGTGAATGTGTCTCTTTGCTCTGTCGCTGGCGACCTGATCAGTATGCTGTCCCCTCCCTGCCCCTTTATGTTAAGATAAGCTTCCCTCAACAGGATAAGTGAGTATAGAAATGTGTTGGATGGGATGAGTTTTGTTTAGCTCAGCTCACTTAGCAGATTGGATCAGTAGCAGCTTTGCTCAAAACGAGTGAAACACAGCAACAAACGGATGAACCAATGTTTTCAAAATGTTAAACGTGTCCTGTGCGTTTCAGCAAGAGTGATACGAGGCTGCTATACAAAGTATTTATGAAACGTTCTTGGTTTGTCCCACTATGGGTAATTAGAAAAAACAAACTAACCCATCAACGTGTATATTACTGTGTGAGGGTTTCTACCACTGTGTGTGTGTGTGTGTGTGTCACTGTACCTGAGAGGAGGGTGGTGTTCCAGCTGCTCTTCCTGAAAGGAAAGCAGTGTTAGGACTTTATGAAATGCCCCAAAAGAAAAAATATGTAACAGATCGATAGTAATGAGTTGGTCAAATGTTACCTGCACCACCTCGGGACGTGTTCACTGAGATATTGACATCACCTTTAACATTAGATATTTTACCCTTGGAAATCACACTGCCCCCAGTTGCAGTGATATCTGCTTGGGGAAACTGTCCAGCAGCATTTCCTGAAGGAAGAAAAAATACATGCTCAGTTCAAATGTTGCCATTAAGTGTTCAAAAGGTTCAAACCTAAATGGAGTTGTAAATGAGCTAAACAAAGAAATATGAAAGTTTACCAGTCTGACTAGGTCCTGGATCACCCCCTGTTACAAAGTTACAGTTGATGTTGTTCACATTTGTGATTTCTCTGTCTTCAACAACACTGCCACCATCCGCGTACACTGTTGGTGGACCTGTAAATATTAATAATAATCAAATAATAATTCAAAAAATGAACGACAATTGATAGAAAAGGCAAACTTGAACCTCTGACTTGTTTGAAGCCAGACGCAAAGTTGAGGCTCGCTCACAGTCTGTGCAGTGCAGAGTAGGGCCGTATACAGGAATGGTACCAGCTAATCTTTACCTTCAGCGCTGACAAGTATCTCCTCCTTTCTGAACTATTATTCTTAAAAGCACCCTCATCTTGTCTAATGCACTGGTTTGATTTTATAAAAATCTGAAACTCATTCATAGATAAAATATGCTTAACCTTTACATACTGTTCATATTGGATGCCTTCACAGTATGGTTCGGGTCAATTTTGACCCAGACCAAGGATTCCCTCATAGTAAGTGTCTATACCACATTTTTAAACTACAGATCTATTTAGAATGTCTAAATAGCCTATGACTCATTAATAAATGTATGATTAATCCTTAATAAATGTTTCAGAGAGCAGGGAGAGTGTATTTTCTAAGTTTACAACATTCGTTTTTGGACAAAAACATCTACTATTACACATTATCGTGTCCTATTTTACATAGCACATAAAAACATAAAAGCCATAATGACTTAAATATATTTTACTGAATTTGGAAATGGCATGAACATTCTGGAACAGTTATAATATAACCATATTTAATCATTGCAACCATCAAACGTTGTCCTCACTGCTATATCATAAGAAATCATGATTATCAATATTAATTCAACATTTACCACTTAGAGTACAAAACATTATATAATAAAATGCTTATTATAAACTAGTCAATAATCAGTCAGTAATAAGAGTTTTCCACCACGTTGTCTTCCTGCTCTGACACTATCAACCTCCTGATGTTGGAAGAACAGATGGAGGGCCTGTTGCACACTGAATCTTGCTGCCATGATGTCAGTCACTGAGGTACCTTTATAATCCATCTAAATAGATACGGCTCAAATTTGACCCAAAACAGCCTCAGTGTACAAAAACTTGTAGCACCTGTACAAAAGTATAACATTTTTAGTTTAGGGTATTTTTACTGCTGTCAAATGTCAAAACGGGTCAAATTTGACCCTAACAGTATGTAAGGGTTAAGGATGTAATCCGGGTTACTTGAAAGCTACTTACAGTGTTGTCCCATCCCTGAATTCAGCTGGTCCATGGTCTGCAATGAGAAAAAAGATAACACACAAGATGCTGAACAGGAAGTTTGACTGAGAGGTGACATGATGCTTAAAGTTGATTTGTTTGTTCCCTCCTGTGGAATTCACTTATATTCTGTCACCCAGAATGGAAAGTGAATAGGCTTTATGTAACTACACAGCACAATACAAAACTCTCAGGTCACGCGGGGGGAAACATGTAAAGTTGCTCTACAAAATGTAGACAAAGTCAAAAGAAGACTGAACACATCCTGTTTCCTCGTTCATATTCTCTATATCCTCTGCACTCAAAGCTAAGAGCTGGCTGACAATATTTCATATAGCAGGATATAAGAATATACTGCTGGTACAAAGAAAACTTCTTATGTCGTACCTTTTAATTCTATCAGTGTTTTGTTGTGTTGTGTGTGTGCGTGATGGTGTTTTGTAGGTGTGTGTGTGTGTGTGTGTGTGTGTGTGTGTGTGTGTGTGTGTGTGTGTGTGTGTGTGTGTGTGTGTAATCAACAAGTTAAGCTACGTTATTGTTTGCATAAATAACTTCTCTCGGTGACTGAAAACTATTCAAACAGTACTGAGTATGATGAGTAAAATTGATAAATGTCTTCAAGCACATACAAGCAGAACCGTTAAATAGACTCACACGACAACCACGTTTACTTTACTTCAACTAGACCTCACACAAACGGAGAGTCTCTTCATGACACAAGAAATAGAATAAAAACTGCCGCCTACCTTTTGTGAAGTTCGACTTATCGGACAAAAACTCTGGGAATGAAAATGTTTCTTTAAAAAGGAAAGTTGAAACAAACAGTTTAAAAGAGTCTTCAGAAACCAAAAGCTCGCTACTTCCCGTGTCTTCTCTCTGCCAGCTGTAAGGGCTGCACAGATGTGCACTCCCTTTTTCTCTCTCGCAAACTGTGAGTCATTGACAGCAACAAGTTATAAAACACAGGAAGCGTGCAGCGCAGTTCATAGGGGGTGTAGTCCTGCCCTGCTGAAGCACAGCATAATAACATGGTTATAATGTAAACAAACACCATTTATAGCAGCAGGGAAACACTATACACTTGGGGAACAGACTTCAACATAACACAAGAGAAAAGAAGATGATTTGCCAGTTGTAAAATGAGACGAAAGGAGAAAACATTTGTAAACAATATCCTATTTCTGCTATTCAGTTTTTTTTTCTTCTTTTCCAAAGTCTCCTGTGGTAGAAGAAGTAGGCCCTACTCAATAGAAAATGAAAAGAAAATGTGATCTGTCTCTGAGTTTCTGTTCTTTATACACAGTGATAAACAAGCTTCATAACAAAGTATGCTGAGGGTTGGTACCACGTTGAACCAGTCAACCTTTGAAACAAACTTCAATGTTATCTGTCTTCACAGACATCCTGTGGACCGCAAGGTCACGGCTATAATGAGACAGCTGCACTGTCTGTTTCTCAGTTACCGAACATCATGAAAAAGTACAAGTATTATGTATATATCATTCTGTATTTTTCCAACACATCTCATACTTGTCCATCCAGTATTTACTGTAAGTTGTGGTGATGTTAATGAGTGTGGCATGAGTATTTTATCAGTTTCAGTGGAGTATTCTTTTAAAAGCACTGTTAAAGGAGCCCAGTATACTACTGTAAAATACTGAGGTGTCTTTCCCAGGAGTGAGCCGTGATCCGTTACACCACTAATATTTACATATATACACACCACTGATATGAATGGCATACCACCCTGATTCAACGGTATAGATTACTAATATGAACTTTCAAGCGGCACCTGCCTTCAGGAAATGGTGTGCCGTTGGAAAAGTACTGGCATACCACTCTAGGGATAGGTATCACTGAACAACAGTAGCATACCATCGGCCACTTTTCGATCTCGGCGTGACTCCCTCAGACACTGAATTAAAATAGTCAAGAACAGTGTAATAGAACTGCATCACAGTCTAGCTTGTTAACAAGTCTTATACACATTTATAGTTCATTTGAACTGCATGAACTCACACATGAATGAAAACAATAAGGAGAGAGAACACCTTGAAAGAGGAGTTGACTGCAGCGTCTGGCAGGTATCCTTAATCTCTGATGACGAGTGACTGTAAAACAAACAAAATAAAAACTTTAGAAACACAATGTTCTGAACTTCTGGGAATTTCTATGACATCAGGATATAAACACACTTAAAAGAAGCTTTGGGTGTGCAACTGTGGGTTCGCATGTGCCTCACATGTGTTAACATATCAGTGCAAGTCTTTGCAAAAAGCTAATACAACAATACCATACAGTTTAAATCAACAGACATGCCTATGTGATGAGCTGATTACGTTAGGGGAAGAAATTAAGCTCAGACAATGGACCACAATGGACTAACGTTCAACACTAAAATTAGTTTGATCTGGTTTTAATGTTGCTCCTGTGATAACACACACTAACCTTACTGTTAGCGTTACCTCAACTGTTCATCGTCTTGAACACACCTCAGCGATTTCTGGTCCCCTCTCCCTTTTAATAATCGTCCCGTTTGCATTCCTATAGTCGGTTCAATAATAGCACAAGTAAACACAAGTTAGGTTACTAACGTTACATCTTAACACTAATTGGTGATTAACTTTACTTATGTTACTTTAAGTTGCTATGCTGTTAGCAAGCTAACCTTTCTAAGGCTAATTGAGCTCGAGCTAGCTAATGTCACAGAGCTAGCTCCACCAATATTAGCAACCTAACGAAACAGAACAAGTAAAACATTATCTGAGATGTTAGCAGTTTAATAATCATGAAGAAAAAACAATACTGGAGACTTTGAATTTCGGATGATAAGCGTAAGTTACTTCGGCTCCTCGGTTGATCTCCACATGGCTGTGAATGATGAACTGAAGCTTTGCTCCAAAGTCACGTTCGAGAGCAGTCGCTCACGTCTTTTCACTCAAAAATTACTTTTAGGCAATGAGCAGTTTGAATAATAAAAATATTCTATCGACATAAGGGACACATTAACCTACAACAGACAGTATGATGTAACTTAGACAGTACTAGAGAGTATGGAGAGTAAAATTGATAAATGTCTTCAAGCACATACAAGCAGAACCGTTAAATAGACTCACACGACAACCACGTGTACTTTACTTCAGCTAGACCACACACAAACGGAGATTCTCTTCATGACACAAGAAATAGAATAAAAACTGCTGCCTACCTTTTGTGAAGTTCGACTTATCGGACAAAAACTCTGGGAATGAAAATGTTTCTTGAAAAAGGAAAGAAACAGTTTAAAAGAGTCTTCAGAAACCAGAAGCTCGCTACTCCCGTGTCTTATCACTGCACGCTTTAAGGGCTGCACCTCTTTCTCCGCCCATACAACCACGTCACAGCAACCACGTCACTGCAACAGGCTAAGATAAATAGATGGAGCAAACACAGGTCTGCACAAGCGTGCAGCACAGTTCATACGGGGTGGAGTCCTGCCCTGCTGAAGCACAGCATAATAACCTGGTTATAATGTAAACGAACACCATTTATAACAGCAGGGAAACACTATACACTGGGGGAGCAGACTTTAACATAACACAAGAGAAAAGAAGATGATTTGCCAGTTGTAAAATGAGACGAAAGGAGAAAACATTTGTAAACAATATTTATTTTGCCTTCTTTTCCAAACTCTCCTGTGGTAGAAGAAGTAGGCCCTACTCAATAGAAAATGAAAATCTTTTTTAGACTTTAGTCTTTTTGTTTCTGGTAAAATAAAGGATTAAACAGCAACAGAGGCTTATGCTCATACTTGTCCATCCAGTATTTACTGTAAGTTGTGGTGATGTTAATGAGCGTGGCATGACTGAAACCAAATAATAAGTAAGTCATTATAACTAAAGTGAATGGCAATAAACCCCATAACAACAAGGGAAATGATGGGATGTGATAGTAAGTCAAATCAGTGGTGTAGGGTGTGTGCATGAGTGCTGAGTGTGTTGAGAGAAGTAGATGTTGCTTTAATGGGAACAAAATCTTGGAGCTTTATCCTCGGAGAGCCCCGGGCCCAGGTGCCTCCAACTAGAGCGATCAACACCTCCAGATATCTGCTGCATTAAAGAGACACATACATAGACAAGTAAACAGCGAGGGGACGGTCACACATCCCTCCATAACAGCTGGGTCCTGAAGGGAATCCCAGTACCAACATATCATAACTATTATAATACAATACATTTTTCCAGTAACACCAAAACATGACAAAAATTGTCTGAATCCCAGAGTCCATATACTTTACCAATAATTCTGTTGTGATCTGAAAAGCATCTTAGGTGAACCGGTGACCCCCTCCAGCAGTCCAGCATCCCTTGCACCAGGCTCCCGCCCCATCAACCGGTGCACCTATAGGAAGCAGTTTAGGAGGTTAGGAAAAGACAAGAGGAGAACCAAGGAGAGCAACACTTAGTAAACCCTTATTACTGGGGAGCCCTGGACGACGCGTCCACCACCACGATGTCGGTCCTCTTTACATGATGAATATCCAAACAGTAAGACTGCAAAAAGGAGTGACCACCTGATTAACCTCTGGTTGGAACACTGCAACGAGTTAAGGGAGGTCAGTGGGGTTGTGATCAGTGTAAACAACTACAGCTGTACCACTGCCACCAACATACACATCAAAATGTTTCAAGTCCAGGATTAATTTAAGTGACAGGAGTTACTTTTCTTTGAGAAGAAAATAACAGGCGTGTCTATCCCCAGGCCATCTGCATGCATGAGGACGGACCCTGCACCTCCATAGCTAGCATCCACCTATATTTGAAACTGCCTGTCCAAGCGTGGGGCAGCCAGAACTGGAGAAGAGCAGAGGAGTGTTTTCACCTGTTTGAATGCTTCTTGACAGCCCAGTGACCAGACAAATTTAGCCTTACCCTTAAGCAAATCAGTGAGTGGTGCTACAGCTTTTTCTACAAAAACTCCTATAACAGCCAACAAGGCCAAGAAAACGCATCAACTCTTTTTCTGTTGTAGGAACTGGATACTGTTCAGTGGCCTGAACTTTTGCACTGATTAACTTGGCCAAACACCCGGCCGAGGTAGGTCTCAAACTCACACTTTGTAAGGTTAACCGTTGTTTTTGATTGAATGACACTATTACCGCTTTTAATGCAGTTGAAATGAATCACACCATATTTTTCAAAGTAATATTCAATGAAGGTGAAGTTAATGGAAGCTTCAAAGATTCCAATCACAGCAGCTGAATGAAGACGATTATGAATATAAAGCATCTCAAATTTATCATACAGCATCCCAAATATGCTTTCCTGACCAGATGAGAGTTTCTGTTTCAGGAGACAGAGAGATTCCTGTTGGTGCATGCAGTGTGAATGTTTTACAGTGGACATTTATATCTGCAGGCTTCAAGTTTTATTACAGGCTAAATTAGAGATGCATTGCACATACCGGTTACAATATGATGACTGAGGTGTTTATTCAATAAAAGAAAGGATTGTATATGTTCTACAAATATATTCATGAGAATCAGCCTTTAATTTCGCCCAGTACAGAGCACAGAGTCTGCCTAAAAGGTATTTAAAGTTTTATTTTGAAGGGCACTTTGATTAAGAGTGTTAAAAAAGACAGGGAAAAGAAGCATAACAAAATACATATTTAGATTGTTTTTGTTGGTTGTAACACAAGCACTTGACTGTTGATAGCCAATCACAACAGCTGTTACCTGTGTTACTGCTTAGTGTCTGATGGACTGTAAAAGAATGGAGTTTCTGCCACCTAGTGCCTAGTGCTTGAACGCTTCGCTCATTAAACTGTCTGCTGTTTATGAGAGGAGCTGCTGTGATTGAAATCATTGAAGCTTACGTTAACTCAACCCGCAACCTCGACAAAATATGCCTTAAAGGTATTCAAAGTTTTATTTTGAAACGAAATTTGGTGGAAAGTGTTCCGATGACGAGAAAAAGAAGCAGCGAATTAGTGGAAAATATAACATAGTTAACAAAATATAAATAAGGTGTCTGCTGTTCTTGAGAGGAGCTGCTGTCAAGCTGAATAGCTACATTTCTGATACTGTCTGTGTCCATGTATCTCCAAATTTGGTGATTATTTTCAGGCTGCATAATATCTAAGAGATTGACATTCTTTTTATTTAAAAAGAGAAAAAAAGATTTTCGGAGAAATCTACAGAAAAAATCACAAAGTGTCGTAAAATAAACACCTATATGTGTATATTGGATGCTTTTTTCACTTCAAAGAAAGAAAAGGGCTGCAGGGCGTCTGCATAATTGATTGATTAATATAAAAATTAATTATTAATGATGTGTTTGAATTTATAATTGCAGTTGACTGAAACATTTTACTGATGGCATATTAGAAATTGAGAAAGTCAGCCCTTTATTGGTGACTTACTAACTTTTCTAACGTCAGACTGGATGATTTCTTTTAAATGAGAGAAACACAAGCATGTTATTATATAGTTCATAGCCGTTCATAAAAGATGACTTATCAAAACATTACAAGTAAGTAAAGGTGTCTGCTGGCAAACTAAAATAAAAAAGATACAAAATAATAATAATAAAAGTGTGACGAGGAAATGTGATTCATCTGTTACATGTGAATTCCCGTGGACACAAACAAGACTGATCTGATGACTGCAGACAATGATGGAATTTATGAACATCAGTGCAAAGGCTTACAGGTACACAGAAACAGAGAAAATTATTTTTTAGGTAGCTTGTTGGACAGTCTCTGCTTTCAGATCTCCATTAACATGCTCGGGGAGAAGCTGGTGTTGGGGAACAGAGACAGGGAGGAGCGTTCTCAGTTTAGAGGAGGAGCAGGAGTTGGTGGAGGAATAAGCATCTCTGGAACACGACTCTTGTCATAGAAGGAATTGTCCTGGCGGCCCTCGATCAGCTCCTGGTAGATCTGGACGTGTGAAGTCCAACAGCGTCTGGAGAAAACCACAGTGAAAATGTGTTGTATTAAAACACCATGCATCACCAAACCTCCATTAAAAAAAACATTACACTCAGAGTCAATTAAAGGAGTGTTTACATTCAGAAAACAGACTTTCTAACATTTGAGGTCTTTCCTTTAATGAAGAGATTCAACGTCAGCTATTATTCCAAGAGGATCACTCAAACATGTAACATCCTTTTTTTAACTGAATAACTTCAACAGGATTTATTATTTCTAAAGACCACATGAAGTTAAAATACATGGCTAGATACTGAGACACTAATCCATCACACTGCTATACATCAGCCTGACCAACACTACCTTGAGTTCAGACTAGTGGGAGGAAGAAGAGCTCTCTCTGGTCCATGGAGTTCAGCATCACAGTCAGTCAGCGAATGGAAATACTTCTGAGACACCTGTCAGAATGTAAACAGAAAGACAGCTTTACTTTATCAGTCCAGAGATGTGATTATTACTCAGTTATGTTGTTGCATGTTATCTGAAAGCTTCTATTTACCAGTGTGTCTCTGGTCCCTGCTGTTCCACTCTTAGGTCTTCACATGGCAACAGGAGGCAGCGGTGCAGGTTGATGGAGGAGGCTGTAGATGGAGCTACAGTTGTCTGGCAGATTCTTCAGGTGGAGTTGGAGGTGCAGGGCGATGGTTGTAGCTGGAGGTTGAGGCTGCAGTGCAATAGACCTGTACAGTGGGTTCAGACTGTGTCCCATAACATTCAGTCTTGACAATATACTCTATCTATACTATGTCTTTGCTATTTAGTAAACTGTAAAACACTCTTGGTCCGGAGGATTATCTTGTGAACAATTTGAAAGAACAAGAATGAGAATGTCTCACCTGGTCGTCCCTGCAGCATGGACACTGTCTGCATGCTGAGGGCCTCCTCCTGCTCTCTGCTTGGCGAGCAGAAATTCTTCTTCCTGTCTGGCTGTCTGTCAGGATAACGGGAACATTACACTGCAACAACACACACTCACACTGTAATTAATTGCTGTAAATTTACGGAGGATTTATTAACATGGTATTTTACAGTATTTCATAATAACTGTAACATACAGTTAAATGTTCATCACTCGCATGTAAATTAACATTCAATGCCGTCAATTAACCATAACAGCAGACTACTGTAATTTATCAGCATAATACAGTATTTTCTGTGAAGTGGTGGTAATACGCTTCTCGATACAAGTTCAATCTAAGTTACATCATACTGTCTGTTGTAGGTTAATGTGTCCCTTATGTCGATAGAATATTTTTATTATTCAAACTGCTCATTGCCTAAAAGTAATTTTTGAGTGAAAAGACGTGAGCGACTGCTCTCGAACGTGACTTTGGAGCAAAGCTTCAGTTCATCATTCACAGCCATGTGGAGATCAACCGAGGAGCCGAAGTAACTTACGCTTATCATCCGAAATTCAAAGTCTCCAGTATTGTTTTTTCTTCATGATTATTAAACTGCTAACATCTCAGATAATGTTTTACTTGTTCTGTTTCGTTAGGTTGCTAATATTGGTGGAGCTAGCTCTGTGACATTAGCTAGCTCGAGCTCAATTAGCCTTAGAAAGGTTAGCTTGCTAACAGCATAGCAACTTAAAGTAACATAAGTAAAGTTAATCACCAATTAGTGTTAAGATGTAACGTTAGTAACCTAACTTGTGTTTACTTGTGCTATTATTGAACCGACTATAGGAATGCAAACGGGACGATTATTAAAAGGGAGAGGGGACCAGAAATCGCTGAGGTGTGTTCAAGACGATGAACAGTTGAGGTAACGCTAACAGTAAGGTTAGTGTGTGTTATCACAGGAGCAACATTAAAACCAGATCAAACTAATTTTAGTGTTGAACGTTAGTCCATTGTGGTCCATTGTCTGAGCTTAATTTCTTCCCCTAACGTAATCAGCTCATCACATAGGCATGTCTGTTGATTTAAACTGTATGGTATTGTTGTATTAGCTTTTTGCAAAGACTTGCACTGATATGTTAACACATGTGAGGCACATGCGAACCCACAGTTGCACACCCAAAGCTTCTTTTAAGTGTGTTTATATCCTGATGTCATAGAAATTCCCAGAAGTTCAGAACATTGTGTTTCTAAAGTTTTTATTTTGTTTGTTTTACAGTCACTCGTCATCAGAGATTAAGGATACCTGCCAGACGCTGCAGTCAACTCCTCTTTCAAGGTGTTCTCTCTCCTTATTGTTTTCATTCATGTGTGAGTTCATGCAGTTCAAATGAACTATAAATGTGTATAAGACTTGTTAACAAGCTAGACTGTGATGCAGTTCTATTACACTGTTCTTGACTATTTTAATTCAGTGTCTGAGGGAGTCACGCCGAGATCGAAAAGTGGCCGATGGTATGCTACTGTTGTTCAGTGATACCTATCCCTAGAGTGGTATGCCAGTACTTTTCCAACGGCACACCATTTCCTGAAGGCAGGTGCCGCTTGAAAGTTCATATTAGTAATCTATACCGTTGAATCAGGGTGGTATGCCATTCATATCAGTGGTGTGTATATATGTAAATATTAGTGGTGTAACGGATCACGGCTCACTCCTGGGAAAGACACCTCAGTATTTTACAGTAGTATACTGGGCTCCTTTAACAGAGCTTTTAAAAGAATACTCCACTGAAACTGATAAAATACTCATGCCACACTCATTAACATCACCACAACTTACAGTAAATACTGGATGGACAAGTATGAGATGTGTTGGAAAAATACAGAATGATATATGCATAATACTTGTACTTTTTCATGATGTTCGGTAACTGAGAAACAGACAGTGCAGCTGTCTCATTATAGCCGTGACCTTGCGGTCCACAGGATGTCTGTGAAGACAGATAACATTGAAGTTTGTTTCAAAGGTTGACTGGTTCAACGTGGTACCAACCCTCAGCATACTTTGTTATGAAGCTTGTTTATCACTGTGTATAAAGAACAGAAACTCAGAGACAGATCACATTTTGTTTTCATTTTCTATTGAGTAGGGCCTACTTCTTCTACCACAGGAGACTTTGGAAAAGAAGAAAAAAAAACTGAATAGCAGAAATAGGATATTGTTTACAAATGTTTTCTCCTTTCGTCTCATTTTACAACTGGCAAATCATCTTCTTTTCTCTTGTGTTATGTTGAAGTCTGTTCCCCAAGTGTATAGTGTTTCCCTGCTGCTATAAATGGTGTTTGTTTACATTATAACCATGTTATTATGCTGTGCTTCAGCAGGGCAGGACTACACCCCCTATGAACTGCGCTGCACGCTTCCTGTGTTTTATAACTTGTTGCTGTCAATGACCCACAGTTTGCGAGAGAGAAAAAGGGAGTGCACATCTGTGCAGCCCTTACAGCTGGCAGAGAGAAGACACGGGAAGTAGCGAGCTTTTGGTTTCTGAAGACTCTTTTAAACTGTTTGTTTCAACTTTCCTTTTTAAAGAAACATTTTCATTCCCACAGTTTTTGTCTGATAAGTCGAACTTCACAAAAGGTAGGCGGCAGTTTTTATTCTATTTCTTGTGTCATGAAGAGACTCTCCGTTTGTGTGTGGTCTAGTTGAAGTAAAGTACACGTGGTTGTCGTGTGAGTCTATTTAACGGTTCTGCTTGTATGTGCTTGAAGACATTTATCAATTTTACTCATCATACTCAGTACTGTTTGAATAGTTTTCAGTCACCGAGAGAAGTTATTTATGCAAACAATAACGTAGCTTAACTTGTTGATTACACACACACACAAACACACACACACACACACACCTACACACACACAATCACACACGAACACAGACACGCACACACACAGGCACACTCACACACACACACAATCACACACACACCCACTCTCACACACACACACACACACCTACACACACACACACACACACACACACACACACACACACACACACACACACACACACACACACACAACAACAAAACACTGATAGAATTAAAAGGTACAACATAAGAAGTTATTTTTGTACCAGCAGTATTTTCTTATATCCTGCTATATGAAATATTGTCAGCCAGCTCTTAGCTTTGAGTGCAGAGGATATAGAGAATATGAACGAGGAAACAGGATGTGTTCAGTCTTCTTTTGACTTTGTTTACACCTTGTGTGTTATCTTCCTTCTCATTGCAGATCATGGACAAGCTGAATTCAGAGAAGGGACAACTCCGTAAGTGGCTTTCAAGTAACCCGGATTACATCCTTCAGCAGTGCGGGAATATTTTATTTATGAATGAGTTTCAGATTTTTACAAAAATCAAACCAGTGCATTAGACAAGATGAGGGTGCTTTTAAGAATAATAATTCAGAAAGGAGGAGATACTTGTCAGCGCTGAAGGTAAAGATTAGCTGGTACCATTCCTGTATACGGCCCTACTCTGCACTGCACAGACTGTGAGCAAGACTCAACTTTGCGTCTGGCTTCAAACAAGTCAGAGGTTCAAGTTTGCCTTTTCTATCAATTGTCATTCATTTTTTGAATTGTGATTGTTATTAATATTTACAGGTTCACCAACAGTGTACGCGGATGATGCCAGTGTTGTTATCGCCAGAGTAATCACAAAAGCGAAAAAACCCATCAACTATAACATTGTAACAGGGGGTGATCCAGGACCTAGTCAGACCGGTAAACTTTCATATTTCTTTGTTAAGCTCATTTACAACTCCATTTAGGTTTGAACCTTTTGAACACTTAATGGCAACATTTGAACTGAGCATGTATTTTTTCTTCCTTCAGGAAATGCTACTGGACAGTTTCCCCAAGCAGATATCACTGCAACTGGGGGCAGTGTGGTTTGCATGGATACAATATCTGATGCTGATGGCGATCTCAATTTCTCAGTGAACACGTCCCGAGGTGGTGCAGGTAACATTTGACCAACTCATTACTATCGATCTGTTACGTATTTTTTCTTTCGGGGCATTTCATAAAGTCCTAACACTGCTTTCCTTTCAGGGAGAGCAGCTGGAACACCACCCTCCTCTCAGGTACAGTGACACACACACACACAGTGGTAGAAACCCTCACACAGTAATATACACGTTGATGGGTTAGTTTGTTTTTTCTAATTACCCATAGTGGGACAAACCAAGAACGTTTCATAAATACTTTTTATAGCAGCCTCGTATCACTCTTACTGAAATGCACATGACACGTTTAACATTTTGAAAACTAAGTGAGCTGAGCTAAACAAAACTCATCCCATCCATCACATTTCTACACTCACTTATCCTGTTGAGGGAAGCTTATCTTAACATAAAGGGGCAGGGAGGGGACAGCATACTGATCAGGTCGCCAGCGACAGAGCAAAGAGACACATTCACACTCACAGACATTTAGAAGACAGGCGATCTCCACATGCACCGCTTCAACACATGCTGACACATACAAGTGGTGTCCAAGACTGTCTGACATTTGCAAAAAGTAAAATTTCCCAAAACCAAACGTCTCATTGCATTAAAACCTCATTCATTTAGGATTAATAAACGAACCCTCGTCTTTCACAGGGCCCCGCTGTGAAAAAGATCAAGGAGCACAAGATGGAACTCATCAACTGCCTGATGGCAGATCACTCCTTCATTCTGCAGCATGCGCACGGCAAAGAAATCATCACACAAAGACAATATTGGAATTTGAAAGATATCTCTCCGCCAGAAAGAAATGTTACTAACCTGATCGATGAAGTGATTGTTAATGGACAAGACTCCTGCTCTCTTTTTCTTCAAGTTCTGAAAGAGCCTGATGTTCTCGAGACCTACCCACAGCTCATTGAAATCACAAAACAATGTTGCTAAACAATATTGCAAGTGCAATGTGTTAGCTACAATGTAATTGATAAAGAGGCTGTATTTTTTTAATGGTTGTGAAGATATGTTTAGTGACAGGATTTATCTTGTCTGTGTGCTTGATTTTGTACTTCTGGTAATGATATCTAATGGAAATAAATCATATTGAGCAGAAATTCCAGGCTGAAGGCCTCACTTATTATCTATTATTTAACACAGTTTGTTTCGAGTAAAAAGGATGAAATGTAATGACCATTTGAGCTGAAATTATCATCCAACCTTTCAAAAGCTTTTACTTAACAAGCTTTTGAATTACGTCAAACTATGGCGACAGAATCATGTCAATAATACTTTAAACTAAGCATCTGAGAAACATTTTTATCCCCAACCACACACAAGCCAATTAGTTTGACATGACTTGTAGTCTCCATTTAAGGAATGATAAGGCATTCATTTTAATTAAGGGACCCTTTACTGACTTTAATATCTGCACCTGATGGCTCATCCTAAAGTGAGCTATCAATTCTGATGTGTTTTACAATGTATAAAAGCAAAGCTTGATTTTTGCAGACTTGTATCTCTTTGTATCACATGCAATTAAGATACAAAAGACACACATTGTATAGAGACAATAGTAAGCACATGTAAAGCACATGTTGCTATTTGGTCCCGTTTGTTCACTGGATATTTATAAAAAATAACGACATAACAGACTAATGACATTTATCGGCAAGTTTGGCCATGAACAAGGGAACAACTTTTTATTTTTTCATTTATTGTTTTATTTGATAAGGGACAGCGCACATTAATAACAACATTGCTGTAAATGTGCCAGAGTTAACCAAGAGGCTATTTTTCATCTGTAGTCCCAAGAGGCAGATGTTAGAAAGTAAACCTAAAAACAGAATATAAGATTACATTTACACGGTTATGCAATACTGAGCCTTTACAATGCGTGCACAAACAATGAAAGAAGTGAGAATATTAATATCAGTAGTATCATCATTCAGGAGAGTCTTATACTTCATTGTCAAGTACTAACAAGACATGCAACACAGAGGCTCACAAAGTCAACACACACAAAGCAAATAAAATGAAGGATAACTATGTTAAAATAGAAACATGGACTAAAGACAATATTATGCCGCATTGTTAGACACTAAATCCACATCCACGTCAGAGGCACAAAACATAAAAGCATGCAGAGTATGTAAATATATCAATCAGTCAGACACAGCTAAACAACAATAAAAGACATGCATGCAGGTAGAAGAGGGTCGACCGGCAATTTCAAGACAGACAGACAGGTGACAACAGACAGATGGAGGGAAGTTCAACACAAACAGATTTAGGACAGTAAGGTGCAGTTACATTGCTGACAGAGCTGGGTACTAACGAACCATTTCTTTAAACGAGCTTTAAATGAACTGTATGTTTGTAGTTCTCTAATGGTCTCTGGGATGGAGGTCACTCTAGGATCTCTAATATGAATGTATCCGTTTCATGTGAATTATGTGGACACAAACAAGACTGATCTGATGACTGCAGACAATGATGGGATTTAATGAACATCAGGGAGCGTAGTTCTCTAGTAGGATAATATTGTACCATCAGCTCTTTAAGATATGATGGTGCCTCACCAATTAGGGCTTTATAGGTAAGCAGAAGGATTTTAAATTCTATTCTAGATTTCCCAGTGAGCAAAACTAAAAAAAGAGATCATATTCTATATATATATATCTTTTCTTAGTTTTTGTTAGTACACGAGCTGCAGCATTCTGAATCAGCTGGAGCGATTTAAGAGACTTATTAGAGCAGCCTTATAATAAGGAATTGCAGTAATCTAGTCTAGAGGTAACAAATACATGAACTAATTTATCTGCATCGCTTTGAGACAGGATGTGCCTGATTTTTGAAAAAAGGCAATCCTTGAAGTTTGTTTTATCTTTAAAAGACAAATCCTGATCAAAGGTAACTCTGAGATTCTTTATGGTGCTGCTGGATGCCAGCGCAATGCCATCTAGAGAAACTATATCATTAGATATTTAATTTCTGACGTGTTCTGGACCTAAAAGAATAACTTCAGTTTTTTCTGAGTTTAACATTAGGAAGTTGCAGGTCATGCAGGTTTTTATGTCCTTAAGACATGCTTGAAGTTTAGCGAGCTGGTTGGTTTCATCTGGCTTGATCGATAGATATAATTGAGTATCATCTGCAGAACAATGAAAGTTTATAGAGTGTTTTCTGATAATATTGCCTAAAGGAAGCATATTTAAGGTGAATAAGATTGGTCCAAGCACAGAACCTTGTGGGACTCCATGACGAACGTTGGTGTTCATCGAGGTTTCATCGTTTACATATTCAAACTGAGATCGATCTGATTAATAGGTTTTAAACCAGTTTAGTGCGGTTCCTTTAATGCCAATATAATGTTCTAATCTCTGTAACAGGATGTAACAGGATGTAATGGTCAATGGTGTTGAACGCAGCACTAAGGTCTAACAAGACCAGGTCGAGGGTGTGGTTAAAACAATGAGTGGGTTTCTGTACACTCTGACAGAAGCCAATCGAATCTAATAATGAGATAAACGCAGTATTAAGGCTATCATGATCAACATCCACATGAATATTAAAGTCACCTACAATAATTACTTGATCTGTTTTAAAGACTTGATAAGAATTCTGAAAATTCTGATAGGAATTCACAATACGGACCTATACACTATAACAAATAGAATTGGCAGTATTGTATATATATATATATATATATATATATATATATATATATATATATATATATATATATATATATGTATAGTGTGTGTATATATATGCACACATCACATTGAATCTGCGTGATTATCTACGTGACCTGATGCTCGGTCCTGAAGCTCCTGTTTGAGGTGTTCCTGGACCACTGTGACCTGAGAGTCCCATTAGAGTTTATCTAAAAGTTATGACTTTGCTGCTTTGTTGATTATGTATACACAATTTATATACATCATTTTAAAGAAGGTTTTGGTCATTTTTAAATGTATAAAGGGTCCTGTGGTGTTAGAGAAACGTAACATGTTCCTTCAAAAAGGCTTTATGTATTTACACAGTTAAAACAGGTGATAAAGAAAACATAATCGATTTCAAACCTGATCCATTTACATCCTGACTATGAAAACATAACCCTGTACTACAGGTAGTAAATAGTGACTGTAAGTAACAAGACATTTCTCAGTTTTACATGTAAACTTTATTATATGTTGACTGATGACAATATGAATTATACAATATTCTCTTCAAAATTTTGAAAGATTATCAAACACATATCTGTGAGTTTGACAAACATTACACAGCATGAATATGGTAATAACCGAGGTTAGATGGGTTACTTTTAAAGTGTGTTCGAATACAATTACAAATTACCTGTTAAAAAATGTAATCAGTAACCTGATCCAAGTATCACAATATACAAGTAATGTAAAATGATTATCTCTGTAATTTTAAGATTATTTCAATTCTAAAGATGGAAATAAAGAGAAAGGAAAAAATCACGCTGAAATCTCATGATTTTGTTCGTAAAGCAGGAGAAGATAAATAACACAGTACAGTGCAAGTCCTGCCTTCCAGCTGGAAAAAGTTGTTATCATTCAAGTTCTCAAATGATTTGGCCCACTAGTGTTGCTGGATGTTAACAGCAGCGGCAGTATCCATATATATTAAATTACGCATATTTGTAGCGCTGTACATACCCCCTTTGGTAACACTTTCTAATAACTACACACTATGAAGCATTAGTAAACACATAATTCATCATTTAGAAAGCATTATTCCAACATTAATAATTCATGAGTATGCAGTTCATAACAACAGTTAAACATGTTTTATTCTTGATTAATAAGCTCGTCTATTATGTGTTTGTGTTTGTGTTGGTTAAAATGAATAATTAAATAAGTAAATGTAAACTAATATGCAAAGCTCCTGGTTAGCTCAGTCGTAGATTTACAAATGTTTTATATCCAGCCATGTTCTCCTGATGAAGAACGTCTTTGTTTCTTTGTTACATGAATGAATGGCTGAGAGGTTTGTATTTAACAGTATATTGTTTGCGTCTTGTAATAAATATTGATATGGTCTTGATCACTTTGTGTTGTGTCTATTTGCCTTTTCTGTTAAAAAACTATGGGTTTTGAGGCTCTGCTGGCCTTTCAATGTCATTTATAAATGCTTTGTAAGGCATAAATAGTCCTCACTTTAGATGAGGTCACACAAAATACTTTACTAAGGACTAGTAACTACCTTAATAAATCATGAATTAATCATGAATTGCAGTATTAATACGCATTTATAAAGCATACACTACCGTTCAAAAGTTTGGGGTCACTTAGAAATGTCCTTATTCCTCAAAGAAAAGCACTGTTTCTTTCAATGAAGATAACATTAAATTAATCAGAAATACACTCTATACATTGTTAATGTGGTTAATGACTATTCTAGGTGGAAACGTCTGGTTTTAATGAAATATCTACATAGGTGTATAGAGGCCCATTTCCAGCAACTATCACTCCAGTGTTCTAATCGCCTCAGAAGACTAATTGATGATTAGAAAACCCTTGAAAACAGTTATGCTGGTGAGAGAAGCTATAAAACTGGCCTTCCTTTGAGCTAGTTGAGTATCTGGAGCATCACATTTGTGGGATCGATTATACTCTCAACATGGCCAGAAAAAGAGAACTTTCATGTGAAACTCGCCAGTCTATTCTTGTTCTTAGAAATGAAGGCTATTCCATGCGAGAAATTGCAAAGAAACTGAAAATTGACACGAAATTGTCTGGGTGACCCCAAACTTTTGAACGGTAGTGTATATTAACATACTCCATAACCATTAGTGCATATCTAAATCATTATATATATAAATGCATGAATAATGTCCATCTAAATAAGTTATTAATCATTTACTAACACTTTATCAATGAGCTTATTAATCATCTACAACTCCTTAATAATTGGTTTGTAAAATATATAATATTTACAAATGGGGAATCCATCATTTATAAAGTATGAAAACACAATAATGAAACACATAATAGACAAGCTTATTAATCAAGAATAAAACATTTATAACTGTTGTTATGAACTGCATACTAATGAATTATTAATGTAGGAACAATGCTTTATAAATGATGAATTAAGTGTTTACTCATACTTAACTAATGCTTCATTGTGTGTAGTTATTATAAAGTGTTACCATCCTTTTTTACATTAAAGCCTCTAATGAGGTTTTTCAAAAGAAGCTTTGAATGTCTGTTTATGATGTCATAACCCTGAAAAATTGGCAAGATATGTTAAATACAAGATGTAATATATGCAAGATAAGACTTTTGACCTTTGAACTCTTGGTAGACCAGTTAATCATGACTTAGAAAAAGGTCTGGTCTTAATATCACATGTTTATTACAAGATCAGTTTAGCATATTGAGAAGATGTACAGCCTAGCTGCGTAACCGATACCCCCTCCCGTTGCTCTCGAAGCGCAGGGAGACGGCTTGTGAGACTGTCCCAGCCCGCTTAGGGAGACGAGATCCAGGATAACTTAATACCACGAGCCAGCGTCGTATATCTCTTATTTCAGGCTAAAAACGTCGGCCTTCCCGGTGTGTGTGTAACAGGTGTGTGAGGCCTGGATGTACTCCAGGGCGGACCCGCTCTAGAGGGCCACCGCTGGAGGAGGAACCCTGTGTGGTTGGGAACCTCGCTTGGTGATTAAGGGCAGCTTCAGGACCCTGGCCCAAACACTCTTCACCTAAATACCAATCTAATCCCTATTGTTTCCTAATACAGATCAGCTAATGTCTAAACATTATTAACCAGCACTGCAACATCACATAGGATACATAAGCAGAGCTTCAAAATCAATCCGAGCCAATCCAGTTAATAAATCACAACATTAATGAATAACACCATCTTAACCTTAGCTTGTAGCAGCAATGTGATTCAAATCACAATGTCTAAAGAATTTACTACTGTCAGCTAATCCCAGGGGAAGAGCACCGTTACCTTGAGGAAACTACGAGGGCCCCACCAGAGATGAGCAACACTGGACTTTGGTTGGAATGCACAAAATACAAACCAGTTTTATTTGGTTTTACAATCACGTGATTACATTTTGATAAATGATAAAAAGTCACATGAAAGCACTTTTATAATTGAACCGTCTCGAATCAATATGGGATTATATGTAGCGAGTATATTGAAATCTGAAAATGTATTCTTTGCTTGATAATAAACAATAGATCGTAAATCAAAAAATAACACCGTGAGATCGGACCTCTTGCTCGGTTGTCACAGGGGTCATGTCTCCTGCATGTCGGTTAGGTGTGAAACTATAATGCACCTCAAGGACTTCTTCAATTAAGAGTCAGCCAGGTGCTCAAAACACAGGATGCTGTCTTAATGCTTTTTGGTGTCTGGCCCCTCGCTCCTAAGGCAGAGAGGTGTTAGATAGCATCAAAGGTCACCTGCAGTATCAGCGAAACTACAGTTGTTGCACGTCTTTGTTTAATCTACAATTTCCATAAATCAATTAAACAATTTGTGTATCAATTGTTTTAATAGAAAAATAGAGAGATAAGTTCTCAGGGTTTGGTGTGTCTCGGACATTCATGGTGGATACCTCAACTATATACTATATGACTAGCAATAGTCTCTAGCTCTACTTACATGATTAAAATTAGCTTCATTATCATTCATTCTGATAATTAAAAAAGGGAAATGTAGATTATAGTTCTGTGGATGAAATCATTTTGTTTAATATATTCCTGTATGTGTTAGCTTCTAGAGGGTTACTCTGTAGTTCACTGCCTGAGAAATCAAGATATTGTACAGCTCGAGAAGAAACCATTACTCTTCTCAGCTGCCTGTCTGGCCTGTTGTTCATGCATTGTCTGCAACTTTTCTCTTTCTGCTCTCAGTTCTCTGTCATGCTGTTCCTTAATTTTACTCTGCATGTTTGCCATATCCTTTTCTTGCTGCTCTCCGTCTCTCTTTCTCTCTGCTTCTCTCTGTTTACTCTCTCTCTCTCTGTCCTCACCAAACATCTCCACCATCTTCTTCATTTTCTCATCAAACTCTTTGCTCTTCCTCTCGCTCTCAGCCTTGAGTTGGTCGGTCATTCTCTTCATCTCTTGGTCATATTTTTCCTGTATTTCCTTGGTCAGTTTCTCTTGCTCTTTCCGAATTTGCTCTTCTTTCTCTTTCAAGATGCGTTGTTTCTCCTCTTCGTTTTTCCTTTCTGCCTCTTGGAACATCTCGTTGGTGTAGTGGCTTCCTCCGTTCTTCTGGACTACATTTCTGATCTTCTGGAGCAGCTCAGTGACCTGAGAGTGATCCTTCAGCTTATTATTGAAGACATGGTACTGGCCATTACATCTGTCTACAAGTTCCTGCAGCTCTGAGCTACCCTCCAAAAAGTCCTCAATAGATGAGTCTTCAAGAAGGTCACCATGAGTAAAGAGCACCATGCTGTATTTGTCTGCAGCCTCGCCAAAGAGTTCTTGAATTCTCTGCACCGTCTGCTTTTCCTCATCAGTGTATCTTCCCAGCTTGATGACCACCAGGAACACATGGGGTCCAGGAGCAGCATAAGAGATGCACTGGGAGAGATCTTTAGATGTTTTCTCCTCGTTAAACCTGGTGTCAAAGAGGCCCGGGGTGTCGATAACAGCAACCTGTTGCCTATCCACCTCAGCGTCGCCCTTGGTACAGTGCACTGTCATAGACTTTGCACCGAACTTTGATTGAAAGCACTTTCGTCCCAGAATGGTGTTTCCAGTGGCACTCTTCCCAATTCCAGTCTTCCCCACCATCACTATCCTCAGCTCCTCATCATTTTTTCTGCTGCTTCCTGTGTAGAAGAATGAGTGACACTGAATAAGACTCTACATCAGGTTGTACACACGTTGTACTCAACGTAACTTGTACAGATATAGGAGAAAAGAAGCATCCATTCTGCTGCTTTGACAGAGCCAATAAAGGAGTTTGTTGGAGGTTCCAATTTACAACATTTGTTGCAGACTTTCATTTGAGACAAATAAATGTTCTCATCTGGCTTTCTGTCCATCATCTAATGTGGCGTCCATATACTGTTCAGTTCACCACTTACAGGAAAAGGCAGCAGGTCTTTTAAAGCAGTGGTCCTCAACTGGTCTGGCTGCGGGACCCACCATCACCCCTTAATGACAAGCCGCGACCCAAATCGAGGAAAATGTTAAACTTCTCAAATTTACTTAATGAAAAGATGGTGCAGTTTGAACCTGAGCTGAAAATGTCCTCTGCAGTCATAGTATAGGGAGCTCTCTTGTGCAGAGAAATTGTTCCTGTAAGTCCCCGTCCCACACATGTTTCACTTAAACGAGTAAAACTGCTTTGTTTGTTATGTCTGTAGATCCGTTTGTAATGCAAAATGACCACTTGCCTAAATTAGAGCTGTGGTCTGTTGTTTGATGTCATCCGACATGTCTTCAATTCGTCTACTTATAGTGTCATTTGACAGAGGTATAGTTTTCAGTTTATCCCCTGCTGATATTAGCATTACAAGACATTAATGCCAAATATTGTTAAGGAGTGTGAATAGACGGCACTCCGCTGCATTAAAAATCCCCTTTTTTTATAGGCAAAGGTCCGCAACCCACTGAAAACGGGTCCGCGACCCACTTTTGAGTCGCAACCCACCAGTTGAAAATCACTGTTTTAAAGTCCCCCCTCTGTCAGATGAAAGTGGAACTGGAAGTTGAAAACCTGTCTGCCTATCCAGACTGACACATTTTTTTGAGGGTGTTTAAGATTTTAAGATTTTAAAAAAAGAATAATTCTTGATCAAATAAAAATGTTAATAAAACAGTTTTTGAGTCACTTCACTTAATAAATCAAAGAAAACTCTCAACTGAAACTCCCTTCAAAAGGCAATTCAACCTCCCTACCAAATAACTATACAATGACAAAAACAGAACAAATTAACTTTTGACTCTGATTCTTAAGAACGGAAACTGCATTCATCTCACTCCACTATGGATAATGATTTTTATTTTCTAGTGATGAAGAAATTGTGATTTTAAGTATTCCAGAATTTATATCAGGCTACATTCTTGGTACTAAAGTCAGAAAAACTAAATGTATTTACAGTTCTACCGTCTAATACAGTATTAGTTTATAGGAGGTACAGGGGAACATTTCATAAAATTAGATTCAGCAGTGAGCACTACTATATCAACATACAATCATTTACTTTAAAACATAGATACAGTTTCCGACTTACCTCGGTTTGTGGCCATGTTTGGGTTAAAGAGTTCAGTAGATACTGCAGCTGAAGTTCAGACAGTTCAGAGTGCGTCTGCTGCAGCTCTGTTAGAACGGCCCTTTATGTACTAAACAACACCCACAAATAGAAAGACAAACCAAAGCTATTTATGGAGGTTTCGGTTATGGAAGGATTTTGTAATAGATGGGGTAAAGGTGAGAATATATGCTAAATACAATATAGTCTTTAATCATTTTGGAGTATACGGAGTCTAGTCTTAACAAAAAGCAAGAGACATTAGTTATTTTAGATGAATTAATCAAGATAGTATTACTATTAGCTTAAACAATCTCACAAGCTGTGTCACATAACACATTCAGTTATTACCAGAGCTTTAGTTGAGTATTAGTATTTAGTTTAGTATACATACTTTCAAATGTTTAAACCTTGATCCCTTTCCAAAACACATCCATGACCTCAGGTTGAAAATATTGAGGAAAGAAAAGACAATAATTTAACTCTGCATACAGTAATGACAGTGACTCCAGATAAATATGGAACTTGTGTGGAGAAAAGTTTTTCTTGATGAGCACATGCTGCCTTATTTGTCACAGCGTTTTATAACTTAACTTTCCTTTGCAGGTTCCCGCTGTTGTTTGACTTGTACTTTCTGTTTGAACTCAGCCTTTCAAAAAAGGCTTATTCAGGCTGACAGTTTAACCCCTATTTATATCACTTCTCTATCAGGTCCTGCTGTACTTTCAGGAAAGTCCCTGCATCACCACGTCGCCCCCTCCTGAGCATTTACATGAAATGTCAGCACTTCTTTGAAGCAGCACAAAGCTCCTCCTCCCCTTCAGTATTTACAGGAAAAGGCAGCAGTTCTCTTAATAGTGCAGGGCTGCAAGACATTGCGAGGCAAGTATATTTGAATATGACATACTATAAACAAAGACAATTCAAAGTGCCTTTCAAACTGTATTAACCACATTAACCAGAAAGTGCATCAATAGAAATGAAAAGAAATTTCATAAAGTCCTAACACTGCTTTCCTTTCAGGAAGAGCAGCTGGAACACTGTCTTCCTCTCAGGTGACACACACACAGTGGTAGAAACCCTCACACAGTAATATACACTTTGACGGGCTAGTTTGTTTTTTCTCATTACCCATAGTGGGACAAACCAAGAACATTTCAGAAATACTTTGTATCGCAGCCTCGTATCACTCTTGCTGACACGCACATGACACGTTTAACATTTTGAAAACATTGGTTCATCCGTTTGTTGCTGTGTTTCATAGTGATGGGAATTCCGGCTCTTTTTAGAGAACCGTCTCTTTTGGCTCGGCTCACTAAAAAGAGACGGCTCTTTCGGCTCCCAAATGGCTCTTCAGATTTTTTGATGCTTAAATTAATGTATTACCAACAATAATGTAAAATGATGCGCAATATGAATTACTAATGTAAAAAAAACATGCACAATATCAAATGTTTATTATATAAATACACTTTTATTTATACACTCTACAGAGTGATAAAAAAAATTTTTTTGAAAGTGCAAAAACAAACGTTTAACTATTTACAAATGAACTTAACTAACTTTTTATCAACTTTTATTAACTAACTATTTTATTTCATTAATATCAGGTTCACTTGCTTGTCTTTTTTCTTCCAATTGCACTGATGGATGAACAGTTCTCATGTGCCTGTGCAGGTTGTTTGTGGAGCCAGCTCGATATGAGATTTTAGTCTTGCAGACTCTACATTCTGCCTTAGTTTGGTCAATGTAATTGAAATGTGTCCAGATTTTGCTGCGTTTCCTGTTGACACTCATTTTCTCAACTTTAGTTTTTTTTTACCTTTCCAGTCCGTTGCTCTCTTTCTCTATCGTGACTCGTCTCCCTCCCTCCTGTTCGTGTGCTTGCTGTGTGCTGTGCTGTGTGTGTAACTCCCGCCCCTACCCCCTCAGCTCAGCGCAGGCACAGAGACCACACATATTGACCAATCAAATGCGGCTTGAGAGAGCGAGCGAGAGCGAGAGCGAGCGCGAGAGAGAGAGAGAGAGAAAAAAAAAACGGCTCCCAATCAGGAGCCGGCTCCCGTCGTTCACGTCAAAGAGCCGGCTCTCAGAGCCGTTTCGTTCGCGACCGACACATCACTAGTGTTTCACTCGTTTTGAGCAAAGCTGCTACTGATCCAATCTGCTAAGTGAGCTGAGCTAAACAAAACTCATCCCATCCATCACATTTCTACACTCACTTATCCTGTTGAGGGAAGCTTATCTTAACATAAAGGGGCAGGGAGGGGACAGCATACTGATCAGGTCGCCAGCGACAGAGCAAAGAGACACATTCACACTCAGACATTTAGAAGACAGGCGATCTCCACATGCACCGCTTCAACACATGCTGACACATACAAGTGGAGTCCAAGACTGTCTCACATTTGCAAAAAGTAAAATTTCCCAAAACCAAACGTCTCATTGCATGAAAACCTCATTCATTTAGGATTAATAAACGAACCCTCGTCTTTCACAGGGCCCCGCTGTGAAAAAGATCAAGCAGCACAAGGTGGAACTCATCAACTGCCTGATGGCAGATCACTCCTTCATTCTGCAGCATGCTCACGGCAAAGAAATCATCACAGAAAGACAATATTGGAAATTGAAGCATATCACAACTCCAGAAGAAAATGTTACTAACCTGATTGATGAAGTGATTGTTAATGGACAAGACTCCTGCTCTCTTTTTCTTCAAGTTCTGAAAGAGCCTTTTGTTCTCGAGACCTACCCGCGGCTCGTTGAAATCACAAAACAATGTTGCTAAACAATATTGCAAGTGCAATGTGTTAGCTACAATGTATTTGATAAAGAGGCTGTATTTTTTTTAATGGTTGTGAAGATATGTTTAGTGACAGGATTTATCTTGTCTGTGTGCTTGATTTTGTACTTCTGGTAATGATATCTAATGGAAATAAATCATATTGAGCAGAAATTCCAGGCTGAAGGCCTCACTTATTATCTATTATTTAACACAGTTTGTTTAGAGTAAAAAGGATGAAATGTAATGACCATTTGAGCTGAAATTATCTTCCAACCTTTCAAAAGCTTTTACTTAACAAGCTTTTGACTTACGTCAAACTATGGCGACAGAATCATGTCAATAATACTTTAAACTAAGCATCTGAGAAACATTTTCATCCCCAACCACACACAAGCCAATTAGTTTGACATGACTTTTAGTCTCCATTTAAGGAATGATAAGGCATTCATTTTAATTAAGGGACCCTTTACTGACTCTAATATCTGCACCTGATGGGGAGCGTAGTTCTCTAGTAGGATAATATTGTACCATAAGCTCTTTAAGATATGATGGTGCCTCACCAATTAGGGCTTTATAGGTAAGCAGAAGGATTTTAAATTCTATTCTAGATTTTCCAGTGAGCAAAACTAAGAAAAAGAGATCATAATATATATATATATATATATCTTTTCTTAGTTTTTGTTAGTACACGAGCTGCAGCATTCTGAATCAGCTGGAGCGATTTAAGAGACTTATTAGAGCAGCCTTATAATAAGGAATTGCAGTAATCTAGTCTAGAGGTAACAAATACATGAACTAATTTCTCTGCATCGCTTTGAGACAGGATGTGCCTGATTTTTAAAAAAAGGCAATCCTTGAAGTTTGTTTTATCTTTAAAAGACAAATCCTGATCAAAGGTAACTCCGAGATTCATTACGGTGCTGCTGGATGCCAGTGCAATTGTCGTGGGGCATGGTGGAGGACTCAAGCGCAGACCAGGCAGAGTAGTGTGAAAAGAGTAATTTTAATGAACAAAATAATCCAAAAACAGACCATACAGGAATCGGCAGGGAATCCACAGAGCAGACAAGAGACGAGGGAGGAAACTCCAGCAGGACAGGGAAGACAGACGGGAAAACCGGGAACAGGACAAGCCGAACGGGCGGGTAGACAATACAAGGATCTGGCCAGGAGTGATTGAGGGGCAGGAGTTTATGTAGGGGGAAGAACAGGTGAGAGGAGTTGTGCTGATGAGGGGGAAGTGCTTGATTGGTGATCAGAGGCAGGTGAAGGGAATAGGCTGAGGGAGTGACTGACAGGTAGAGTGAGGAGGGTAGAAAAACACAGAGGCAAAGCCTAATCATGACAGCAATGCCATCTAGAGAAACTATATCATTAGATAATTAATTTCTGAGGTGTTCTGGACCTAAAAGAACTAAACTTTTTATGTCCTTAAGACATGCTTGAAGTTTAGCGAGCTGGTTGGTTTCATCTGGCTTGATCGATAGAGATAATTGAGTATCATCTGCAGAACAATGAAAGTTTATAGAGTGTTTTCTGATAATGTTGCCTAAAGGAAGCATATTTAAGGTGAATAAGATTGGTCCAAGCACAGAACCTTGTGTGGTTAAAACAATGAGTGGGTTTCTGTACACTCTGACAGAAGCCAATCGAATCTAATAATGAGATAAACGCAGTATTAAGGCTATCATGATCAACATCCACATGAATATTTAAGTCACCTACAATAATTACTTGATCTGTTTTAAAGACTTGATAAGAACTCTGAAAATTCCGATCGGAATTCACAATACGGACCTATACACTATAACAAATAGAATTGGCAGTATTATATATATATATATATTTATATATATTTATATGTACACATCACATTGAATCTGCGTGATTATCTACGTGACCTGATGCTCGGTCCTGAAGCTCCTGTTTGAGGTGTTCCTGGACCACTGTGACCTGAGAGTCCCATTAAAGTTTGTCTAAAAGTTATGACTTTGCTGCTTTGTTGATTATGTATACACAATTTATATACATCATTTTAAAGAAGGTTTTGGTCATTTTTAAATGTATAAAGGGTCCTGTGGTGTTAGAGGAATATAACATGTTCTTTCAAAAAGGCTTTATGTATTTACACAGTTAAAACAGGTGATAAAGAAAACATAATTGATTTCAAACCTGATCCATTTACATCCTGACTATGAAAACGTAACCCTGTACTACAGGTAGTAAATAGTGACTGTAAGTAACAAGACATTTCTCAGTTTTACATGTAAACTTTATGATATGTTGACTGATGACAATATGAATTATACAATATTCTCTACAGAATTTTGAAAGATTATCAAACACATATCTGTGAGTTTGACAAACATTACACAGCATGAATATGGTAATAACCGAGGTTAGATGGGTTACTTTTAAAGTGTATTCCAATACAATTACAAATTACCTGTTGAAAAATGTAATCAGTAACCTGATCCAAGTATCACAATATACAAGTCATGTAAAATGATTATCTCTGTAATGTTATGATTATTTCAATTCTAAAGATGTAAATAAAGAGAAAGAAAAAAATCACGCTGAAATCTCATGATTTTGTTCGTAAAGCAGGAAAAGATAAATAACACAGTACAGTGCAAGTCCTGCCTTCCAGCTGGAAAAAGTTGTTATCATTCAAGTTCTCAAATGATTTGGCCCACTAGTGTTGCTGGATGTTAACAGCAGCGGCAGTATCCACATATATTAAATTATGCATATTTGTAGCGCTGTACATACCCCCTTTGGTAACACTTTCTAATAACTACACACTATAAAGCATTAGTAAACACATAATTCATCATTTAGAAAGCATTGTTCCAACATTAATAATTCATTAGTATGCAGTTCATAACAACAGTTAAACATGTTTTATGCTTGATTAATAAGCTCGTCTATTATGTGTTTGTGTTTCTGTTGGTTAAAATGAATAATTAAATAAGTAAATGTAAACTAATATGCAAAGCTCCTGGTTAGCTCAGTCTTATATTTACAAATGTTTTATATCCAGCCATGTTCTCCTGAAGAAGAATGTCTTTGTTTCTTTGTTACATGAATGAATGGCTGAGAGGTTTGTATTTAACAGTATATTGTTTGTGTCTTATGAATATTGATATGTTCTTGATCACTTTGTGTTGTGTCTATTTGCCTTTTCTGTTTAAAAACTATGGGTTTTGAGGCTCTGCTGGCCTTTCAATGTCATTTATAAATGCTTTGTAAGGCATAAATAGTCCTCACTTTAGATGAGGTCACACAAAATACTTTACTAAGGACTAGTAACTACCTTAATAAATCATGAATTAATCATGAATTGCAGTATTAATACGCGTTTATAAAGCATATATTAACATAGTCTCTAACCATTAGTGCATATCTAAATCATTATATATATAAATGCATGAATAATGTCCATCTAAATAAGTTATTAATCATTTACTAACACTTTATAAATGATGTTAATAATCATCTACAACTCCTTAATAATTGGTTTGTAAAATATACAATACTTAATTTACAAATGGGGAATCCATCATTTATAAAGTATGAAAACACAATAATGAAACACATAATAGACAAGCTTATTAATCAAGAATAAAACATTTATAACTGTTGTTATGAACTGCATACTAATGAGTTAATGTAGGAACAATGCTTTATAAATGATGAATTAAGTGTTTACTCATACTTAACTAATGCTTCATAGTGTGTAGTTATTATAAAGTGTTACCATCCTTTTTTTACATTAAAGCCTCTAATGAGGTTTTTCAAAAGAAGCTTTGAATGTCTGTCTATGATGTCATCACCCTGAAAAATTGGCAAGATATGTTAAATACAAGATGTAATATATGCAAGATAAGACTTTTGACCTTTGAACTCTTGGTAGAACAGTTAATCATGACATAGAAAAAGGTCTGGTCTTAATATCACAAGTTTATTACAAGATCAGTTTAACATATTGAGAAGATGTACAGCCTAGCTGCGTAACCGATACCCCCTCCCGTTGCTCTCGAAGCGCAGGGAGACAGCTTATTCAATAACCTCTGATCTAGGTAACGAACGCACCCCCAAAATCTACACGCGAGACTGTCCCAGCCCGCTTAGGGAGACGAAATCCAGGATAAGTTAATACCACGAGCCAGCGTCGTATCTCTTATTTCAGGCTAAAAACGTCGGCCTTCCCGACTGACGGATATCAACGGATTTAGGTGTGTGTGTAACAGGTGTGTGAGGCCTGGATGTACTCCAGGGCAGACCCGTTCTAGAGGGCCACCGCTGGAGGAGGAACCCTGTGTGGTTGGGAACCTCGCTTGGTTATTAAGGGCAGCTTCAGGACCCTGGCCCTAACACCCTTCACCTAAATACCAATCTAATCCCTATTGTTTCCTAATACAGATCAGCTAATGTCTAAACATTATTAACCAGCACTGCAACATCACATAGGATACATAAGCAGAGCTTCAAAGTCAATCTGACACAATCCAGTTAATAAATCACAACATTAATGAATAACACAATCTTAACCTTAGCTTGTAGCAGCAATGTGATTCAAATCACAATGTCTAAAGAATTTACTACTGTCAGCTAATCCCAGGGGAAGAGCACCGTTACCTTGAGGAAACTACGAGAGCCCCACCAGAGATGAGCAACACTGGACTTTGGTTGGAATGCACAAAATACAAACCAGTTTTATTTGGTTTTACAAAAGGTTTAGAAGAAGAAATAATACAAAAAATGAAGTAAAAGATCATGCAAAATGTCAAAAGCACTAAGTTCACAAGGAACAGAGTTTACCCAAAACCCCCAAAAGAGCCAGAGCCCCGATCCTTTGTTGTCTCCCCATATTTGTGTTCTTCTTCTTGCTTCCTGCAACCTCCGGGTCCATATAAAGTAGACAACAGATCATTCTTAAATCATTGGACAAGACAGTTCTCATTGTCTTATCACCTCTGACAGTCCTACTTTTTAAGTTTAACGCTTTTCCTGCTAGCCCCCCATTTTTGGCTAAGGTGTCTGTCTAGCCCTCACTGAACAGAATGTTCACTAACACAAATGTTGATTTCTGAATTTCTCATTAAATCATGTCAGAGTGAGTTTAACTCAAAGTTCACTTATTTCATTTAACTTTTACATACAGTCAACATTACAATCACGTATGATTATATTTTGATGAATGATAAAAAGTCAAACATTAAAGCACTTTTATAATTGAACCGTCTCTAATCAATATGGGATTATATGCAGCGAGTATATTGATATCTGAAAATGCATTCTTTGCTTGATTATAAACAATAGATCGTAAATCATCATAGACAATGGAAAACAAAAGAAGAATAAACAATCTTGTATGAAAAAAAAATAACCGTGAGATCGGACCTCTTGCTCGGTTGTCACAGGGGTCATGTCTCGTGCATGTCGGTTAGGTGTGAAACTATAATGCACCTCGAGGACTTCTTCAATTAAGAGTCAGTCAGGTGCTCAAAACACAGGATGCTGTCTTAATGCTTTTTGGTGTCTGGCCCCTCGCTCCTAAGGCAGAGAGGTGTTAGATAGCATCAAAGGTCACCTGCAGTATCAGCGAAACTACAGTTGTTGCACGTCTTTGTTTAATCTACAATTTCCATAAATCAATTAAACAATTTGTGTATCAATTGTTTTAATAGAAAAATAGAGCGATAAGTTCTCAGGGTTTGGTGTGTCTCGGACATTCATGGTGGATACCTCAACAATATGAACACTTACAGCTTTACATAACTTGTGAAAAGTTACACTTTTAAATGTTAATGATATGCGTACATTTATTAATATGAAAAGTTAACTTACACACTGAATACCTCCTAAAACCAAATTCAAAAAGAAATCATGCGTGACTTAGCCTGACTAGCAATAGTCTCTAGCTCTACTTACATGATTAAAATTAGCTTAATTATCATTCATTCTGATAATTAAAAAAGGGAAAAGTAGATTATAGTTCTGTGGATGAAATCATTTTGTTTAATATATTCCTGTATGTGTTAGCTGCTATAGGGTTACTCTGTAAACTGCCTGAGAAATCAAAGTATTGTACAGCTCGACAAGAAACCACTACTCTTCTCAGCTGCCTGTCTGGCCTGTTGTTGATGCATTGCCTGCAACCTTTCTCTTTCTGCTCTCAGTTCTCTGTCATGCTGTTCCTTAATTTGACTCTGCATGTTTGCCATATCCTTTTCTTTCTGCTCTCTGTCTCTCTTTATCTCTGCTTCTCTCTGTTTACTCTCCCTCTCTCTGTCCTTACCAAACTTCTCCACCATCTTCATCATATTCTCCTCAAACTGTTTGCTCTTCCACTCGCTCGCAGCCTTGAGTTGGTCGGTCATTCTCTTCATCTCTTGGTCATATTTTTCCTGTAGTTTCTTGGTCAGTTTCTCTTCCTCTTTCCGAATTTGCTCTTCTTTCTCTTTCAGGATGCGTTGTTTCTCCTCTTCGATTTTCCTCTCTGCCTCTTGGAACATCTCGTTGGTGTAGTGGCTTCCTCCGTTCCTCTGGACTACATTTCTGATCTTCTGGAGCAGCTCAGTGACCTGAGAGTGATCCTTCAGCTTATTATTGAAGACATGGTACTGGCCATTACATCTGCCCACAAGTTCCTGCAGCTCCGAGCTACCCTCCAAGAACTCCTCAATAGATGTGTCTTCAAGAAGGTCACCATGAGTAAAGAGCACCATGCTGTATTTGTCTGCAGTCTGGCCAAAGAGTTCTTGAATTCTCTGCACCGTCTGCTTTTCCTCTTCAGTGTATCTGCCCAGCTTGATGATCACCAGGAACACATGGGGTCCAGGAGCAGCATAACAAATGCACTGGGAGAGATCTTTAGATGTTTTCTCCATTTTAAACCTGGTGTCAAAGAAGCCCGGGGTGTCGATAACAGCAACCTGTTGTCCATCCACCTCAGCGTCGCCCTTGGAACAGTATACTGTCATAGACTTTGCACTGAACTTTGAGTCAAAGCACTTTCGTCCCAGAATGGTGTTTCCAGTGGCACTCTTCCCAATTCCAGTCTTCCCCACCATTACTATCCTCAGCTCCTCATCATTTTTTCTGCTGCTTCCTGTGTAGAAAAATCAGTGACACTGAATAAGACTCTATATCAGGTTGTACACACGTTGTACTCAATGCCACTTGTACAGATATAGGAGAAAAGAAGCATCCATTCTGCTGCTTTGACAGAGCCAATAAAGGAGTTTGTTGGAGGTTCCAATTTACAACATTTGTTCCAGAATTTCATTTGAGACAAATAAATGTTCTCCTCTGGCTTTCTTTCCATCATCTAATATGGCGTCCATATACTGTTCAGTTCACCACTTACAGGAAAAGGCAGAAGGTCTTTTAAAGCAGTGGTTCTCAACTGGTCTGGCTGCGGGACCCACCATCACCCCTTAATGACAAGCCGCGACCCAAATCGAGGAAAATGTTCAACTTCTCAAATGTACTTAATGAAAAGATGGTGCAGTTTGAACCTGAGCTGAAAATGTCCTCTGCAGTCGCAGTATAGGGAGCTCTCTTGTGCAGAGAAATTGTTCCTGTCAGTCCCCGTCCCACACATGTTTCACGTAAACGAGTAAAACTGCTTTGTTTGTTATGTCTGTAGATCCGTTTGTAATGCAAAATGACCACTTGCCTAAATTCGAGCTGTGGTCTGTTGTTTGATGTCATCCGACATGTCTTCAATTCGTCTACTTATAGTGTCATTTGACAGAGGTATAGTTTTCAGTTTATCCCCTGCTGATATTAGCATTACAAGACATTAATGCCAAATATTGTTAAGGAGTGTGAATACACGGCTCTCCGCTGCATAAGAAATCCCCTTTTTTATAGGCAAAGGCTGAAAACCCACTGAAAACGGGTCCACGACCCACTTTTGGGTCGCGACCCACCAGTTGAAAATCACTGTTTTAAAGTCCCCCCTCTGTCAGATGAAAGTGGAACTGGAAGTTGAAAACCTGTCTGCCTATCCAGACTGACACATTTTTTTGAGGGTGTCTAAGATTTAAAAAAAAGAATAATTCTTGATAAAATAAAAAGGTTAATAATAAAACTGTTTTTCAGTCACTTCACTTAATAAATCAAAGAAAACTCAACTGAAACTCCCTTCAAAAGGCAATTCAACCTCCCTACCAAATAACAATACAATGACAAAAACAGAACAAATGAACTTTTGACTGATTCTTACAACCTGCATTCATCTGACTCAATTATGGATCATTTTTTTGTTATGTTCTAGTGATGAAGAAATTGTGATTTTAAGTATTCCAGAATTCATATCAGGTTACATTCTTGGTACTAAAGTCAGAAAAATGAAATGTATTTACAGTTCTACCGTCTAATACAGTATTAGTTTAGGACGTACAAAGGAACATTTCATAAAATTAGATTCAGCAGTGAGCACTACTATATCAACATAAAATAATTCACTTTAAAACATCGATACAGTTTCCGACTTACCTAGGTTTGTGGCCATGTTTGGGTTAAAGAGTGCAGTAGATACTGCAGCTGAAGTTCAGACAGTTCAGAGTGCGTCTGCTGCAGCTCTGTTAGAACGGCCCTTTATGTACTAAACAACACCCACAAATAGAAAGAGAAACCAAAGGTTTTATGGAGGTTTCGGTTATGGAAGGATTTTGTAATAGATGAGGTAAAGGTGAGAATATATGCTAAACACAATATAGTCTTTAATCATGTTGGAGTACATGTAGTCTAGTCTTAACAAAGAAAGCAAGAGACATTAGTTATTCTAGATGAATTAATCAAGATAGTGTTACTATTAGCTTAAACAATCGCACAAGCTGTGTCACATAACACATTCAGTTATTACCAGAGCTTTAGTTTAGTATACACTTTTAAGAGTACTTTCAAATGTTTAAACCTTGATCCCTTTCCAAAACACATCCATGACCTCAGGTTGAAAATATTGAGGAAAAAAAGACGATAATTTAACTCTGCATACAGTAATGACAGTGACTCCAGATAAATATGGAACTTGTGTGGAGAAAAGTTTTTCTCGATGAGCACACGCTGCCTTATTTGTCACAGCGTTTTATAACTTCACTTTCCTTTGCAGGTTCCCGCTCGATCAGGCCCTGCTGTACTTTCAGGAAAGTCCCTGCGTTACCACGTTGCCCATCCCTGAGCATTTACATGAAATGGCAGCACTTCTTTAAAGCAGCACAAAGCTCCTTCTCCCCTTCAGTATTTACAGGAAAAGGCAGCAGTTCTCTTAATAGTGCAGGGCTGCAAGACATTGCAAAGCAAGTTTATTTGAATATGACATACTTTTCTTGTAAATATATATAACAGAGATGATGTTCGGGTCAATTTGACCCGGCAGTGAAAGTGGAGGCTATAAGGGGTCAGAGGGGTCAAGTTTAGACCATTTCTTTCTTTGAAAATGTGAGACAAAGCATCTCTTACTCCTCCCAACATGTTTCACCCCATTTCACACACACACACACACACACACACACACACACACATACACACACATGTGCGGTCTCACTACCGCACCTGTGCGAGAAAGGAAAGGCGAACCTTTTTTTTTCTCGCGGGAAAACTCCGCCCACTCTTAGCAGGAGAGGGGAGAAACATATGAAAGGGTTGCTTGGGAGTCCTACCAACATTACACTCTGCAGATACATGCAACACAGCAGCTTACTGGAGGACAGCATGAGCAGCACATCCTCGATCACGACAGTGAAATAGAGGAGGATGTGTCTGAAGATGAAGACCATCTTGAGGTCAATTCAGATTATAATGGTGCTGATTATGAACCATCAGATGAGGAAACTGATATACCTGATCCTCCAAGCGAGACATTCGTGTCAAAAAATTGTGAAATACAGTGTTCATCCTCACCCAACACACGTCAGCCAAGACTGTCTGCTGAAAATATTATAAAGACAGTGCCAACATGTATTTGCACAAAGCACACCGTGACGACATGTCACTCGTGTGCTGTATAGACACACACACACACACACACACACACACACACCTCGTTCATTGTGTTCATATCTTGTTAATTTTTGTAAATGTCTGTTCCTTAACACTATAAGTAAACATGAGTACAGTTTAATTTCAATACAAATCCTCATGACTCATTTGGCTTGATTTTGAGTGAGCGGGTCAATATGACCCTGAACAGCAGAGGTGTCTCATCTCCATTTATCTACATCACCCCATGAAAAAAATAAAGTTTCAAAATATAAAAATAATTTAGAGAAAAATACATGTTATGGTAGACTAATGCAATTTACATCTAGGTTTTTCCAATGTACCTAAAAAATAGTTTGAACATGTTACCCTCATTGAACTATGATCTATGGACGGGGGAATTACTTCATTCCACTAAATACTGATTGAATTGTTAGTAAGGGTGTTGGTGATGAGGTACAAACTATATTTATTAGGATTTTTTGGTTTCTGACAACTTTTGGATGATTAAACATGCACCGGGTCATATTGACACGCGAACATCATGGCTGTACCTAAGAAACGAACATAACAGGAGGGTTAAGAGAACTGCTGCCTTTTCCTGTAAATACTGAAGGGGAGAAGGAGCTTTGTGCTGCTTTAAAGAAGTGCTGCCATTTCATTTAAATGCTCCGGGATGGGCGACGTGGTAACGCAGGGACTTTCCTGAAAGTACAGCAGGGCCTGATCGAGCGGGAACCTGCAAAGGAAAGTTAAGTTATAAAACGCTGTGACAAATAAGGCAGCATGTGGTCATCGAGAAAAACTTTTCTCCACACAAGTTCCATATTTATCTGGAGTCACTGTCATTACTGTATGCAAACAGTCATTCATTTAGGATTAATAAACGAACCCTCGTCTTTCACAGGGCCCCGCTGTGAAAAAGATTGTGGAGCACAAGGTGGAACTCATCGACTGCCTGATGGCAGATCACTCCTTCATTCTGCAGCATGCGCACTCCAAAGAAATCATCACACAAAGACAATATTGGAATTTGAAAGATATCTCTCCACCAGAAACAAAGGTTACTAACCTGATCGATGAAGTGATTGTTAATGGACAAGACTCCTGCTCTCTTTTTCTTCAAGTTCTGAAAGAGCCTGATGTTCTCAAGACCTACCCACAGCTCATTGAAATCACAAAACAATGTTGCTAAACAATATTGCAAGTGCAATGTGTTAGCTACAATGTATTTGATAAAGAGGCTGTATTTTTTTTAATGGTTGTGAAGATATGTTTAGTGACAGGATTTATCTTGTCTGTGTGCTTGATTTTGTACTTCTGGTAATGATATCTAATGGAAATAAATCATATTGAGCAGAAATTCCAGGCTGAAGGCCTCACTTATTATCTATTATTTAACACAGTTTGTTTCGAGTAAAAAGGATGAAATGTAATGACCATTTGAGCTGAAATTATCATCCAACCTTTCAAAAGCTTTTACTTAACAAGCTTTTGAATTATACGTCAAACTATGGCGACAGAATCATGTCAATAATACTTTAAACTAAGCATCTGAGAAACATTTTCATCCCCAACCACACACAAGTTTGACATGATTTGTAGTCTCCATTTAAGGAATGATAAGGCATTCATTTTAATTAAGGGACCCTTTACTGACTCTAATATCTGCACCTGATGGCTCATCCTAAAGTGAGCTATCAATTCTGATGTGTTTTACAATGTATAAAGGCAAAGCTTGATTTTTGCAGACTTGTATCTCTTTGTATCACATGCAATTAAGATACAAAAGACACACATTGTATAGAGACAATAGTAAGCACATGTAAAGCACATGTTGCTATTTGGTCCTGTTTGTTCACTGGATATTTATAAAAAAGAACGACATAACAGACTAATGACATTTATCGGCAAGTTTGGCCATGAACAAGGGAACAACTTTTTATTTTTTCATTTATTGGTTTATTTGATAAGGGACAGCGCACATTAATAAAAACATTGCTATAAATGTGCCAGAGTTAACCAAGAGGCTATTTTTCATCTGTAGTCCCAAGAGGCAGATGTTAGAAAGTAAACCTAAAAACAGAATATAAGATTACATTTACACGGTTATGCAATACTGAGCCTTTACAATGCGTGCACAAACAAGACTGATCTGATGACTGCAGACAATGATGGGATTTAATGAACATCAGTGCAAAGGCTTACAGGTACACAGTAACAGAGCAAAATAATATTTAGGTAGCTTGTTGGACAGTCTGCTTTCAGATCTCCATTAACTTGCTCGGGGAAAATCTGGTGTTGGGGAACAGAGACAGGGAGGAGTGTTCTTAGTTTCGAAGAGGAAACTGAGAACGCCCCTCCTCCACATTCCTGTGAATGTGGAGGAGGAATAAGCTTCTCTGGAGTGTTTACATTCAGAATGGAAACAGACTTTCTAACATTTGAGGTCTTTCCTTTAATGAAGAGTTTCAACATCAGCTATATTATTCCAAGATTATCACTCAAACATTTAACATCCTTGTTTTAACTTAATGACTTCTAGATTTCTAAAGACCACATGAAGTTAAAATACATGGCTAGACACAGAGACACTAATCCATCATACTGACGTCAGCCTGATACACTTGAGTTCAGACTAGTGGGAGGAAGAAGAGCTCTCTCTGGTCCATGGAGTTCAGCATCACAGTCAGTCAGCGAATGGAAATACTTCTGAGACACCTGTCAGAATGTAAACAGAAAGACAGCTTTACTTTATCAGTCCAGAGATGTGATTATTACAGATATGTTGTTGCATGTAAACGGCATGCTGAGGGCCTCCTCCCGCTCTCTCTGCTTGGGGAGCAGAGGTTCTCCTTCCTGTCTGCTTGTCTGTCAGGAGAACGGGAACATCAAACTGCAACAACACACACTCATGCTAGAATGAGGCTTTACAAGTAAAGTCACAGCAACTTCTGGCATTAGATAGAGAGCATTTCATTTCTGATATTTCCCCAAAAACATGACATGTATCTTTACAAGCGTAGTGGGTCTATCAGCCCATTGAACCAGTGAACCAGTTCATGGAGACCAGATTAAGTTTGCAGGGGGCTGAGCTGCTGGGCCCCTGTGAACACCTGTTCCTCACACAGGTACGCAGCGTGGAAAGGTTTTCTGTGCTTTAACGTTAGCCGACCCCAGATTTGCTGTTGTAGCCTTATTAAAAACATGAGTTCAGGAATATGCAACATGTAATCTAAAATTAGAGTGTCTGTGTTAAAACCTCCTCAAGA
Organism: Pholis gunnellus; assembly: GCF_910591455.1. NCBI lineage: Eukaryota > Metazoa > Chordata > Actinopteri > Perciformes > Pholidae > Pholis > Pholis gunnellus. The sequence continues at coordinate 7,721,245 of NC_136539.1, forward strand.
AAGGCCCTCAAGGTCAGGTAACACCACAGTTGATATTGTGCTTTATTGCGCCACTTTATGAATGTTGTAATCTAATCAGCCAGAACTCTCCTTCATATGAATTACATGTGATGTGCAAGCTGTTGGTTTAGACTGCTGACATATTTTTTATTACTATTTAACCATCACTCTTAAAATATATAAATATAAAAGCGCTCGTCAAAGTAAAATACGCGCGCGCATGGATCTCATTTGCGCTCTCGGATTTTGACAGTGATTTGCCTTCATAAATATGGATGAGAGAAAAACATCGCCACAGACACATCTTATCAGAATTTCAAACATATCTCACATTCAGAAAAATTGTTACTAACCTGAATGTTCAAGTGATTGTTGATGGTCGAGAATCCTGCTCTTCTTTTTCTTGAATATCTCAAAGAGCCTGATGTCCTCAGGTTATTAAAAGTTCAATATCATAGAAATAGACAATTGAAGGCTAAATTTGAACAAACAAAATTGGTTGTGACGATATACATGAGTGATACGGTTTCATCTTGTACTTGTTTGTGTACTTCTGGTGATGTTATCTTGTGAAAATAAATCTGAATGAGCAAAAATTGCAGGCTGAATGCCTCATCTAATATCAGTCATTGCGAGACATTTGTAAATGTTGATTCATTCTGACTGGATTCTCTCACACAAATGGACCATTCATTGGTTGAAAGCAGAATGCTGCACATCATCTACCAAGCCACTAGAGGTCACGATTGTAAAGGGTCTGTTTTTGAATTTTGGGGTTTGCCATGTTAATGAAATCTGCAATTTCACAAAGTCTCTTTTAAATACATGATTCTATAAAACCTGTAATGTAATGACCATTTGAGTTGAAATAATCATTACATGTTTTAATTGACAAGCTTTTGAATGCTATGTGGACAGAAACATGTCAATACTACATTACTCAAAAGGTTTTAATGAAGAATCTAAGAAACAGTTCCCAAAAGAATATCAACTGGTAACATATTATCTGTCGGGGAAAATGGGCATATTGGACTTAATTAGGACAAAAGCTGCCTTCACCTTTAATTGATCTCAGATCAGAGTAGGATTTACCCAATGAGAGCATCCAGACCCCATTTCATTTTCAATGAAAGGGCATTCGTTGCTGAATCACAGCCATCTGCTTCTGTTCTGGAATTACTGACAGGTGAATGTGAATATTTCGACTTCCTCGCAGCAACACCCCTGCGTCTCTGTCTTGGACAGAGGCCTTGGGTATCTGGCTTCAGACCAAGGTGCTCTGGATGTGTGGAGTAAGAGTTCAGAGGAAAGGTAGCTGGAGGATCTGTTCGGAATGGAAACAGTTTGACGCACTTGGTAGATCATAAAAACGGCAGCAGGATTAGCGCTGGCCCTATCGGGGACAGCGAATGACAAACACACTCTTACACTTCATGTGAACTGTGAGCTTGCCTCACTGCAGTATGCTGTAGCTACTTCTCTAGCATTTTCCTTTTGAGGCAAATGCACTGAACTGTGCATCATTTTGTTGGGGTGTTTGAATCAAGTGACACAATTATTTTTTTTAGTTTGCTGATATGTTGCCTGATAATTGTGCTGACATTAGCCACAACGCAACTGAGCAGCCCACAGTTCAGTTGGAGATTCGGGTGTGTTTTGCTAGTAGTGGCCTCGCGCCTCAAGCAGAGATGAGGAGAGGGCTACAGAGGTCTGGTAAGGTCTCTTCTTTTTAACTTAAAACCCAAGATTGCATTCATTTTCAAACCTAAGAGACGCTGACTCAAGTTACATCAATTGAGACAATTTATATGACCTAGTGCAGCTTCCTCGGCAGCCACAAAAAAAGCTATACACAACTTCAGTCACATACGGAGTTAGTACTCCCCAACACCTGTAAGCACACTTTGATACGTGAAATCTGTGGGGTTCCTCTCAAGTAGTAGTAAGTGGACTGACTCTCGATCAGCTGGAATTGTGATTTCAGGTGACAGTGTTACGTACTGCGTGTGGTTTTCCTCGATAAGCAAATCCTTGTCAAATAACATCATTTAAAATATAAGTTCTAGTAACACCATCATTCTACACATTATTAAAGCAATCTATCATACTGTCATTTGTCGTTGACCAAGGCCTGATGTATTATAGCAGCACCAAACATCAGAATACATTTGCCTGCCTTATTGTTCTACTTTTCTCCTGCCGTCCCAACACGGGGGACATTTTTCACATGCCACTGCACCGCCAAGCTTTCGAAACGTGAACCCCCGCCAGGCCTGACAGCGAATGCAACCCGGCAGTGAAAAAGGGATATCTGTTACACAGGCAAGAGGCCAGCTCAACAGTATTTGTTTTAACAACGGGCCATTAGCAGGCATGCTTGTCTTGTGTATTTACACAGGTTTCCAATCATGTCAAAAATCCTCCTCAGCAGTAAAGATAAAGGGTTGGAATCTATTCAGGCTGTCGGGTATCAAGACTGAGGTTGGATATACATACATTAGTGTGTATATATATAAAAAATAGTAGATTATTAGAAAATAGTAATAGTAACATCCACTACACTAAATGACTCAATTAACTCATTTAAACTGTTGTATAGCCTTAGCTACTGTAACCGGTTTTATAGAGTCTTTTACTTTTACTTTCCATTGGGACATGAACAGCGGCCTCCTGGAGGAAAGTCCTGTGTTTGTTTTGCCAGAGTAGAAGACTTGTTCCCACAGTTTGGTCAACACGTTCACCTCCACAAATCAACACACGGCTAATGGTCCGGTCCGTATGAGTTAGTGTATTGTTGTGAAATCTGCTGTGGACCCATTGTCACAGCATGCCAGGTAATTAAGGGTTAAAATAACTTAGAGGTAGTCTGTAGCTTTAATCCTTTTAAATTTAGATTATTAAACCACAGGAGCAGAGAAAATATTATTTTATGACCCTGAGATCAGCCGACGTGCTAAGTCACTAAATGTATTTTGCAATATCTTTTGTAAATGTTGGTAAGATAAATATTTTTCTTCAAGCAGTAATATGTTTGCTCAGTATTTTTCTTTTTCCCTATCATGTTTGTGGTGCTCCAATTATTTTCACTCTCACTAATTGTAGTTTTTAGCAAATGTATGCAAATGTAAATGTAATGTAGCCTCATCCTTGAAGCAATAATTTGCCAGACAGATTACAGATGTGTTACTGAATTTATTTCAATTAATAGTTTCCTTTCATACTATTTGATGCTAAATGACAGATAAATTCAACATTGTTTTTTAGTCGTCAAGTCTTGGTCGATAACGCCGATACAAAGCTACATCCTGGTGACCTGGTTACAGGTGAAGGTTTCCTTCAGTTTACTCAGCAAAGATAATGGAAGGCTTTGGGCTGAGGGTGGAGCAGGAAAGTTGGACTGACAAGTTTCACTGTCAGAGCACACAATCTATGTCACATTATCACATTTGGTACATTTTTATAAAATAACTGTAACTCAACCCCATTTTCCCTTTGCACACGTACACAAAGCACGCCAGTGCCCCAGTTGCATCAAAATAGCAGCACTTGGCGTAAATGGGTTCAAAAATAGCCTGGAGTTGAAAAGGTGGAGACATGGATACCCTGAGAGATTGTCGGGTCTCAAGTGTCATCTCACTTCCTTCATTTTGTTTGTGTCACACTGACATACGTACCTATGGAATTACCAAGCATAGGTTCTCATTGTCAGCCTCTATAGGGTAGTATGCCCATAAATGATGTCCTTCTACAAGCAACGTATCAGATGCTACTAAAATGCGTCGCCTCTGTTCTATGTGTTTGTAGAGGGGGATCAGACACAATTCCTTTCTGCACTGAATGAAAGGCCAAAGTTTTAGCTCATTCCTTCCTGAGAGACAAACAGAACTGATGGGTTAGAAACCACTTCACATGTATTTGTGCAATACATGCAGGTCACCCCATGGGTTAATTGATGCATTCATTAATCAGTCCTTCATCTGTATCACCTGTGTCTCTACCTGTCCCCACCTCTTGTCATCAGCACCATCTTGTTATCAAAGCAGAATTTATTTGTTGTATTAAACTATGCAGATTCTTTTTATTTACAGCATATTCTTAGAAAAAAAACACAAAGAAGGAAACAAAGAAACCAAATTGCGTGATGTAGATGAAGGGAATTAGGGAATTGATAAACTCATTCATTACATACTTAAGGACACAGTTGGCTTAGTTCAACATATGATAAGAGTTTGAGGTCAAGATGCTGGAATTTAAGGTCGCTCTCTCCAAGATAGTCTGTTTGTCTACTCTACGATATATGGACAGGAAATGTGGAGCCTCTATAGGCCTGCCACAAATACAGGAGGCAACCGGATAAACTTACAGTAACTGAGAAATCCAGTCGAAAGCAAAAAGGAAACTCACCAGATTAAAACACTTATTATAAAAAATAAAATAAAAATTGGTATAAACAACATACTGTATATTTGTAATTTTCTTTATAAAGAAAACAACTTTCACCCAGATTTGGCTCCTCACACCCAAAGGTTGTATCTTCTATACTGCAAGGAAATACTGTTCACCACAGTTTACAGTAAATGGTAAATCTTCTTAATAAGCATTATTTATTATTATATTATTAATATCAACAAATTGAGGGACTTGTCATTAAATTGTCAGCATATATGCTGTATTATGCTACAATGTGTCATTTGTAACCTTTTTGGTTGTTGGTGTGCCGCGGGATCTTTTTAATGTAAAAAAACACGGATGTATATCATGTTCACCATCTTAGCTTAGCATGAAGGCAGCACCAATAACTTTGTGTGTGACATGTGACCAACGCTCACTCCTCCCTTTGTCAAATACAGCTCAGTCAGTGTCGCTCGCTTCTTTGACGCTTTAGGGACACCTCTCGTGTCACTTCAGGACATGCAGTCTCTTTTCAAAAGAAACTTGCAACAAACCTTAAACAACAAACAAAACTACTTGGTTGGGTTTAGAAAAGATAATGGTTTAGTTTTGAATAAGTATGTTTGTTATGTAAAATAACTATGCTTATTACGTGACTGGCCTTATTAAATTCCAGAAGTTGCGAAACAAAAGTAATTCAATAATAATTCAATAATAAAATAATTCAACGTTTACTAGTTTCACACGAAACATGAACAGTGGCCTTCTAGGTCGATAGTCCTGGGTTTCTTTGACCCATCCATCCAAAACCCTCCAAACCATTCTTTGTGGACTTCCTCACTATTCAAACTACCTCAGTTGCTCTGACAGTCTAATAATGACACAGATGGGTTTAGGTTGAAATTAGTTGAAAGTCTGGTGTGACCCAAACAGATACATAACAGATCAGACGCCCATGGGGCACTACCCAAGCAGCACTATTTGACGAGTTGGGTGTGAGAATGAGTTGATGTGACATGTATTTCCTTATAAACCAAAGTACTGAACAAATTAAAATGTTGATTTGATGATGGCGCGAAGAAAGAAGTTAAGGATCTTGAAACGTATTACAAGTCATCCTCTGTTAAGCCATCTCTACCAAATTTAAAAATGAGATTCAACTGATAGTTGAGATATACTCACAAAACCAAAACATTTTAATCTCATGGTGGCACTGGAGGAACAGTCGAGGAATTAAAAAAGCCATTAGGATTCATCCTCGGGGGACCATGAATGTCTCTACAAAACTTTTTGGCAAAGTATACAACAGTTGTTGATATTTTTCAGTCTGAACCAAAGTGGTGGACTTACCGACCAACCGACATTGCCATCCAAGACACCCAGTCCTAGCATGGATAAAAACGTATACAATATGACAGAACCTCTATTAGAATTAAAAGTTCACAAAATTACGCAAACTGCAGCTTGCATTATTGCTGATTTCAACATTTTGCTGTGAACAATAGAAAATGGGACATGTGCTCTGCAGACAGGGTGGATCAAAGAGAGCAGTTAATAGCTTGAAATTCTCAAAAAACACCACATCGATTTATGATGGCAGACTTGCTGTTTCAGCCTTTTACAGCTGACTGAATTACATACAAACCTTCGCCCTTGTGCGGATTGAACAGCAATGTTGCTTATAAAGTTGAGCTGGAACATGCTTTGATATTTATTTGGCTTGGGGTGCAAATGCAGAGCAGCTGTTTCTCGTGCTGTTCTGGGTCCAATGTATGTCACAGGGACCGCTTGGTAAGGGTCCTGGGTTTCTCTCAGTCTGTGGCCTGTTGTGGTTAAATGCTTACCAGACGTTCTGTTATGTGAGATTAGCTTTGATGAGGGCGATGTTTCTTGACATTGGGCGCGTTTTTCCTGTTCTGCTTCATTTCAGTCACACATTTGACAGATGTTGCTGATTCCATGTGTGCTTATCTTGTGTTTCTACTTGAAAGTGAGAGTCAGATTCCACCATTTCATTCTAAATTAAATCCATTCACAATGTCAAATGTGTGCATTCGATGGGGAAGGGGAAAATTAAATTTGAGTTTCTTTGAATACCTGTTTGAACATTCCATTAAAGCAAGCTGTAATCAATATCATAGTAAAAATGGACCACTCAGCTACCCGTGTTAAAGGTGTCGCCCGTGGTGATGAAACTACAAAAAATGATAACCAAACTATGCTGTTTCTCCCAGTTCTACATAATGTTTTAGCATCTTTCAGCTCATCGTTTTCCTTTTGCAGTATGGAATCTGAATGTGGACATAGTGGAGCATTTGACAGCTAAAAAGGCAGATATTTCACTCAGGAGTTGGTGCAGACCAAAAAAGAGCTAAAAGAAGTGTAAATATTGGAATTATATTTGCCAGGTTGCCAGAAACAGGACTCCAAATGAATGCTCACGTTGCTCCATATTAGCTGTATAAATTAGCAACTGTTGGCTTACAAGTTCACCATGTCAACTTAAAAGGTGATAATATGTCAGGTTTGTGTTTACAGCTTGTGTCTGTTGCCTCAAAGTGGTCAAAGGACCAGTTACGCCATGTTTTATGTGTCGCCCTGTCTCAGATTGGAGACTCTCAGGCATAATTGTGTCTTTCCTTTGCCCAAAAAGATTTTTTTGTTAGCTAATATGCCTGTTTAACAGGAACTTATTCCTTGCTTGGTTGAACGAAAAAAATCCAATTACTGTGAGAGTTGAGTTCTCTGAGTCATGGGAAATGTTGCTGTAAGTGTTGCCATTATAAACTGAGTTCTGAAAATCAAACAGCCCAAAGGCACTTTGTAAAAGAAATGACAGCGAATGATCATAACGGGTCAAACCAAGGACACATGTGTTTGTTTTACATTACTTTCTCATGGTCGTCCATCCCTCATCTGCTCCGTATTGCAAGAGCATCATCAATGCCTTTCAATCGAGGCGGCCACGGTGCTTCAGCTGTACAAACAAAAGGAAGCAGGATCCATGCTGGGATAACATGTTTGGGTTGCCATGTTTGTGGTCTGACACCTGTATGGAGTGAGATAAGGGTCAGAAAAGGAGCGCTCAGGGTCTGATCTGACACATCTGCTTGACAACTCTTTTTTTTTTTAACGATGGAGGGAAATGATATAGTACCGATGATGAAAGCTTAAATAAAATGGTTCAAACATTAAACAGTCTTTTGAGGGCAAGCCACCCGGAGTTTATCTGCAAAATAAACAATAAGCAGACAGGCAGCATTTGGCTTTGAACATAAATCATTCCTCCTAGCTACAGAGACAAAGCTAAATTGCAAATCGGTGGCGGCACACAGACGATTGTGTGTACGTGCAGCCGTGGCTCGAAATAGGATAACATGAGACTGGGGCAAAGTTTCAACTGTCAGTTTAATTGAGCCAAATAATGTTGTTAGGGGTTGCACTGAGGGTTCTGGGAGATGAGGCTATCTATAGCAGTATGGCCATGTGGAAGATATGATGAGAGGAAATCCTCTGGTAGCATCACTTTACCCCTTTGTACAGTAATATATTGACCTTTTGATGTACTGTAGAGGCCATAGGCATGCATGTTTATATCTGCTAAAGCTATAATTCCAATCTGTGAAATAGGTGCACGGTCTGTGTCTGTTTCTCCTCATTAGGATTGCACTCTGATAAACCATGGAGCATGGAGGTTCTTTGGTGAGTCATGCAGTCATGAGGGTCTTCAGGCACTGGAGACGGACTAATGATCCAAGCTTGTGCACCTCATGATTGGTTATGTGTTATTCTTAATTTCCTGAACTCACACAGGGTATCCTTGAAGGCATTTTTCCTTTGAGGGCATGAGTGCAGGTTTGTAAGTACAATGGCAGGAAAGCAAAATAAGAATGCGTAGGTCAAAGTTTCCTTATACATCGCCTCGTATGATATCTTACGAAAAGTTTTTGCTTTCATTTTTCATGTAATCACGCGGTTAGGTTTAGTTTGGGTTTAAATAACTCCTGAGGTGGCGTTACTTATGCACGACAAATAAATCACCACCCCAACTTCTTTGCTACACAGAGTTATACTTCTTGGTTCACGGTTATGTAGGTTACATAGAAATAGATTGAGTAGGATATCTATGAATTACAGTGCATCCCTTTTTGTAGATGCAAACAGTGTATGAGAACAGCTTGCATAGGTATATGACAGCAGGATTATTCAAATAGCAATAAATAGGTATTTGTTGTTTTAGCTAGAAGTTTCCATAATACAACAGCACAGTGCTTACTTGACATAAATTAGGTCAACATTGAAATTTGTGAACCCAATCTAAACTAGTTTGACTGATAAATTACTTTGCTAAATTGTATGAAAAGAAAATGAATGAAAATATACCCTGCATCTCAATGTTTTAATGGCTGTGGCCTACATTCCTATAGTATTTTCTATGGAGAGATCAATATTTTCAGGGATTCTGTTGTGGCAGGAAGGTTTGAAGATATTTAAACAACCTTGTTCAATCATCAGTAGAACCAAAATAATTGAGTTCAAATCAAATATTTACAACCATTTCAGAGATGGGGTTCACCTGCAAGACTGCTTTTTGTTTTGTTTTGTTTTCCAAGCTTTTCTTGCATCGCTCGCTGATGCTTGCTGTCATTGAACCTACTTGCTGCTCCTTTCACTCCGTTGTGGTTTACTTGTTTGCAGCGCTGTGCATCAAGAAGTTTTTGTTGTGATTTTAGAGAGCTTAATGAGGAGTCTTTGACAGCTGGCAGATCTGGAGCCTTATCAACAGCTCATATTTCCACCCACATAATGAGATTCATCAATTTCTTCTTGCGTGTGAGTGTGTGTTAATATAGAAGCACTCCTGACCATGTGTATCCAAAAAGTCCTCACTATAGGGTTGATAAAGGGCCTTTCGCCTTGTCTGAAGAGGAGGGAATGTACAAGGTTTTCTCATACTGAGATGCATGCTCCAACTCCCAACTCGTCAAATACGTCAGCTTTGTCAGTGGCCCCACTCTTGAGGCTCCACGTACTGACTGCAATGTAAACCCATCGGCTTGAATATGCTGCTCTTACAGCTAGTGACGTAGAATAACGAGTTATGTTCGGAGCAAGTGAGGCATTTACGTAATATAAAAAGCCATAAAGAAAATTTATGGTGGGCGGAACAGTCAAACAAACAGGCCTTTTACCCAGGAGGCTGCTGTTTGTCTCACATGTGAAACCAAAAGTCTTGTTTAGTTATCTGAAGTTATGTTAGTGAAGTTTGAGACATGTTTTCTGAACTTATGAGCTGTTGTTTACTTACATATTTTACAAAATGTATGTATTCATTTTATGTCAAACCATGGTGTTTTTCCTTACCCAAACTAAGTAGTTTTGTTGCACAAACATAAACGCGACCGTTTCCCATATGCAAAAAGCCATTTCACAACATTAACCCCCTTGGCGTGAAATTACATGCAAAAAGCTTAACTTGCTTGCCATGACACGTGGAGCGTCCTTAAAAGTGGTACCAATTTAACGCCTTCCCCCTGAGATCACTCTGGAAAATCCTATGTTTTTGTCCCATCCATCTGCCTCAACTTCCATTGAGTTATTTGCTCTTTATACAATGTTACCCGACTTCCTCTTTCCTACTCTTGCAACTACAACCATGTAGAACATTTGACACATAGGGCCACTGACAAAGCTGCTGTATTTGATGCCATACCCTTTCTTTTCTTTAACACTCTTTCTGAGAAAAATGCCAAATAGAACTACGATTGGTTTTTACATTCAATTAATTACCTTGTTGTCTTGCGGGCTTTTTGTCTTCACTCCCTACTCTCAGTATCAAATATTATATTCCAATCAAAGTGAGATTGCTTGAAAAGGACGCGGCTGTCTGAGGCAGAAGCCAAGTCCTCTTCTTGAAACAAGAGAGTGAGCAAGTTATGTCCATTTAAGTTGCAAAGATGGATACATTGACAGCACTTATCTTGATCCCTAAGGAGCTGAATGTGGTGGAATAAAGTAAAAAAGTGTTTACTTGTATTTGTAAAACTCCCCCTCCCAAACATGTAGTTCCCCAAAGACAAGAGGTGATGTGAGTTATTGGCCTGGCTACGCTGCTCTTTTCACAATCTGACTCCCCTCTCCTGTCTGGTATCATCACTGAAACACTTGGTGTAGAAATTGTTGTCCTTATGTAACTCCAATGTGAGCCAATGGTCCATGGTCGTAAAGCATGTCAGCCTCCCAATGATCTCATTCAGCCCTATCAGCCGTTCCCTAAATGCAGCGTTAATGCAGTCAACCAGAACCTGGTCTGTGTTGCAAAAGAACAACTTGGGGTGAAATTACAGACAATTTCATATGGGAAATATACAGGTCAGCAAATATAACACCATATCTATTCAGAAAACTGACTGTACTGTACGATATTTTGCAACCCTGGATTTTTCTCTAGCCTCTCTGTCTCTCTCACCTCCCCTCTCCTCATGAAACTGCCATCTCCCAGACTGAACTGTACCACTGTTATCTCTACACAACAGGGGGTTGCTTGGGGGGGGGGGAAGAATAAAAGGAAAAAAATACAATCTGAGTCTAAGCAAACTGCAAGTTGAGCATTTTCTTTGCCCTTTGGCTCTTTTTGTTTCCATGCCAAAGCCAATTTTATTTTGGAATAGCCACAGCTGTCTCCCAGGAGCCCCTGTGGATTTGGGACATAATGCAGCAATGAAGAGATATTTAGCTTTTTCACAAAAGGCTTTCTGAATGTAACAAAGGGGAAATGAGCTAGAATACCAGAGCTGAAGCCTTTGAATATATATATATATATATGAAGGTGTGGTGGGGGGTTTCAGAAAGCTATTTAACCATCCAACAAGCAGTTAGATGGCATACATTGGCCACTTTAGTCCACCATCAAATTGTGCTAGGACAACGTGATCTCACGGGAAGGCGTATAAATAGCACGGCACTCCTGATGTCATGATACCCATTTTAAGTTTTTCACATGTCATTTAACACCACGTCGTAAAGAGGAATAAAAACATGTCACAAACGAAACATCAATATGAGTCATCAAGACTTTTGGTTTTATACAGGACGGGTGAAAGTCCCGCGTTTGTTTGACCCACAGACTACATCACGTAAAATGACACGGCAAAGCAAAAATGGTGTTGTTATGCAAAATGAATTGATGCCATGATGAGACCAGAAAAATGCGTCAGACGAGTAGGGGATAAAAAGCGGAATAAGTTGTGACCTAGTGGCTTTGTAGTGTGTGGTAACACCAGGGGCTGAACGGACATGGGGACACTTGTCTATGGCAGCAGTACCAGTAGTCAGCTACTGTTGGGCTCTGCTGGAGAGACTGTTGACTTTTGACAGTCACTGGAAGCATATTTATTCCCATTCAAGATAGTCTCTGTACATAGTCGTATATAGTTCACATTGCTGCTTGTCAGCTCTGAATATCTAGTGAAGCTAAATATAGCACAGTTTTTTGTGGGCCCATGGGTTGTCCTTACGGCCACAGAGGAGAAACTTATACAACGTCCGTACTCCAGCATCCATGAAAGTTGTGTTACCTATCCAGGCAAAATTTGCTTAAAACCACAGGTCTGCAACCACGGTTCAGAGCTACAGTTCTGATGAAGACCTGGGAAAAATATAGTGGATGGTGGGGGCTTTAACCTACACATTAACTCTCCTGCCCAAGTTCTGATCCTTCCTCAGTGTGACATTTACAAATGAGAGTGAACCATAATCTTGCAGAAGGATTAGCCATGTCTTCATCAATCTTTTATTATAATCTTTTTTATATATACTTTTTTTGTTCTCATGACAACGGTATAGAGGGCAATTATTTGTCTTGAACACACACACAAACACTGATTTGCACTAATGTAACACCTGCTGTGTTTTTGTAGTCCCTGTTCCAAAAAATGGAAGTAAGGTGTGATCTTTATGGGCCCCTGTGTGAAACCTGCTACAGGGCATCCATGTCTGTGAGGGCTTGATGTATACAGCTGATTATGCCTGTAGCTGAAGGCTATTATGTTTATTGATCTGTTGTGGTGTCTACCTGTTTGATCCTAGACGATTGATCGTGCAGCTGCACTTAACAAGGTAGCTTGTTATCCTGCCTGCTCCTAATGATGCCAATGATCCATTGATCTATAAAGATGCCTGAGTTTGATGCAAAGAACATTCACCCTGCAATATGTTGTTTTTTTGTAAATAACATCAGCAGAGCTCCGAGGTTGGTTCCAAGAGGAATCCAAGGTTGCAGACTTTGCATATATCCTTTCCCATGACTGCTCTTGAGGGACACGCTCAGTGTTTACCAGAATTGAGTTTAACATATGGGACTACCATCTTTGTCACTTAAATCAACAGGACAATACTATCTCACAGGAAGGGTTATTTCCAAATGATTACATACCACCTCTATCAAGGAAACACAAAACTGTGATTTTAACTGTACCTAAAGTATCTAAATACACTTTGAGTAAAACCTAATTCATCAAATTCACTTGCATTGCAGTTTTCGCTTATGCAGCAAATAACAAGGAGACATAATGGAGACAAATGCTACATTTATTGTTACGCACTGTTACTTCTATTAGCAGTTAAATGTGTGTAACTACTTCTTTGCAGGATGGAGCACTGCGTCAAATATTGATTGCAGCTCTTGCCATTGTAGAGCAAAAAAGAAAAAAGAAAAAAAATTAATGCCAGGAAGAAATGTTTATTTGATAGATTTGAGATCCGAATATGAGAATGTTCATGCATGAGGCCCAATATATTACATCAGTCATGGTAGCAGTACATGTCTGTAAGCTTTAATAGATTTCTGAAAACAATGGGACTTTCATTTCTGGTAAGTTAGACAACAGTTTGACAAACAATTATGCATGCAGATTTTGCATCACTTCTCTTATCTCTTTTATCCAATTCTTATTTTTTGAACCAGTATTTTAGCACAGCCCATGGGGGCACACCGCACTTTGCCTCACTTAAACATTGCTTGGGTTTGTGACAAATAATCTTTTGAAAACTAGAATTACTTGAGCTTGTGAGAGTCTTTATGAACCATCATGGAACACCATACAAACATGTCATACATTTCAACCTGCAGGCATGCACCTGTCCTGATGTGTAAACAGTGTAAAAGTCAGAAAAGGAAGCAGCATTTTTAGAGTAAGAGAGACACTCTGTAAATCTGTCAGAAGTTAGAAGTTTTATGATGCCCCTGGTAGGCATTGCAGTTATTTTCAGCGTTTTGTTAAAAAGATGTCTTTGCTTTTTCACTTCTAACATGTGTTGGTGCCCTAAACGACTAAACTTCCCCAGTACACCAATGTTCAAGATTATAGTAGAATGCCACATCATTGCAGCATTACTAATTAGCAACTGACAAATAAATCCACCCCCTTCAGTGAATGTCACAATGACAGATTGTCACTATGATCTGTTATGAATTGTTGTGTTTATGTGGTTCGCATGAACTCAATCAAAATTGTTCCGAATGATTCATAAATCCTTCATTGCGAGATGACTGTCACGCGTTTCGCTCCACATGCAACAATTTCCTTATATCCAAACAAATGAGATTTTTCATGATCATCATGGAATATGACGAGCATGTCTCCTCTCTGGCCAACAATCTGTAACCCTCCTCAAATTCTGTTAGCCAGGACCTTTTCCTTCTTGATACTCAGAGCCTGCAGTGTGTAATACGTTCCCTCCCCAACCCAAAAGGCCTCACAGGAAGGAGAATGACAAAGGTTCAACCAACATATGCGAGTAGGTCATCTGTTGTCCTGGTAACTTTGCTCTGAGGCAGAGCCCCCTCGCTGTGCTTTTGGCTGGCAAGGTTTCAGGTGCTGACATTTACTTTCATTCTGTTTATCCGCTCTCCATTTTTAGAAAACGGCACTTCTAGTAATAATTATCATGCTGTTGTGCAACCATGCTCTACGACAACATGAGACTCGCTTCACTTAAAAAGAGCCAATAAAAGGCTGGGACATTTTTCTCTCCAAAAAAAGGAAGAATAAAAATAATTTTGTGGTGTTTCACCCGTCAGGATATGTTTGATTAATGGCATGTCCCTATATGGTTTAGTTTTTTCACCCTTGTGATGCACTTTTTTTTTTTTTTTTTTTCCTTCTGTGAGAATTGTTCTTGGGTAACATCTGGATTGCATTTCACGGAGCTTGGCTTTGAAGACAGGACCTGCTGCCCCTTTCTGTCGAAATGGAGATGAGTGCAAATTCTCTGGTGAAAGATTAAATCTCTGAAAAGATGGAAACCATTTATTTTCGTGGCGTGGTGGTTTGGGAGTATGCCATAATGTATGTATGGCATTTGGTCGAACATTTATCATCATTGTGTGATTACAGGTGCAGGAACAGGTCGACATTTTGGGAAATACATTTAATCACTTAGCACAGTGACTGGAAATATTGTAACTTCTTTTAAATGGTGAGTGATGATAAGGTGTAAGGCCTATTTTAGTATTTAATGTACTAGAACAAAAAAAAAATCCTGGAAATCTTTTCTCCTCCCTGTTTGACAGAGTATCTCTTGCCTTGCCAGCCAGTTATCAGCCAGTCGGCACCACGACCACTTCCTTCCTCTATTGACTCCTTCCCTCTTTCAGTCTCCCAGCTGGCAGTTGGCTGCAACATACATTAACAATGCCATTTTGTTTACCCATCTTTAAAGTGGAAAATGTGCTGAAGCTTAGTCTGGTGAGCTGACATAGTCTTGCTAGCATCCCCACAAAAATATGTAGGACCATTTCCTTCTTTTTCCCTCAGTTTCCTGAGGACAGAGCGTGGGTCTTCAACCCCCCCAACCCCATTTCCCACTTTAGAAAAAAAACAGACACACCCAGAGTCTATCGCTAACACACTCTCTCACTCGAGGAGGGGACAAAAGAAGAACAGCAGGAATGTTAACTTCCACACTTTTCTATTTCTATTGTGCTGTCTTGGTTTTTCTTTTTGCTGGTTGGGGACAAGCCTGGTCATATATAATACAAACATCACCCTGAGCGCTCACACTGCCTTCTTCTTGAGAGGGAGCACACCCAGCAGAATATTTTAATGTTCATGGGTTAGCAAGAATTAGGAGGGACTGTGGTTGCAATCGATGCCATGAATGCCTGGAGACATTTTAATTGAAAAGCCTTTGGGACCTTGATAATTAAGTGATGCTGATGAATTTAAAGTATATTTTATGTCAACTTTCATTTATTAAAATGCTGTTTTGTTTAATTAACTCAACATCACTGGGAGTGAGTGTCCAACCTTCTGGTATTTCCTCAGGGAGCGAGGGCACAATATTAAAACCTTCACTCACTAACACAAAGATAATCCGTCTAAATGTGGAATCAGGGGTCACATCAACCAAAAACCTAGAAATTCAGACTGTGAGTTACTGGTGGAAAAATTCTGTGAATGACAAATAATTACATTTTGCAATGCAGCGCTGCCTGTGCTCAATCTCCCACAGGAGATCCATTTTCTCTGCGGTCTATATTTGTGAAATTAATTTTAGAAATGTATTCAGAATAGTGTTTTGCTTTGAGATTCAGCATGCACAGTAAAGCAGTGAAAACCTGTTACCTTAATCAAACCAACTACACATAATATTCCCTTTAGGACTGAAACTTTATATTTTAGGACTTCCGTTTTCTGTTCCAAAATATTCCCATTGACATCTGTGTTTTGAGTGAGAGTGGATGCACCTGTTGGTGTCTAGCTTGGACAAGGACAAGGAAGTTAGAGCAACAATATTTTTAGAATGTGAGAGACAGCGGTTTCCCCTGTAATATTTCCTAAAACTTTGGTACACTCTTCCTCTGGGAAGCATTATCTCTATGTTAAACAATTTCTGTCATCAAAACATAATGATATCTGAGCAGGCAGAATGAGAGAAGTCAGTGTGGCCTTGTGAGTCAAATGCAGATGCATGCAGCCATTATGGATCATTTTATTTATTCATTTTAAGCCTAAACACAATTTGTTTTGCTGGAATGAAAAATCTGGTCTGAAACTTTACCACTTTGCTCCTGAACTTAAATGTAATTACATGTCTTCCTTGACCTTTTTACAGCCAATATCATAATAACGTCATGGTATTAGCTGAGACAAAACAAAAGGAAAGATTGGGGGAAAAAAACGAATCACCTCAGAGTAGTGGGCTAAAGTTACACATCAATAATGTCATCTTGCTGTGTCGTTTGGTGCGAGAATATGTAGCTTATACATTTAAGATACTAACACACTAATAATAAGATAATTTAGCGATCTTAAATATCAGCAAGCCTTTCAGAGATGGAGAGAAAAGGTTGCCAATAGTTTAGCTTATCTTTCTGCTAACCTCCCCAGCCGTCATGGCTGCTGCGCCAAAGCAGCCTAAATTATTAGAGAAATGGAGAGAAATGTTGCTAATGGGCTAAACCATTAGAACGATTAAGAGACGGTCTGCTGTTGGGCTTATTTTCTCTAGTGTAGCATCAAAGCACAGTGGAATTAGCAAGCTAAGTAGTGGATGGTTACATTGTTACTTTTCAGGAGATTGCAATGTGCTTTCCTACACTGTAACATGTGTGTGGATGAAGTATTAAGTTGTTAAATTGAACTAATTTAGCGGCTTGCTAGTTAGCTAGCTACCTTGTTTATTCCACAAGGCTTTCATACTCTACTGGTTACAGAGTCCTGGAGAGTGGGTGACTGTGGAGAAGTACTTTCATTTTCTTCAGCCTGAACAAACAGCCCACAAACCTTGCTAGCCAGCGTTAACTAATGTGTTGAGTCATGTTTAGAGACAGAAAAGACATCAAACAGAGTTCTGTTCATAATTCCTGTGTATTTATTTATGCAATTTCAGTGATGATTTAAAGTACATCCATCATTTAAAGTTAATCTAAAATGTGCTGCAACAATGCTTGACCCAAAGAATATTTATTATTTGAGATAGCCATGAATAATAAGCTGTGATGGCTAGACTAGTTGGAACTGTTCTTAATACAGTTTTGAAAAGTGTCAGTGAGAGGTCACTGCTGCATGAGATGAGCCGTGTGCAGACATCTGCAGGATTCGCAGCTCTCAGGTCAGAGATCACAGAATGTATACAGCCCAGCTAAATACAAGGGATACAAGGCTTTCTCAAGTACACAAAGACAATTCTATAAAATTAAACAAACAGAAACCACAGAAAGTTGACATGTTGTCAATGGTTTAATGGCAACCGACTGGAGAATAAGCGCCTCCAACTCTTCATCTCTTAATATTTACAAAAAAGCATTTGGAAACTTGGCTTGTGAGATGTGTAGGAGCCAAACCAAACCATTAAAAATCTAAAATAAAATATTACATTCTTAAACTTAGACCACCATTAAAGGGCTGCAAAGATCGCTGTAGCATGATCAAGCCTTTCATAGTTCAATAGATGCCAATAATTATATGTGCACAAGCTGTAGACAAGAGACGGATAAACAATGGGTCTCAAAAGACAGTCTATAGCACAACCACTCTCCAACTGTGAGAACAAAACAAATTTGTACCCTATACTTCAGGCATCAGTTTTCATTCAGACACGTAATGAGCATTGATGGCGAGGTCACAGTAACAGCTGAGGGGAATCCAAATACTAATTAGTCCCCTGACAGTGGATCCATATCCATTGCTAAACCACTGAAAATGAGAACCGTGACACATTAAGGGAGAAATGTGAGGATCAAGTATCTACAATGTCTACATTTTTAACTGGTAGTTTATTTTTTATGGACTTATGGCTTCAAGGGTAAAAATCAATCAATTAAGCTGGCCAGTGAGCACACAGACAGTGCTCAGCTCAGAGCAGCTCAGATCTGGTCTGGAAACACACATCACTGCACGTTATGCAATATCTCTCTCAGGAAGTCGCTTCACGTCTTGTGGATTGTGGGAATTCCTGCACAAGAAAGACGACTCGACGAATGGCGTGGTATCACTTGTCAGAATGGTTTAGCCCTATCTTCTCTTGTTTTCACATAAACAGATTGTGCTTGCCCATCACAGCAGTGACACAAGCTGATTCCCCACATCTGTGCGCTGTTACTCATATACACCTCATTAACTAGATTGAAGCTGACCCACTTTCCCTCAAGTAAAGCAATATGGGGGGGGGGGGGGTCAACACACTGAGCAGCCAATATGCATCCTTGATTTCCATATTCGATCAACACAGCACTCAGGAAAATTAACTGACGATGTAGAAGCTCCCATGAACACTTTATCAGAGAGGGATCTGTCTTCAGGGTTAGAAAGAACATTTACATGTCTGTCCATTGAACTATGAGATTGGCTTACCTTGCCTCAAGTCCTGGATGTCTAACTGATTCATGTAGCACCTCATCAAAAGTGGAAGGAAGTTCGTATCGCATCCTTACATCTATTGTAGCATACAGAGCTATGTTTTCTGCAACGTATGCATTATTTTACATCCATTTTGAAAAGCCACAGTGTGTGAAGCTGGATCTGTTTGCTATAATCTTGCTCATTTGTTAAATAAATGAAGAAATAATATTGCTATTTAAATTGCATGTAGGGGTGACTGTTTAGTGAGAGAGTCATTTAAAAGTGAATAGTGTATTTAGCCTCTTTAAGGAGAAGTTACAGGATCTCATAGCCATTCAGGTGAGTAGTTTCATTTATAAAGATGTATCATATTGTATAAGCTCATCATGCTTTGTATGTCAAATATTTAATTTTAGCTGTTAAAAAAATATAGTGTGTGGATTGTACTTAAAATAGTGAATAAAAAACACTTCTGGACATCAATTTTTCTCAGCCAGATGAATAACAGCAACACATGTAATATTCCAATGTATTGTTAAACATTAGCTTACTTACTAAATGTGTGTTTAGATTGAATGAGAGGTGAATTGTTTTTGTAGTCTGTTTATTTGCCCACTTTGTGCACAAAGGGAACCATTGAATTGGGACAAGTGCAAATTCTTCAGTTGCAGACCTCCACGCAGAATTGCAAGATTGCCTTCTCAGAGGAGAGGACGGCCCGATTCATTGGAAAACAACCTCGGTTTTCAGTCGTTATTTCCCACCAATTAAAGAAAAAGTAGCTCAATCTTCATTAGTGGCACAGTTAGTCACTTCCCTAAGCGAGGGAGTTCTAGTAGCTCCAGATACTCAGTGCGGGTAAAACGGAAAGTGAGATGGAGAGGAAGTTGAGGGCAAGCTTTGCACAAGACTGTTGTGTTGACAAGGGAGTTTAACTCTCTATTCATCACTCTATCTACGCTCCAATCCTCACCTATGGTCATGAGCTTTGGCTAGTGACCAAAAGAATGAGATCACGGATAAAAGCGACCAAAGTGAGCTTCCTTCGTAGGGTAGCTGGGCTCAGCCTTAGAGATATAGGGTGAGCAACTCAGACATCCGGAGGCAACTCGGAGTAGAGCCGCTGCTCCTTCGTGTCAAAAGGGGCCAGATTAGGTGATTTTGGCATCTGAGCAGGATCCTCCTGGACGCCTACCATTAGAGCTTTTCCAGGCACGTCCATGGGTATGAAGCCCTGGGGTAAATCCAGAACATGCTGGAGAGATTATATATCTCGGCTGGCTTGGGAACGCCTCAGGGTCCCCCAGGAAGTGCTGGAAAACATTGTTGGGGAGAGGGACGTCTAGAGTTCCCGGATAAGCCTGCTGTCCCTGGGACTCAGCCCCAGATAAGCGGAAGATAATTAACAGATGGATGGATGGATGAATGAATAGTGCCGCCCAGAGCAAAAAGGTGTCTATGCATTGACTTTGTGTTGCACCACCTTTAAACCTCCACATTCATTCTGAACTTAATATAGAATACGGAGGTATAATCGACCTGAGAGGCAGCCCGTTATCCAATATGCCATACCCACAATCATTCCTAACGTTAAAAGAAAGTGTAGCAAGCAACCAAAACGTTGTGACTGAGTGTAATCTGGGGTTTTCCATAATCCTCCAATATCTACGTTTTGCTCACGGGGCTGAGAGAGAAAAACAAAAATAACAGGCGTTTTTACAGGCGTCTCTCTTACATATCACAGACTCTTTACAGACATGGTCACTTCATTGCAGTTAAACAAAGCAGGCTTCCAAAACAGAAGTTCAGGAAAGCTAAGGGGAAGCCACTGTTCCCATATAAAAATAAGAAAGCAGAGTGTCCAGCATGCTCCAGGTCCAAATAAAGTGCACGGAAACTTTCTTTTCAACACACACACACAGGAAGTTTCCACAGGCCATCCCCAGCGCAGGCACACCACTTAGGCTGTTAATTCCATTTAATACCAACACCAACTCCCATTTCCTTTCAACAGTTGCTGTGAGTTTGTTTAAGAGGTTGGGCTGGCTCGCTGTATCTTGTTTCACATGACACTTCACTACCACTCGAAGAGCACTTTGGGATGCAGCTAATCTCTGAGGTAGATGTTGCGCAAAGTCCTAGAGACCGGCTGAATGGAAGATATCAGAATGTTTGGTTTCAATGTTGAATGTGAGAGGGGATCTGGGTGGTCCAGATTATTGTACTGGCACACTTTCTTTTTTTGGACAATGCAATGAGTGCTGCTTAAACACTTATAGGAGGACTTACAGTATTTTACATGGCTTTCAGGCATGATGCCCTGTTTCTATCTGTGCAACATATAATGCACTTTACAACCAAAACTGTACGATCGAAAAAGCGGGTTTAAAAAAGGGTTTTGGTTCCACAGATTTGACCAAAAAGACACTTCTGTCTGTATCAGTGTCTCTTAGTTTGTTTTAGCTCCACCTTATCCTTCCTGCCCATCCTACCAATCGCCTTGAGGACACAAAGCGTTCTCATCTTCACGCACCACACCTACATCTCACAGCCAAAATGTATTCATCTTTCGAGAGCCTCTCATATTTTCCATTTCAGGCTCACCCATATCATCATTTTGAAGTCATCCAGTTCATCCTTGACTTTCTCCAGGTTTGTGCTCTTGAAAGGATGCTAACAAAACAGCTGGGAAATTCATTTTAAATTGGTAAAAGATATTGTGAGAACTAGAAAATGCAACGTCAATCTTACGTTATGTTCTGCATAATCTACAGTATAAATGAGACAGGAATGAGAATGGCACAGGGAATCCATGAAGGCCTTCTTTCAGAAGTGGCTACCATTCAAAAGACGTTTGTCCTTGATGTATTTTATCCTGCTCTGCTATTTAAAGAGCTCAATATGAAACACTTTGTCGTGCATTTTCAACTTAGAAAACTCTAGCTGTGTATACAGACAAGGATACGTATAGTTTAATAGGCAGTGCTGCAGGTGGTGATTAAACTGAACAGATGGAAATCCATGCAATACTGTAAATGGTTTAGAGATGCCACAATCTTAAATATATACTATATGAGAATTGAACAAATATATTAAGACATAATATCATTTTTTGATAACTTATGGATATAGGCGATACATGGCTTCTATAAACCTTGGATAACAAATCATGTTTTAAATAACAACATGGGAAAATACATTCAACTTGACATTTTTAAATGATTCTATAAATGATTCCTGAATATCTACAGCAAGCAATCATTGTGGTGTACTTGAAAATACAAGTATCAGACCGACAGAGCACATTACTTCTCAAATCTAACAATCACTGTAGCTGTCAGATAAAGATTGCATCGGCAAATCGCATCGGCAGGAAACAGATTGTGACGAAAACAATGATGCTTACTGTAAATCATATTGTAACAATCATTTGTGACAGAAAAAGGCCTGAATAGAGTCATTGTCTTTTGTATGTGACGGAGTTTAGATGACCATGAACTGCTCTGCTGCCAACGACACAGTAGATATAATCAGACTGGCATGAGAAGGAATGCTTTGCCCTGTAGATTTTAGCTGCTCAATGACAAACCAAATGTCATACAATGTCGCCTGACACTGGTTACAATAACCTCAACAGAGCCCCAGACTTTAACGACAAAGGAGGTCTTTTGACCATCAAAGCGACCCATTTGGCTCATTCTCATGGGCATTTTCTGATCTGCCACTCCTATAGTTCAAGCTACTATCAATATTTTGATATTACCAATGGATTTAATAACTATGTGGATATGAAAAGCATGATGAGTATCACTCTGCTCTGCAGTCCCCATCAGCAATAAAAAGCGTTCTGGTGTCGTTTAGTGTATTGTTCAAGCAACTACACTGGAATTCCCAGACGTACCAGACAGCTGTTTTCAGAATGCAACTCTAATATGCTACTATACACTACTACCCAGCATAAAACGAGTTGAGGGAAAAACATGATATAATGTGTTACATTTAGGGGAAATTTGCCTTCAGTAAATTAGCATTGAGTGTTGGCAGGAGATGGTGACACGATGGTGGAGATGGTGACACTTATCAGGAAGACGTAATCAAACATGTGATATCAAAGCACGCTCTGATTTTGGTGTAGTTCCCCAAATCCCAAGATGTAGCTGTAGAATGCCCATCGTTTGTTAAAAGATGTGTTGTGCTAAAACGTTATCCTATAATGTGATACAGCACCCAACAATGCCCCCAAAAACATAAGTTGTGAGCGCTTTGAGTTTGCTTTGTTTGATTTTTAAGCACCATCACAGTGTGTATATGTTTTTTAGCTGCACTAGCAGCATGGTTTTAAGAATGGCAGTGTTGGTCTGTTGATCCACTGCTGTGGTCAATATTGGAAATATTGCCATGAAATTTGCTCGTTGTTGCATATGATAAATCTTAATGGCTTTGATAATACCCTGACTTAACATTAATGCTTCCATGTGGTTGGTATTTGTGAGTTTTAGTGATATGTCTCACCAACTATTGGATGGAATGACGCACAGAAGATGCTCAATTCGCCAATGCCCTGTGGTAGCTCTGGATAAAAAGCACTTCCTTTTAAAGTTAAGAGGCAGTGTAATCTGATGAGACAGCTGGTTAAACTCCAGATGAGCCCGACTGTAGCCTCGGGTCCTCCAGCCTTTTTTTTATAAGCAGTTTTTCTGGCTGCAGAATAAAGACAAATGATTTGGCCTTTGCCATTAGGCCTTGTCAACTTTAAAACAACTTGCATGATGCTCAGTCAGACTAAATGTGTTATCTTTTACTTGTAAGATGTCATTTTTATAGACTTCATCAAGTTTTCTTTTTACAATTTTTACATAATACAGATTTCCTATTAGACCTGGTCTGTTCCACTGGAATCACCATCAACCACCTCTTTGGCTCTGACCTCACCATCTCCGACCACCTAGCCATCATTATGGACATGGACATCCCCATCCCAGAACCCAAACAAACACGCACCATCACTCTCCGTAATATCAAGTCTGTCTGGCCCTCAAGTATTTGTTTTCTGTCTCACAGAAAAATGATCCACCTTCACCCCCTCTTTTAGCCCCTACCCCACAGACCAGGTCAACCTCTACAATAACACACTAACCTCCTGCTTTGATCAGCTTGCCCCTCTTAAGACCAGAACTGTTTCTATCACCCACACCGCTCCCTGGTTTACCACTAAACTCCAAAAACTAACTAGAGCGGCTGTCCAATAAAACCGGCCTCACAGTACACACCCTGGCTAACAAGGAATACATACAGCAATACAAATACAAATCATCCACTCCGGTTCTGCCAACCCCAAGTTTCTTTTCTCCACAATAAATACACATCTCAGACCTATGGACAATCTCTCGCACTTCTTCACAGTTGAGAAATGTAACTCCTTCCTGTCTGTTGAGACAAAATGGTGGGACTTGCCAAGAAGACTGCAAGTCCCAGAAGGCACCTTTAGCAGGCCAGTGCAGGCTGCTCGTTAGTGAAAGTTGGAACACCTGCTCTCAGAAAACCGGAAAGTATTTCAACAGAGAGAGAGCCAGGCAAGAGGGATTCCAACCAAGGGTGCAACCAAAGAGGCCACTGGTAATGTAATATGATTTTTGTGGTGATTATTGTTTGAAGTTTATCTACATTGTTTGTTTAACTTTTGCTTTTTGTGTGTTGAAGGTTTTCAACCTATTTGCTAATGCAACCAGCTGAAGCGACCAGTCAAGAAAAGAAAGGAAAAACTAAATAAAGGTTGACTGTCAGAGCTGGAAAGAGTTGTCCCGTGCGTCCTTTGGAGGTTAAGTACCAGGCCGTTTCAAGTTAGGCAAGAGAGTTGGAACAAAAACATCGGAGAACTTGACACTGTCATTCTACAAAGCATCTACAACCAACAGGCTACTTCTAGTCCCGCCCACCCAACCCTGTATCTGTCAATCCCACCCAATGAACGATCACTCTCCCAATTCTCCCTAATCTCGCCCTCACAGCAAAAAACACAGTTGACTATTCTCATCATTACATACAAAGCCCTTCACAACCTCGCCCCTTCATACCTTTCGGACCTCCTGCATCGACACGCTGCCACCAGCAACCTCAGATCCCCCTTCTCTGTCCAAGCATCAGACCTTGGGGGACAGGGCCTTCTCTTTGCTGCCCCCCCCCCCCCCCCCCCCCCCCCCCCCCAACACACACATTCTCCGTCAGTCGCCACTTTCAAAACTGAAGTTTTAAGTTCAGTTTTGAATCTGCTTTAATTAAACCTGTGGTGCTAGTTGTGTCTGTTTTTGTTTTGTTTATTACTAGTATAATGTCATCTCTCTGCCTTGTTTAAATTGTTATTGGTTTAATTGTTTCTGTTTTCACCATGTAAAGTGCCTTTGAGTACCTTTTTTAAAGCACTATATAATTAAAATGCATTATTATTAATATTAGTGATAGTAAGCTATTGGTGAGCCAATCATTTATCAGGGAGAGGCGAGGAAACAGTTGAGCTTTTCCATGCTCGTGACCACTATTATTATTCCTCATGTTGGGGTATCACTGTGCTGCAGTGAGTCATTTCAGGAACCCTCTCATATCGAGACTTGATGTTTTCCTGAACATGGAGCAATCTTTGAAAGGCCTTTTTTGTGGCTTTTTTTAAACAACACACATCACTTGTATAATGCAGAATTCATAAATGCACATCCACTGAACACCAAAATCAATTAAGGACTTTCATATTGTGTGCATGATCATTGAGTGGGGGTGGCTGGACTATTCCTGAAACCCATCAAAACCTGTGTGTTGAGCACTTGAAATCGTGGGTGGCCTCTGTTGCCTGTTTTTTCTTCCATAATCTAACAGTGTGAGAGCAAATTCTATTTTCCGTGAGTTGACTGTCACTTTAAGTGGGCTCACAGGTCATGTTAGTCATTGTTATGATGAGTCATTCATGCTGCAGTGCTGAAACTAACTCTGCGTCATAAACAGAGTTTATTTTCTGCGAAACACTAAATGAAATATCTATTTTTATAATATCATCTATAAGTTTATTATTCAGGGTTCCTAAAATATAAAGCATCCAGTTAGCATGGTTGTTTCATTTTCATGACAAATATGACAAATTGTAACATTAAAATTGTAACGTACTACTGCTAAGACTCAACAACTAAGTCCACTAACTTCCTGTTTTTCTGGAGCTTTCGATCACCTCGTATGGTTTTCATCAGTAGACAGAGTTTTATCAGTTGTAGTGGAGATGGATGTGTTTACATACACGCATCTGTTATGCTGTCATAGCAATTTTAGGACTTATCTGGGGGATGAAAGCATTGTTTATCTCTATGGCAACTGAGTCAGCTCCATCCACTGGGATACAGTTGAAAGCTCCAGGAAAAGCGTAACTTCGGTTGGGCCGTGTGTCGAGAGAAAATGTTATTACACATGAAGAAATGTTTGATTTGTGCACTGTCATGGTCTGGTATTTGGAGAGTCCTTCACACTTGGCATGCCTTATGTGAGGAGGCTCTGGGTGTCTGGAGATTAAGATAAAATTAAGACCTTGTAGATGTTCCCGAGTCTCGACCGAGGGTTACACAACATTGTATTGCCGCCTCCCTGTTGGTGTGATTATACGTGATTCTGTATGACGTAGGGTAGGCTCCATAAAGCTGAGTGAATATAATATTTTACGTTATTGGTAAGTCTGCATACGAGCTGTACCAAGATGTGGCTTGTCTCAACTTATGTATTCAAGTAAGGTCAACTGAGGCTCATCAATGGTCTTTTATTTATCTATGGGAAGGTTTTCACAGTTTTCCACATCAGCTTGTTTTAGCCCACCACTTCCAGTCGAAAAGACGAAAACGAAATGACAGTCAAACGCACTCATTATGCAGGATGTTGCACACTTGCTTTATTAATCATTCCATTTTTAAAATGGAATTCTACCTCATAACTAAACCTATCTGCATTCATATCTCTGAGTCATAAACCTGAACTTGAAAAACCCCAAACTCCTACATGGTAGGATGTCTTGTATAAGCATGTGTCTTCCTGATGTAAATACGACGTTTTAAAGTGCTGTCCCCAGGAAGGACGACCACTTAGGATGAAAACTGCTTTGGCAGTAAGTAGTGGCATAGTGCTTTACTAAGTTAAAAAGCCCCATAAAGTACTTGAGAAATCAAAGCAGTGTTATAGAATGTTATATTTAGTTGTCTAGGTTAACTAATAGGTTCTCGTGTCTGTTTTCCCTATTTGCTTAAGTGAAAAGATCTACTTGTCTGAATCAATACAAATGATTTTGCTAATATTTCTTTTAGAGATCACCTGACATTATCTACAACCTTTAGACTCCACCAAACAGATTAGACAAGGATAATTATTTCTAAACACAGATTGTGAGTATATGCTAGTATGCATTGCAAATCAAGCCCAAACTACTCACTTTATGAGTTTTTAAAGCAACCATAAACTTGCAACTTTTTCTTTTTTTCAGTCTGTCCTCTGACGCCAAGCTCTGCAGCACTCCCACAATGAAGTCAACATTAATTCAATATCATTTCCTTAATTGCATTCAATTACGAGCAAAGGGCAATAAATAGAGCAGAGATTTGGTAAGCAACACATCCTCTGTTTACACAAATGTCTAATCGGGGGATGTGCAGAAGATTCAACAAGGGAGGACTTAGTTTGTTTTTCCAACATGAAAAGGACAAAGCATTGCGACTCAATAAACCGGTAGATATAATCTATCTCCATAAATTCAAACCATGTTTTTAAAAACAATTAAACCATGACATCAGTTCAGCAGGAGAGACCTTTTTTTCTACATTTCTTTAAATGTTTATATTGTATTTTCCATGTATTATCATTATTTCAACCTAAAATATATTTTAAACATAAAAGCAAGCTGTTACAGTTAGGATTTGCTCATAGGTCTGTTACTCATAAGACGTAGATCCTCCGGTGGTTGTGAGATAAATCTAACGGGGTCGCAGGATGATTAATGAGATGAGAAAGAAAGAACAAAACATCACCGCTACACATAAATTCTATTTATCTTTTCTGGCTTTTCTCAATCTTTGCTGTTTTTTCAGAGTGAACTGCTGGAGACTTCTACACCATCAGGACTGTAAAACCTAAACACAGAACTATCTGATGAAAGTTCCTACAGCTCATAGACCACCTGTGATGAGGGGTTACAAGTTGGCAGAATCAAGCTATGAAGGGTCATTGGCCAAAAGGGGTGTGAACTAGTGCATTCAGAATCTGTATTTAATGTTCATTTGCCATGTTGCATTGTGCTGACACACAGCACATTTGAAGGGAAGACATAAACACCCCTGTGAGAAATGGTTTTAGTTTTACGATTCCTGTTTGTTAGAGGCTTTGATTCATTTTATGGACTATATGATAACATCCACTATTTGGTTAGCTGTTTATTTAGACCAGGTGAAGCTTGTGGCACATATATGTACCTTAAGATCACATTTAGAGCCTTGTGTGGTCAGGCACATGCATGTCTTTAAGGTGCTCTGATCATGGTTTGCTGGTTGTTCCTCGCTCCAGGCTCAAGACTAAAGGAGGGTGTGCTTATGCAGTACAAGGAAGAACTACATTAGACTATTTAGTGGGAAAGAACACCTCTAGATGATCACGGTTTGTGTTCGCATTTATGTCTAGTACATTTTTCAAGGTGCAAGACCTGCAGCACACAGCCTGCTGCTTGGTAAGGTGATAACACTTAAACTGGTATGCTGCTTATTTGTACCGTGTGCAATGTGCCGCTGCCCCTGACATGGACATGTGACACATTCAGTATCAATAAACTTTGAATTAACAAGCAAACAGAGCTCTGTGCAGCAGCCGTTGACCATGTCATTAACTAAATTTACTTATGCTGATGGATGTTTCGATTGATGATTTCACCTGTGTTTCTGAGTAGCTGTGACTTGGGGGTGTGTTTTTCCTCACGAACCAGACTGTATTTCACTGGTGCTTCTGTGTAGCCGTGACCTCGGTGTGAGAGATGCAACCATGTCATGGCAGGTGTATTTCTCAGGACCCAAGGAAGCGCAATGTCGAGTGTGAAGCTGTTTGTATGAGCAGTTCTCATTCAAAGCTGCAAGCAGCAATAGCACGGGCAAAGCATTTGTCCCATTCCCAACAGGCATGTTTTGCGGGGCCACTGCACTAGTTTATTCAAAAGATAATTGTGTCGGACTAAGTGGCAACTAGCAGTTAGGTTGCACATTGCAACCAACTGAAAAAAAGCCCGGGTGCATACATGCTCGCAACTAGAGTCTTAATCTTCTTTGTCTCACTGCAGTAGAAGATGGAGCTTTATCAGGGTGCATGCTTATCTCTCTTCTTGGCATGACCAATTGAGGTTCAGAACAAGCTGGTTGGGACACATGGATCTTACTGATCAGCTCATAATTAAATATAGAGCCATCTCCTCCAGTTATGTTTGCCATATGGCTCTACACTGTGTGGCTCTGTGTGTGTGACAAGGTGGAAGCCCACGCAAGGTTATACTCAAAGCAAACATCATTTATTAGAGTAAGGTTAACAAAAAACAAACAATGGATCGTGTCATTCATTGTCAACAATGAAAGCAGTGCATGGATGGGTGTTCTGTGTGCTGTGGAGGCGTTGCGGTGCAAAACAAAGACAATGATGCAGGGGGAATGCTAGGACGGGGGCGCCAGAGTGAACACTCGGACCAGCATTTATAGCTGAAAATGCCCAGGTGAGCCTCATCAGCAGACAGCACCCTCCCATGTCGGCCAATTGCCTGCTGCCGTTGGCCGGGACAGCCTACAAAACAGTCAAGCAACTGTATTATTATTATTATTATTTGTTAAAAATCTATCTGGTCATTTGAGTCTTGTGCGCTAAAGAGGCAACTGCATACACTGTAGTACTATTGACCAATAGGTATATTGGAGCAGGGCCAGGTGACAACACAGACTTACAAACTATCATGAGTCAACAAGGTTAATCAGGATTTCCAATGTGGCAAATGCTGTAAACAAATATATTGTGTCTTCTCACCACTATCCCATTTCCTATATCATCCTGTTCACTTTTTTAAATGAAATATATTTGAATACATTTATTTGAATTGGAATGTTACTGACTTCCTTGCTCTCAAGAAAATGGAGTGTAGAATTGTTTTTGTTTCCAGATTGCTACCCGACTACGCACTAGCATGGCTTACATTTGGGTGGAGAAAAATAACTTTCTTTACATCAACAAGCAAAGAGGGTCTCCACACCGAGAGGCATTAGTTTCCCACAATTGCAGGAAGAATCTTTAGTGCTCGTGGCCGTCTCACTAAGGAGCAACCTGGGCAGACATTTCCTCGTGTGATAGCAGAGCTGCAGTTTGTCTTGTTAGCAGACGTCCTGGATATTCGGCTCCATAAACAAGCCACTTCTTCCCCCTTTTCTCTACTTAACTGGGAGGATGTGTGTAAATTGTTGAACATTCCAGCATGAATTGCTGAATGACAGATTTTACTTTACGAAAACTTGTTTTGTCTTCACGAAGCAAGAGGAACTCATTGTTAAACAGTCAATGAAGCCAGACTCAAAGACAACATCCATTCAGTTGAATGGGTAAAAAAACAGTGAAATACACAATAAATATGGGGTACATTGCCTTGATCAGTCAACTCCATTGTAAAGCTTTTTGCAGTAGAGTGCTCATATCCACAGTACATCCATAATGTTAACAGACATTTGGCAAAGGCTCTACACTTGGCCAAATGTCTGTCGACAGATTGGAGACCAAACATATTTAATGTCAGCCTTCAACAAC
Organism: Pholis gunnellus; assembly: GCF_910591455.1. NCBI lineage: Eukaryota > Metazoa > Chordata > Actinopteri > Perciformes > Pholidae > Pholis > Pholis gunnellus. Next base: position 7,751,814 of record NC_136539.1, read on the forward strand.
TCAGTCAGTGGGGCCCATACGAAAGCAAAGTAGGCTCAAAACCCACAGTACTAACCAGCCATCCCCAGGAAACGTAACAACTCCCGCTTACTGGATGGAACAGGAAATGCAAGTATTGCCAAAACATTTGCATGACTTAGACAAGGTTGCTCTACGTGGAGATAAAAATGTCTATACGGAAAAAATAACAAGGTGATTGAAGGTGGAGATGAATTACTTATTTTGTTCACAATTCTTCTTTTCAATTCGTGCAGACATAATGTATGTACCCCATCTCATCTAGACATTTCACTCTGGGTCAAAGTGGTGGACCCCGCTGCTGGCATAATTAGAAACAGTGCACATGCACCGCATGCAGATATACCCATTTTTATAGAAATAGAACAGCAATCAAAACATGCATATCACTCGAACAGATCTTGGTTTATACTCTTTTTACGATTTGGTGTTGATCTTGCTCTCCAATCAGAATTGGAAGTATTGCTGCTGCTGTTGGCGTTAGTTGAACTGCTGATCTCTTTCGAGTTCCAGGCGACAGATTTAGCAAGGAATTAAATCTCTAAACCTCTGGTGTCAAATCCAAGGGCACAGGAAGTATGGCCGTTACAGCACACGGTGAGTGTATATTCGTTACCATGGACACAAATGCACAACATGAATGGGTTGCAAAAACCCCACAATATGCAACATTTAATTGATTTAAATATATGGCATAACTACTTCTCAATAGGGATGTTTATTTGCACTGCACAGACATGCAACATGCACACTATTCACACACACGCAAAGACGGAAACATGCACATATGCTGCACACACATATGAAGACACACACGGCTCTCATTACACACACGCAAAAACTATGTCAAGGCTTACCCTTCTATTCTCACTTTCTGCAGCGTCCGTGCCACTGTTACGATACACCTGTCATCACACTCCCCAATGTCAGCTGCCAAATAGCTTTTTACCGCTGATGTGCAATACTACTGAGCATGGTGGATATATTGAGTTGAGCCCACTTATTTATAGATATTTAGGACAATCTTTCCATATTTTAGTAAATGGTGAATGACATATTGACATAGCGTCTTTCTAGTGTTCCGATCACTCAAGGCGTGTTTCACTTTATGCGTACATTTACCCCATTAACACACACATTCATCCACTGACGGCAGAGGCTGCCATCCAAGGTGCCCGGCCAGCCTGCTCATCAGGATCTAATTTAAATGCTCCTCTCTTCATGCACCGATGGCAAAGCCTTAGGGAGCAATTTTGGGGTCATTATCTTTCCCAGGGATAACTTCGACATGGACGACCCCCTCTATGCCCTGAGCCACAGACCCCCCCCCCCCTTGTTTTGAGACAAATAAAAGATGAAATCAAAGCATAACTGTAACTGTTTATGAAAGTGAAACATGTGACACAGCCAGATGCATGCAAAGGCAATAGCTTTGTTTACAACGCTGGCAGATTGCACTACAATCAGTAAGTTTATCAGCAGGTTTATTAGTATGTGGACAACAACCACAGCATTCTAACCCAAACTCTATTCTTATACTGCGATCCAGACATTCAAAAATGACAATGGAATGCTATTTAAAGTCGGTGATCCTACTTCGAATCTTGGGGCAAATCCAGCTACCCCGACTTCAGGAAGAAGTCATCAACAATAAAGCGATATAAAGTGTATTTGCCTGTATTTAATTTAAATAAAACATATTATCATATAATAAAACTTGCTCTGCATGTAAATAAATGTCAAAATATTCAAAATAGTGTCTACACTTGACAAAAAAAACATCAGTCTGTCACGGTCAGCGATGGGTTTTGTTTACATATGGCATCGTGCACCTGGAATGCTTGGAGGTCAGAGGTTGGAAACTTCGACCTCAGAGTTGTCTGGAACGCAGCATAACTATGCTACCTAAACCGGCACGCCATCCCTGACACGTCCAAAACTGACCCTAGAGGGGTACCTATAGAGTTTGAAGTTCGGGCCACTGACAAAGCGCCGGTATTTGACGAGTTGGCAGTGAGAATGTGTTGTCTTCCTCCCTTACTGGTCTCCTCTATCTACAGGGTCACATTAGCTGGCTCCAACTTCCTGCAAGCACCAGGCATCAGATCTGTAGGAGCAGGGCTTTTTAAACTCCACCTGCATCTCTCTGGACATTACGAGACAATTAACCAAACATAAAAACACTAAATTAACATAATCAAATTATAAATCCTGTAAGCCAAAGCCCCCTGGGTGTTTCCCAAGAAATGGGAAGGCTTGGTGAACCCCTCACCCCACTTACAGTCAGAGGGCGAGAAGCAACAGCAAGACTCTCAGATATCTGCACCTGTCCATGCTGTGAACCCAAGGAGGCCCCTGCTGGGAAGCTATGGAGTATAAAAAGAAGTTTGTGAGGGTTCAGAAAGAGATAGACAGTGAGGAGAGGAAGAGTGCTAGGAAGAGGTCAGATAGAGTCAGGCTCAATTTCCTGGTGCATTATGTTGCTCAAGTAATAGATTTAAACACAGATAGCCTCCCCACTCGCTCTGAATTTACCCCTACGGTAGGTGGGATAAACATTCGATATTTCACAACAGGAAGAATTATCAACATAAAACTGAAATGTACACAACATGAACAACTGAACATGAACACAAACAGTTTGGATGTTTGCCCGAGTATGCAGCCTGTTGCAGTTACTGTTGCTTGTTTCTCAACCAAAATGATCAATGAAGTATGTCTGATTCTGATATATGGATAGTGTATCAGAAACAAATTGGAAGTCTCTCAGATAACCAATGGCGCTGACGGACAAGAATGAACCACCGTAGCTGAACCAGACTGCGCTGTCTATTCCAAATGTTATGGAGATACAACCGTCAAGATATTGGATCCAAATGGTGAATCAACACTGCCATCCCTTAAGCCTCATCCCTAATGTGGCAAAAACCAAGCTAAAGATAAGATGAGTTCTTAAATTAGCATGTAAACAAGATAAAACTATAGACCATCTTGTGATGGGATCAAACCAGTTGCCAAATTGGACAAGGGGCGTAAAGTGGGGGGCCAATGGCCCCTTCCCTACTTCCTACCCCCTACGTCCGGTGTCCTTGCTTGGATCATACCAATCAAACTCGGCCTTCATTTTGATCTCAAGTACCCACCTGTAGAGCTTTGTGAGTGTCCACAGTCAGACAGACAGACATATACTCAAAACCTCTTCTGTTGTAGTTGCCTCTACAGTTTAGGCTGACAAAATACAAACGCTGATGTAGCATAGAGTGGGTCTGATAGGCTGTTTCTGAAGATGATCTAAAATGGCCAGTACACAGAGGATAAGTCCATGTTCCCATAGCAACAAGAAACATTCACGTGTATTACAAATGGCATTTACACCATCTGAGAGATCAGTGGTCGGTCTGTGTCTTTACCAAATTCGCATTAAATTAGAGTGTCCTCCATGTTTTCCAAGGAGCTGGAGGAAGCTGTATTGGGGGAAAAGGTCTTTGAGTTGCTCTACTTGTCTGTGGCCACCAGGACCCTGACCAGGATAAGTGACTCGAAAATCTGAACAGATGAACAGAAGGATGGCAAGATAGATGTATGGTTGATAATAATAATCTAGGAGGCAGTCGAGTGATGTGGCTCTGTCTGCCGATGGGAGGAACAGGCTGGCCCATGCCACGTAAAGTAACTGCCGATATCAGTAGTAAAAACACTATAACCACCGGCCGGGTCGGCCTGCAATGAAATGGCTCTTCAGGAGTCTTCCCTAACTTCCCAATTGGCCGGTCCTACCCTAGTTGCGGCTATTGCGAATTTACGCTTGTTAAACTGTGTTTAAGGACATTTAATGAGCTCATTGACTTACTATCCTACAAAATGATTTTGGATAAAAGTTCTTAATTTGTACGTCGTATACACAAGCCAAAACCAAATCAGATTGTACAAATGCTTCATTGATGAGGGCTGTGTTATCTCAATATAAAATGAATACTCCCCTCTGAGTATCCACCTTCACATTTGCAGGACAAGATGTTCTTTAGAAAAAAGTTCATCCAACAGTTCTGCCCTGGGTTGCGTAACATTCTTTAGAAAACCCTCATTTATGACCTTGTTAACAGTAATTTCTGAGATTCCCAAAGGTAAACAATCATGCTCAGCATCTTTCCAGCGAAGTTGGCCTTTCTCCTACATATACACAACATCAGATGTCTGTACAAGACAGGGTAAATGTTTTCATTAAGCTAAAGGCCTCCCTTCGTCCCCGTTTCCTCTGCTGTCAAGAGGTGTGCGGGATGGGGTTTGATTAGATAGCGACAAGCACGCACATTGGCGCCCACTCATCCTGTGGAGCTTTGTCAGTGTGGTGCAGTGACGGCTTGAGACTACGCTGTTTGTGTTGAAATGAATTTAACCTGTCTCACCATTGCACTCCTAAGTAAACTATGGAGAACTATGAGTCTTCGATGAGAAGCTCTTGCACTAATACTGCAACCAAGCACTGTGAGGAATGCAACATCTCTTTGGTTTGGAGGTACTGGCACAATTGGAATTCCCACTCATTTCCCAGAGCCAGTCACTGAATTTATATCTCAGTCTTGATGTGCTCGACTCATTGATCATTTAAGTTGGAATTCAGTTCAGGCCAATAAGCATCCATTACCCGGAGAAAATGTCCACTACTTTCATGCTTATACTGTATATTTTATACGTCAATATTGTCCCTGTGGGAGTGAAGAAAATGGGTTGAGGGAGTCTGCTTATCTTTGCTGTATCTCCCCTTGACTCATTGATGGAGGATCAAATGAAAGCTTGAAGGTTTAATGTAACAAGAACACCACTTGGCACTGCAGCAGGTACTGTATATACTAAAGAGCCAGTAATCAGTCTATAAAGTCTGTTTGTGGCAGATAAACATACTGCAGAGACTTCAAATTGAAAATTAGTTTGAGTTTTAGGATGCTAGATCGTTACTTTAAATATATTGATTAAAGCCTCTTTAATGAAGCACATATATCTCGGCCATAAACAGCCTTAGGATTCACATGTTGCGTCTAAAAACGAGTAAAAAAACACCTCTTTCATCGTTTTATCTAAGATGCCATTTACCAGACACTAGTAAGACAGATGGTAAAGCTCTGGGTAGCCCTGCACTAAAATGATTAACATCTCTTCAATACAGGTATTATAAACTGATATATTCTAAAGAAAGAAGAGATATCTTCCAGCTGTGACTGGTTGTTCCTTGACACACGACATTGCGGTGTCTGCTGCAGAGTTTAGAGTTTAACTATTTTATCTTGGGGTGCAACCCAGAATAGTCACTTGGGAGCACTTGGGAGCACTTGTGCGCCTCGACAGCGTTGCTGTCGCTTCATTGGAAGCCAGAAATGGACTTGAGGGAGGAAAAATGCTGCATGTGAACAGACATATTCCATACACTAGTATAGCAGTACTATGACAGTAGTATGTCAGAGAGCAGCGTTTTTTGATAAGGGTGTGCATTCTTATTCTTATAGGCACTCAACAAAAGTTTAGGGCAACTGTTGTTGTTCAGTTCGAAGTAGCACATGTTGGAATATGTTATGCCATTCAACCCTGATGCTCTAATCCTCCTCGAGAATACATTTATATCCGTGCGTGAAAGAAAAACTCTCCTGCTCCAGTCAAAAAGTGTAAATGAGAGAACCATGTAATAGCCCCCATGTTGCGCAGTGTACAAATGTATCACTGCATTTGAGGCTAAGTGCAGACGACAGCGCCCTAAAGCAGCCTTCCCTTTACCAGTTACCAGCCAGTGGTGTGCAGCCTTACATATTCAGGTCACGGAAGGGGGAGACAAGCCACCAGCCAGCAGGGGAAAAGACATGAAATGTTTGTTCACATTGAATTACAGGAAAATGTGTGGCTCAAACATTTTTGCTCAGGTGACTTGTTGTGGTTTGGTTCTAAGCTGCCACATGCTGAAAAGTTAGATAAGGGTCATGAGAAATTTGCTCAGGCTGGTTGGAGGCAGTGGAGCAGAAGAAAATGAGTGGTACAGGGAGTTATAATTGGACAAAATGGGACACAGAGGGGTGGAGACGTGTCTTCAGCCGTGTGTTGTTCTACAGACTACAGTTAGAGCGTTGTGGATGAACTTTTGATGAACTCAGAGCAGCTTATGAAATGACAATGTGAACATATTCTTGTGGAGCGACGCCTCGGCATTAAACAAGAACTGTTCACTGCTCCAGTGGACTTCTTTGTTTTAAAGCAGGTACTGAAAAACAAAACAAAAATGACAATGACAACAAATCATTAGGGTCTATTTGTGAACAGTGTCTGGAGCATGGGGATGGAATGTAATGGTAATATTGCGCAATGACAAAATATGCCACTTTTGCATAATCTAACAGCCCTGCATTTACACATTTTATAATTTAATGAGTAATATAACACCATTAATATTCCATGGGGGCCGCACTTTGGAAATTAATAATGCACAGCATTTCATTTATTACATCAACAGCCTCAATGATGTATTTTAATTTACCATTAAAAGGTCCCACACCTTGCTTTTGAATGTATTATATTATGTCCAAATCAGTGAGAGGAAATTCAATGAGGTATGGCACTCAGCAGGCGTATAAGAGTGATATTAATACTCATGTTAGCTCCAAAAGATATGTTACAATATAAAACAAATAACGGATGGTCACCCCATGAGTCAGATAAAAAAATGTTTGCCTGTGTTTTACTCGAAAATAAAATAAATCTCTTGCTGTGACAGGAGTAGATTCGTTAAGTCTAACCTTCATTTATTCATTTCAACCACAATATTGCAATATGAGAACTTCTGTCATGATACGCATATAAGCAGACACGATAACTCATATTGAATTGTGACCCACCTACACCATGACCAATAATATATGTTTTAACCTCCTCAAAAAGTCAAGATGAGGACGAGGAGAGTTAAATCACAGGCGACAATAGATGAGCATCAGAGACACATTTCCACTAAATATAACACCACACCATATTCAACTTATAAAGTATATTCAACAACTTCTATGGTAACCTTTTTGAAACTCTGTGAGGTCGCTGCAGTATTGAGTGATAATATATACTTTATATAAAAATATGTAACTTATAAGTAAAGCTTAAATATGTACTTATATCTCAGGGCTTTTTCTCTACTCTGCAACATTTCAATAATACGTACAAAGACGCTGTTGTTCTGAACATTTATCCTCACAGTCACAGTCTAAATGCATCATTCACAAGAGGGATTGAATTGGATAATTTGTATTATTAAGATGCCAATCATAATCCCCTTTCATCACATCATTTTTTTAAACAGTCTTTCCTCAAACTCCTCACTACCAAAGGGATTGGGGATTTGACAGTCACTGTGGGGATTCTTTGCCAGTGTGGCAGATGTTTCTCATTACAAGGCTCCACCACAGAGCCGCAGAGGTGTCGATTCAGTTACATCGTGTTCTTAAGATTTGGCAGACTTGACTTCGACACTGAACTCATATTGTATAAAAGTCAGTGAGACAGGCAGGAAGGATATTAAATGTCTGAAGGTCTTGAATGCTCCGCTAAATGGATTTGCTCGGGTGGTTGAAGATTGAGGAGGGACAAGACCTTTAATAACCTGGCCAGACCGGCACTGGTAGTGGCATTATGATGAGTAGTGAAATTATAAGGTGTGCGATTAATTAACTGGCACGGTGTAGTACTGAGATATAAAGCAGCTGTGCACCCTTGATTGTCACTTATGAAGTGAAGATTTTAAAGATGGATCACTAGCAATTTAACTCACTGGGGCTGGACCAACCTTCCAGCCTGGCCTGCTAAAAACAACGTTCCCATGCAATGACACCGTATTGTCAATTGCTTTATTCGAGTGGACACGTTATTTTTCTCTGGCATTACGTTTCTTTTTAACACAGGCCTTTCACAAATTCGTTTTAAATTCACAGTCTGGGTAGGAAGGAGGATGGGTTGGATGGGAGGTCACCCAGGAGGAAGCTGTTCATGTCCCTTGTGAAACCAAAAGTCAACAGACTTAAGCCGGAGATACTTGCTTTTTAACCGCTTCTTTCCACCCATACGCTGCTCCTACCGTATGTGTGCAAACGTGTATTGCAGCTTGCCTACACGTAACGTAGCAAATGTACCTATTTGAAGCCAAACCCTGATGTTGTTCTAAACCTAACCAAGTAGTTTTATTGTAAAACATCGCACAGTGGGTTTTGTTGCGTTTTTCTTTTGTGTCAACTTAAAACAGTAATCACGTGTTTAAAACTGCGACCGTAAGCCAGGAGCAAATACATCTTTCCTCAACCCAAAGGAAAAACATCGCATCATAGGACAGAGTGTGTACAGCAATATTGTGCAGTGAGGTCTCACAATTAAGACAAACAAAAACCCAAAAAGTTAAATACTGGAGTTGTATTGGCTGGTGCTGTGCTTTACTGCATTAGTATGAAGATACACACAAGATTGTAATCTAATTGTTTAATTCAGTGAAATAATAAAAAAGACACATTGTACGTATACATATATATATATATACGTATGTATATATACATACGTATATATATATATAGAACAACCAGTTACAATCAAACAGTGAGGACTCAATGTGTCAGGACTACCAAAGTTAAATACAGTACAGTAAAACTACACACATTGCCCTTGATGCTTTCTTTGCACTTGTACAACATATCACCAACGTGTCACAGGGGACTTTACAAACCCTTTGGAGAGCCATATGAAAATATATCATACATAAAATACTGTACACAACCAAAATAATACTTAGATGAGTTAATACGTTTGACAGAAGCCTCCACATTTGTGATTAAATTGCTGTAGCTTCATAAAAGATTACGATGCAGCCACTTCACAATAAAGGACTTGGGTTATGAAGACTTCATTGAACATGAATTGCTTGCTGCAAATCAGAAGTGTGACAGGCAGACATGTTATCTGTATAGTTTATGATTCAATGGAGTAACTGTCCTGCAGATCTGACATAAAAAAGTATAAACCGTATGCGTGATAATGACACCTGTAGCTGAGAATACTGAGAATATATTCCTGTGTCTGAAATGAACCCTTTGCCTCAAACATTGGCAGCCAGAATTACTTTTTTTTCCACAGGGGAAAATAATATATACATCTCTTGAAAATATGTCTCTATACCTGTTGTGTGTGTGTGTGTGGACTCAAATGCTGTAAGTCATCACAGTCGTATTAATGACGAGAATATTGAAACATTCAAAATGATTGTAAAAGAAAATTACCCACCCATCAAAGACAACAGTAACTGACACAGGATTGTGAATTTTTAGTTTTAAATACTCATTGAATTAGTAAAGAAAACACGCCCTTTGGAACGGTGAATGTTTCAGGACGCATTTATGTCTGTTCTGGTAAATATGGCATGAAGAACGTACACAGAAGGCAGTGATACTTTTCTTTCTTCACTTTCAAATACAGGCAAAATAGAAAGGTGACAGGCTCCACCGAGGACGATGACAAATAATATGGGCGGACAGATAAGAGTAGCTTGTTGCAAGCTATTTCACACCCTCCCTTTTTTTTTTTAAAACATACAAGTAGAACAAACAACTTCTGTATCAACATCCCACACACTGTCACATAAAGACGGTCGCTTCGTGGTTGAATATGCGTCAGAGTATAAGGTACTCATAAATACTGTATATATAAATCACGCATTCACACACACACTCATATGTTCAACTTCCCCTCGTCTCAGACACGCTAGATTTACAAAACAAATATTACATCGGATTACACACAGCCTGCTTTAGCTAAATGCTTTACAAAGAATGTTTGTTGCAGTACTATTTACGTTTTTGCACAGTTTCTCGTGAGACCTGATAATATCATTACCTCTGACTAAGGCGTGTGTTCAGACTGACATTAGCACTACAACGACTTCAATGAGGTCAGCTCGCCCAGCCAAAAAAAAAAGTCAAACCTGACGCAATAAAATCCAGCAACATCTGGAGACACACTACATTGGTGCAAGTGTATTTCAGGAATGTCTACTGCACACCTCGAAATCAGAGGAGACAGAGGATACAATGCTTTCCACCATGGTCTACAACTCAAGAGTTGTACAATATTTCCTCGCGGTGTTATAATCCCCTAGTGTCTTGGTGTTTGATAAGCCTTGAAGAACGGGTTTGGATTTTGTCCAATCTATTTCAACACAAAACTCGGTGGGTGTTACATTTTCCAGGAGACCGGCGTTGGTGCCCCGTCTGAAACCTCAAGTCAGCGTTGGCTTATTTGTCACGTGACTTTCATACTTAAGTAACCCCACTTCTGTAGTTATTTTATCCCAAACCCTGATCTTTTCCTAAACCTGACCAAGTAGTTTTGTCGCCTAAACTGATTTGTGCAGTTTGGCTGTACAATCGTAGAAAAACACACAAAAAAGAAAACCCTCTCATAAAATATCATACCGTTGTATGCTAGGATATGTTGCACATTAATGCTGAAAGAGTTGTTGGTTAGCAAGCTAGCAGGTACAAACTCACTTGATTTGGTTAACAACATTAGCATCAGGTGAACCTTCTGCACCAGGGATTGTGGATTTCGTCCCAACAGTGTAGTTACACTGTGACGGGATTGATTCACGGCCAATACGAACACAGGGAAATAATTCAGCAACCAATAACCCTTTGAATAGTATGCAAGTATTGTATTAAAACGGACCTGGAAAATCCAAACCTTTTCTTTTAAAAGTCATGGATGTATCACTCAAACTGGCATTGCTGGATCGTATTTGATTACAGTGCTGTTTTAAGTCCGAACACCCGGTAACGCTTCTATATAGTGGTTATATCTCAAGAATCTCAGAGGAGTAAGGCTAAAGAGAGCAGTGAAGGGGAATGTGATACCTATTTGTTGAAAGCCAAGTCGTCTAACTTCACTGTTACATTCAGGTGTAATGAGCGTATATTGGAGTACATGTGATTTAAAGATGGCTTCTCGTGATAATATTGTGTTAACAAGTTACATTACAACCTATCATGTGGTTTACAGGATGCACAGGTCACTAAGGATCACTTAAAACACGCTCAAACATTAGCATGATAAAAATGTCTAGCTAACGGTATGACTCCGTAAATCATCTGCATTAACGGCACACGTAGAAACAAACACTGAAACAAACAAAAAATACACAGAACACTTACATGAAGCTGGCGACAAGTCATATTTGACTAATTCTGAAAACATGTAGCATGTCAACTTCAATAAATACTGTATGGTATTTATTACTTTTTCTTTCAATAAACAATTATACGTTCAGATAAATTAAGTTTAACATGTGAAAGATAATATAGCTGTAATATATTGTTATGCACCTGTTAGACGTCCTAATTCTATTTTAAAATAAAAAATAAAATAAATGAGGCAAGCAAGATTTCTTGGTTTGGCACTAACCATGTCAAAAAAAAATGTACAGTGTAACCAAAGGCTTCTTTGTGCACAACATGACCCCAAAAGGACAGTCAAGCAGTTAATATGAATCCATTTAAAAACAATTTTGTCAGGCAGAAAAGTCGATTATCAGAGTGCATCTTAGGTCAAGTGAAGCAGTTCAGTGTCAAATTGTAGACAAAACACAGCGCAGGAATAGTTGTGTCAAGCTGTACAACCGTACAGTACTGTTAAAGGGTCCGTGACGATTTCCTTCAGGCGGCTGAGAGCCTGGGTATACAATCCATTTCCTCACTCATTGCTTCCGATATTGTATGTAAAAGGAAGAGGTGAGTATCCCTGGTTGACACTGCGCTCCAAACATGCTGCAGTTTTTAATGAGGGGAATGGGGGGGGGGGGGGCAGGGCTTGGGCGGAGCGTTGTGGTCAGGCGAAAGGGCTGTCCGACTTTAAGATAGAGGCGTCGGCGTCGTGGCAGCCCTTGCCGTTCATGTGTTCTGTGTGGCTGTCGATGCTGTAGCAGCCCTGCACCTCTGTGATGGAGGAAGCTGTATAGGAGGCTGAACGCATGGCATCGGAGTGGTTTCCCACGCTGCTTCCAAACTGGATATTATACTGGTTCCAGTGCCTCCTCAAAACCGCTTGGACCTAACCAGAGAAATCACATATTAAATGGGACTGCGAATGAATCATTAGCTAAGACACGCTTGAAGCATTCAAAGTAAAAGTGCAACATTCAGGGAAATACACTTGACACACGTATTTGCATTCTCTTCAAGAATTAGAAAAGATCAATACGAGTTTAATTTATGTATGTTGTATGGAGCTACACCGTGGGCATAATTAGCCTAGCTTAGCATACAGAGTGGGAAACTGCTCCTTTAGCCTGGTGAGGCACTTTACACACCTTGTCCAATTAGGCTGTGAGGCTGGTCCAGGGCAATATCTAATACACGTCTGTAACTCACTAAGGAAAAGGTGTTTTTCAACCGGTTCACTGGAGTTAATCAACAAAACGCATGTGTGTTAAAAATGGTAAGCTCACACATATGGTGGTGATGGTGACTTTACACGGCACTAAAGGGGGAGGGGAGGTTCCCCTGAATCAAATGACTGCCTGAGGGAATAAGCGCAGAATTGGCAAAAATATAAAACATCTCGGAGTTTCTTTGTCTGTAGGCTTTGGATGGTTAATCCGTGCACAAAAAGAGATTAAACATGTCATGTTAACAGTTTCCCCCTGCTACCAATGTTTGTGTTAAGCTAGGCTCATAGCTTAGCATGTCATGGACAATATCATCCACTCGATCTCAAACAAAGTGTTTTTCCCAGAAATGTACAAGCTACATCTCTTCAGTTTAATAGTCCACAAACAGAAATGTAAACGTTTGGCGTCATAGTAAGCTAGCCAGGTTTGGTAACCACCATACGTGGACAGAGCAAGCAGGCTAGCTGTCTCCCCATGCTTTCAGTGTTCATGCTAAGCTTGGCTAAATACAAGCTCCGTACTTATTGCACAGACATGAGACTGATATTTATCTTTGTATAATTGGCCCATGTATATACAAATTATATGAGACAGCCCTAAAGCTCCACTATGTGTTGACATGAATTATTAACATGATTCAGTGGCTCTTGTAAGACACTTCACTTCCGGCGAAGACTTGTTATTTTTTACGCAGACCAATCACCTGAATAATTGATAGCAATCAGTGTACCATCCCTGGCTGTTTGCCAACAGTAAACAACCGTTTAGTCCAGACTAAAGCCTTGGAGGACTGAGTTTATCAAGACATTCCGCTTATTCACCATCCTGCTCGGAGGGTCATGCATGAGGAAGCTGACTCGTCTATCCTTCATCACAAAGGGGAAGTGTGGATGAGCGTGTGGATGTGTGCATGCAGGTCTAAAAACAAAAATGAAAAATATATATACATAGTGAAAGGGTATGACCCCATCTTACTTCTCCATTGAAAAAGCAGAAGATGGTGGCCACCAGCAGACCCTGAAATTCAGAAAACGAAACACATGAAGAAGAGAGATGATAAACACTGAAATAACTGGTCTTAAGCATCAACAGTCACTTGTTTGTAGGTAATATGTTAAAGCCTACGGGGCTGTGAAACAGAGGAATTTAAGAGATTAAACTGAATTAATTGTGAGAGCTGATTGTTGCTCAAGACGCTCTCTCCGAGCACTGCCCGTGCTGGGACAGCTGAGGATGATCAGATAACACCTCAACAAACATCCAACTGATTTCATCTCCCTCAGATAATTCATGCCTTCCTTCCTGCTGTTCTTCCCGGCGCTACAACATAAACAAAGCCCGGTCAGAGGCCAACGGGAATGCTCGGCCCTTAATGAAAGTTAAGATGGGGTTTATGTCCGGGCAACAGTTCATAATAGTAAAATACATTTCTCTGGCATTGGAGCAAGGAGCCATTGACATGTAACCACATTTCACAACAAATGGTACACATGTCACAAGGACAACAGGACCTCATAAATAGTGCAGAGGGACCCTGCCGTACAGCAGACTGTAAACTTTGAATAGCATTCTAAAAATATCCTTTTACCCATTTAAAGAGCATGACGTAATGTGCAGCTGTTTATGTGCTTATAAAATGGGAAATGTTCGAGGAAGCTGGCGACGATCGCTCAGCCAACACTAAAAACACATCCCACAGTCTAGCCGGCTGTTTTGTAAGGACAAACTCAAAGCTTCACGCTGACCACCGTCTCACCTGGTAATGCATTAGTATGTGCATGATGTAGTCGTATATCTCGGAGGACACCCGTCCCTCTGGCTTGTAGGGGAGCAGGACGTACTGGATTCCCAGAAGAGGCACCAGGATGAGGGTGGCCCTCACGGCTTTCATGTAGAGACTAGACTCCGCTTGGTGGGTCACCTTCAGCTTGGTGATGAGCACTCGCACAATGTTCAGTAGGAAGAACAAATTGACCTAGGGGTGGTAGCAACATAGAGGACATCAGTAAATCAGCATGATATCATGGCCATTAGCTGGTGTCAGCTGGGTAAAGACTTACCCAAGATAGAGTGCAAATTCAACCGAGACAGGTCTTAAAATAGGTCCCAATAAACAGTAGAACTAAGCCTTGGGCAGACAGTTAAAAAGGCAGAAAAAAAACATGACTGTATTTTATGAATAATAATATATATATATATATAATAGATTTTGGTACACCTGGCAGACCCTGACTCTTACTATTTTGAAATGAAACATAAAATAAAAATCCATTCTAAGAAAAACAACACCAAGACCTTTTTTGGGGCCTGAAACACTAAGTGCGTGAGTGCTAAGGGAGCCGCTTTCTCTGAAGCATGCCCGGCTGTGCTGATTAGGTGAATTCCTAGAATGCAACATAGGCCCTGGGACCAGTGGATAGATCCTCACAGGGGCAGGCGCATTGATTTCGCAAGATAAACGGAATCATGCACACTATGAAAACATGTCCTGGTTTCAGACCCCCCCCCCCCCACAGTGTCCACTCAAAAAAAAAGGGAAACACATTATTCATTGTGCAATAATAACAGTTAACCAAGAGAAATATGGAACAAATAAGTTATTATTGTGATTGACTTTGCTGTCAGGGAAGAGTCTTACCAAAAGAGCAGCACAGATGGGACCATGGATGATGTAGAGTAGCGACGTTTTGGAGCTAATCCAGCAGCTTCAGTCGAGAAGAGAGGGACAACAGAGATACATTTACACAATAGTATGTATCAGTGCATCACATGACAGCTGGCCCATGATGCAGATCAATGGGTTTAATGACAAATTAATTAGCATCAACAGCTTTATGGGGGGGGGGGATTGATTAAAGAAGCTTTCCGCGAGGTTGAATGATTTGTTGACCTTTGCAAGGTACGGATAAACATCAAACAATCTTTATCATATTTAAAGAATATATTATTATTATTACTGTGAAATGATGTTGCCCAAATCAGCTGAATCCCTCATTTTAAAACACATTTCTAGGCAGTATTTGTTTTCATGCATTTTTTTATTAAAGTCATATTTATTTTATTACTTTTGTTTGGCATTCATTTAGTCTATTTTACTACTTATATGATTATAAGCTGTAATATTAACCATAATAGATAATGCACTTGAATGCTTACTTGTCGTTGTAGTAGTAACTTCGCGCAACGGCGTGTATGGAAGCTGGAATCAGAGGAAAGCCTGCCAAATAAATAAAATAAAATGTTTCAGGTGATTAAACATGAACAAATACAGAGTTACAAATACAACAAATATTCCATTTCTGCAAACAGATCCCCCGAAATTCCACAAACTGGCCCTTTGAACCTTGCAGTAACACTTTCTTTAAAGTACAAATGTGGTTTGAAATACTGTACTGTATTTACAGCTCAGCCATGAGAAGGTTACCAAACCTTGTTTTCTCCGTGTCAATAAACTAGAATGAAGAGACTGGCTTCGACGTCACTCGATGAAATGTGATGGACTTTTTTACAGAAGACAGAGCGACACAACACGTTATCCTGACTCACCCCAGCCTAACAGATAGTACCACATCAGGTGCTGCTTCTCAGCAAACACAGCCACCACGATGAGAGTGTGCAGGTAGATTCCCTCACACAGCATCCAGAAGTAATTGCATCCAAACAGGTACAGATGAATGAACTGGGACACTTTACAGCTCGTCTGAGGAGGAAAGAAAACGCACACGCAATCAATGTGGCTGCTTAACTCTTGCTTCTGCCATTTTCCTTGTGCAGTACTTTCACAGTGATGTGAAGTACATAAATTAAAATGAATGGAAATGCACCTTTCACCCTGATTTATGATTAAATATTTAAAATGGGATCATAAAAAGGAACAGATCAAATTAAATAAGTAGAAATACATTATATGAATGCAAAAATCATCATAGAAAATTCGTCATAATAAAAAACTACAACTAAATAGATAAACTCACTGGATTCCTCTGCACCAGTTCCTGATTGTTTGCCACCGCTGTCAACCAAATGATAGTGATCACAGAGTTCAAAACAAAAGAGAAGAAGAGGTTCTTGTGAAGCGTGATCCTTTGGCAACTTAAACTCCTGCAAGGAGACAAAAGGCGACATTAAATCACGGCGCTGTTCATTTATGCAGGCGATAGAGGACACAGGAAGTTGAGGTTTGTTGACTCACTTGAAATGGAAGAATATCCCGAGGGAGACTAAGAGGGAGGTCAGTGACAGGCCATGTCCTATGAGAGCCAAGTAGAAAAGATTCATCGCAGTCTGGATGGAAAAAGAAAGAGACACAGATTAGATTATCTGGATCTCCTAATGACTGTCATGTTGTGAGACGATACTAATGTGCTCTTGAAGAGGACTCATATCCTTTACTCCTACAGAAATGTATGTAAGGATGACTTTACAATCATGTTAAACTATCATTTAAGTTCATTAAACATCATCACTGACAGATTTTGTTGTGGATATTCATGGTCACCAGAGAATAATATAATGATCGTGGGGACCCTTCATCCTTTCATCAAGTGCCCCCCCCCCCATTGACCAACACGTCCCAATGATCAACACTTTGTTCCACACCGAGGTATAATATATACATCCATGGCTGTGAATGATTGTGGTCTCCAGATGATGAATACTAGATGTTTTAATTCCCGTGAGGCCAACAATTCCATCTAGAAGCTACTGTATGTGCGTTATAATGAGCAGAGATCGTCGCTGAAATTTGCGGGGAACCCAGAGGACAAACTTTTAGATTTGGTCTCATTGCTTCAATGACCACGTTTTGTGTTTTTGTCCTCCCTCCCAAACTGCACAGTTAAAGAATCATTCCAGTACATTTCAGCCAACATGAGCATGGCACTTGTGTATAATTGCGTAATAAAGTTAAATGTATACGTGACAAATAAGTGTCTACTGCCACCACAAATGAGGCATGTGATATGGACATGCCCACGGATCTATTAAGAGGTCAGCGCTAACCATGACTCACTTGCTTTTATTTGATATGCATTTAGTGCTGTTTCATAAAGTGACCTACCACTCTGCCTTCATTGGTGTGTGCATTGCAGCGGGTGTAGTTGGTCCATGTCCGGTTGCTCTCTGGATGCAGGAACCAAAGACCACTGTCGGTGCAGATCTTTGTAACTATCTCTGCAGGTAAATAATGATACAAAGATGAAGACAAGCCACCCATCCTGTAGAGTGCTTCTCAGAGGATATTTCTTGGTATATATTATTTGTGGCTAAGCAGGTGGGAAACCTAGGGCTAAGTCAAGAAGAAGGTCCTCTTGGGCACACAAGCAAACATTAATACACATGGAACTACAGAGAGCAGTGATTACAGGGACTGAATCTCATTACACATCTGCATATCCTGTTGAAGGATGTGCTGTACTGAAGTTTTTAGCTCAGGATCTTTCAGCAATTACAAATAATTTACTCTTATAAACACAATCATGCATTTACACTTCACACATGGAAACACAATCTCTATAAAAGCTTCTTTTTTTTTTATAAATATGTGGATGTTTTTGTATTCAGTCAGAGCACGTGATGTATTACAACAAGCAAAGTGCATAGCAAGTCACGGATATATGGAGTGACCGTTGCAAGTTATCTTGTATAATAATGAGTATGAAGTGTCAGAAAGCCCACTTGCTGAAACCTAACCAATGGTTTCACAACGTTAACCGCGTGTCATTGGGCTCACATCCAGTTTAAGACTCTGGTGCTAGCCTACAGGGCAGTGAAAGGAACAGCTCCTTCCTATCTCCAGGCCATGGTCAAGCCCTGCACCCCCGCCCGACCACTTCGCTCTGCCACCTCGATCGGGTCGCAGGGACCTCTGAGTGACGGGGCAACCAATCGCCCCGTCACTCAGAGGTCCCTGCGGCCGATCGACCCGGTCACGGCTGTTTTCTGTCCTGGCCCCACAGTGGTGGAATGAACTCCTCACTGACGTCAGGACAGCGGAGTCGCTGCCCATCTTTCGGCGCAGGCTGAAAACTCACCTGTTTAAGAAGTACTACCCCGAGCCTTCCACTTAGCACTTATTGTATTCGTATTCGTTTGTCTCTGTACTTTTGCTCTGGTTCATGCTCTTAGATGCTTCTGTAAACAAGGAGATGCACTTATGACTGCTGATGACTAGTAGTTCTCTTGAATACCGTGTGAGTTGACCATGGCTAAGTGGAGAGCAGGGCCGTCCTGCAATCAGAGGATCGGTGATTCGATCCCCGGCTTCCGGCTACACTAGTTGCATGTCGATGTGTCCTTGAGCAAGACACTTAACCCCAAAATTGCTCCCGTAGCTGTGCCTACGGTGTATAGATAGATACTGAATTGTAAGTCGCTTTGGATAAAAGCCTCTGCTAAATGACTGTAATGTAATGTAAAATTAAAAACCAAACATCCTTGTGGCTACTGTAAGCCACAGATTTTTACCTGAAGGATCAAAATCCTGGAAGTAGTCGGGGCAGTGCTGCTCTGAGTTCACACCCGCATTGGTGTCGTCCCAACACAGCCAGCCATCCCAAGTGCGATTACACATGGGCTCTAAAATCACAGGAAAGGACCTTTTTCAGATATACATATTATCAATAAATATAAGAATATAATATTTTTGTCCAAATTATTGAGCACAGAAATCATATTACTAATGGACAATGTCCTACTACACTAAGCCCCAAAAATACTAGTGCAGAACAGTGTATTCCAATTACTCTTGACAGCTGTAAAGTTCAGACACATGAAACATAACAAGCTACCTTCTCTGCCTTGGGTATCGTCCTTCATTATCTTTTGATAGCACTCAAACTGCGCTGTAACTATCTTGTTCCGGGTAACTCCTATGTCATGGTAGACGTGGGTTGGGTGCTGCTGGTGGGTTTCATTCACCTCCAGGCTTGCCGTCACAAAAATCTGCAAGGAAGGGGAGACATGGTGAATAAATCTTTTCGGTTCGGATTTCAAAACAAAGGACGTTTGCCCAAATAGGTCCTGGCTGGTGTCTCACTGAAGACACATGCATGAGCACCACGGAGCTGAGAAGAAATGTTAGTTCAAAGTCTATGACCACCGAGCTTCATTCCAGAAAAAAAAAAGTGTTTGCGTGCGAGCACATGTCTGGAGCCAATTTCAGCTGTGTATTCTGACTCTATGGGACTGTCCATTATATCCTACTGAGAACGCCAGGAAAGGGAGTCCAACATACACAAACTTCCATTAAATCCATTTTTTGCTCCATGGAAAATATGACATCTTTGCAGAAGTATTGCCAAAGAGAAAATGTCCAGCTTATTTATCACACGGCAGATACTAACCTGAAGCAGCTTTTTAATCCTGCACAAAATCCCCAACATAAACTGAAACTGACATAAATGAGTCTAAATAAGTCAAATTAAGTCAGAGTTGAATAGTAACCCATTGCATTTCATACAACATACGATTGACTTCAACTATATAATCTATAAAGTGTCTACTACTAAGTATTTGTGTTGCAACCGAATGAGATGTTACGATAAACATCTCCAAAAATATCACGGTGTTACAAAATAAAAAATATGAATAATGATTATCATGGTATACTTTAATAGGTAGACAAGAGTGTATACCAATGCAACTCAACCAAGCACAGACAGATTTGATTAATTGACAAAGGTACATTTATTAAATGGAGTATATTTTGTGCATGCGTGTTCTCAGTATTTGCCTGATTGCATGCAGGCTGTCCTACCTTTGTTAGATTACACAGCAGTATGAGTGCCACCATCCCACTCCGCACAATGTTATCCATCTTCCCTTTGGCCATGTCAAAGCTGGCTGATGTTTTAACAGCTGCAGATCTGGAACGGAGAATAAAATATGAAGTCATTAAAGCAAAAAAAAATAAATAAAGGCCACTTCATAACACTCCTTATCTCTCCCACTGTTGATGAGTGTTTCACCCACTGGTTCTAATCCAATGAAATGTTGCTTCTGTATTTGCCTTCGCAGACAATTAATTCGGAACCCATTAGGACAGCTCTTAGAGGGCGAAGCCCATACAATAGAGAACATAAGCTCACTGCCCAGACACGACTTATTTACAACACACAGATTTGTCTGGTTGCTCTTTTTGGGCAGTTCTTTTCTCTTTTTTTTTTAAACAGTCCATATTCAAGTTGTAATGTTCAAAATAATCTTAGTGGGAACGACAAGCAGCAAGCGGGTCAGCAAGTTAACATTTTATAATAATTCATTTTATTTGTACAGCGCTTTAAAAGGATACTCAAAGGCACTTTGCATGGAAATAAAAAGAGTAAAAAGTGAAGACAAATAACAGTGTAAAAGCAACTACAATAATGAAAGAGGAAGAAGGTGGGGGCTAATGGATCACAGATTAAAAGCATGTTTAAATAGGTGGGTTTGGAGTGCAGTTATGAAAGAGGGGAGTGAGGGAGAATGTCTAAGGTGGTAAGCACAGCTGAGACCTCAAAGCCCCGTACTCTCACTGCCGCTGTGTGTGTTTTGTGAGCCATGTCTCCTTTGGACCTTATCATCAATTCTTAAATGTTTCAGCATTGGTTCGGGGGTGTATTACACATTTTGTTTTTGTAAAAAGGTGACGCTGGTGTCTCATCAAAGCAGAATCCCAGAAAGTAGTTCGGGGCAAAGCAGCAGGCCACTGGGATTTAATGTCACGGCTGCTGCATAGCAGATGAGACAAAATTCAAATGGCAACCCCGGTTATTCAAATCTGCTTTGCAAAACGGTGGCACAAAGACCTGTGTGCCACTTATAGTGAAACATGTTTTTTTTTAGATGTTATTTTTGCCATAAATGTATCACAGCACAAGCCAAGAGTTCCATAATGGCAACCAAGGCATCCAGGCAGTAAGCATCGTTAGAATACCTCGTACAAATCACAGGTTCATTGCTTTTAGCAGAAACAACAAGAGACAAGGAGGGATGGGAGAGACCGAGAGAGAACCTGAACTCAGGATGACATACATGGCCTTCAGGAGTCGATTACGTCTCTTTCAGAAGTGAAATTTAATAAAGTCTTTCATACCCCAAAGGAACTCGGTCATGACTTGTATTTGGAACACCTCAAGTCTAATTAAATCCGCTGGAACGGAACAGCTAGACAAACTCTGCAACAGGAAATTAGTCAAAATGCATTGAAGAGGCAAGCATTCACAAGATGCAGGGCCTAAGCATACACACATTTGTTTTCTATAACTGATGAGAAATCAAGTTGTGTTTGTGCCATAAACTGTATTGTTATAATCCTGTGTGACCAATAACTTCAATTTATCAAGTTATTGGTCACACCCAGCTGATATACGCCTATCCCAGATTGTTTGGAAACATGTAAATAAACGTGTCGAATTGGATTTTCCAAACAGATATTGGTATTGTTTGGAGGTTTTTGACACTTAAAATAAAAGCCAAGACTAAAATGTCAGCCCAGTTGCGAGGAAAAAATAATGTTTGCATCTTATGCGTCTGCAAACCACCCATTCACTGAAGGTGGACTTTTCCATTCGGCGAGCCCAAGTGACGTATCACAACGAGCGACGCGCAGCACAAGTGGCGTATTATATGGAGCGACCGTTACTGACAGTTACGGGGTAGGTATGAAAGTTGCGTGGTATAATATTGAGAAAGAGAGAGAAAGTCCACTTAGGGCGGGTGGGAATGGTGGGGGATGGGTCAAACAAACACAGGACTTTCCCCCCAGGACGCCGCTGGTTGTGTCCATTGTGAACCAATAGTAAACGTTGAGTTCACACCTCGAAAGTAAGGTAAGAAAGTCAATTAAGGCTTGTTGTTATTTATCAAAAGGTAATTATTTCAACATAACCCATGATCTTTTTTGTAAAGTGGGGTTGACTGAGGTACTTATCTATAGTCAGTGTTACAGTAGACGGCGGTCGGCAAAATATTGTAAATATAAAGTACACTTCAACTGATATTGATTTCATTAGGGCCTTTCCTTTAGGTGCTTAAAATACATTTTGTGCTGCCCCCATCCACAGCATCACATTACTTTGCACCCTTGTTGGTACTCCTGTCCGTACCTCATACAACCCCACTTCAAAAACACCCGACCTCACACTTTTACCAGGTAGTTTGGTTGCCTAATCCTAACTACGTTTCACAGTGTTAACCATGTGGCATTGTGTGTTTCTGCAAGCTAATACGAGGTTTGCAGAAACGTACCATGCCAAAAAAAAGTGTCCGATTAACTGGGTTCAAAATGTTTAGAAAACTTACTTTTTATACATAAGTAGTTGAAATAAATACCTTTAAAATGGTACAAATTATGCAATAATAATAATGCAGCTTCAACTTTGCTTCAAGCTTGGATATTCATTGTTTGGTTGCCAGAACACATTTAGTACAGTCTTGCAACACATTGCCAAAGGAGGCAAAGCAGGGGGCTGTCGGGCAGCACATCACTGAGAGATTTGACCCAGTTGATTCTTACAAGTCTCCCTGCAGCTCTGTCACCAGAGGGACTGGCCCAGTGCCTCCTCAAGTCTGCTCAGAGTTAAAACGGCATTACCCCGGGGAGAGGAGAAAGAGGAGGAGGAGGGGCTTACTGAAAGTGGGATTGTAAAACATTATGGTGATGTGCAAATTAGAAACAGCCAGGAAAAGATCAGCTGCTCTGTCACACATGCACGCGAACACACACAAATGCACACGCAGATATACACACACACACACACAGCGCTGTGCTTTGCCAAGTTCCCCAGCTGTCTCTTGGCAAAGGCTGTTTTTCATACATTAGCAGACTGATACAGAGGATATATCTTGTCAGATGGCAGCACTGAAGACACGTTGCAGAATGCTTTTCCAAGAGTTGCTTGAATGTTGCTCATAGCTAGTTGTGATCTGTTTCAAATTAGATTTTTCTTTTGGCAATTACTTGTTTTGTTTTTTGGTCGTATACATTTAACGAATACTAAAGACGATAGTGAAGAACAATAACCTGGCCCCTCCCATTTTGTACACTTCTGCCATAAAAGCCTCGTTTATGATAGAAAAAAAGACTAGGTTTTGAACGGTAAGTATTGAACAGCCAATATAGACGATCATGATGAACTCCATTCGTGTAAATTAATGATAAAATCTTCTGGACATTATTCTTTTTCAAATATTTGGAAAACCACTTTTCAAAAAGCTATTCTTGGGTCTTCAAACCAAATTACTCTGGTTATAACTGAGAAATAGGGTTTTAATTCTTTAGTTCTAGATCTTTTCTCCCACTGTCATACAGTATGCACCTAATTTATAATCAACATGTTCACTAGCAACATTCAGTTCCAGTACCGGAAGCAGTGGAATGTCCCAGCCCAGCCATAACAAGCTGTAATCTAACATGACCATAATGTTTCCCTTAAAGCTGTATTACAATATGTCTGGCCACTAGGAGGCAGCGGAACTCCAAAACGAGCCGACAGACATATAATTTCATGATAAAACTGTTATTGCTTATAGTAACATTGATATCCCAATTAACCTCTGCTCCTGGCTACCAGACTAATCAAAGTTCAATATTCACTGGACTTTCAGCTCTAGTTTGTTCTCCATAAACTACTGAGAAAAATATGTTGGTCTTAGATTCTGAACATGCAATATGTTCTTGATGCATGCCTCTTTACAAACGGTAAGACGAACATCTGTTTTGTTATGTAGAGGTTTGTTGGATAGGATTATTCCGCTAATTTAAAATGTACAAGACTAACAGTGAGATGTTTTCAATGACTTAGGAGGCCTTGGATTTATATGACCTGACGCGCCGGATGCTTTGTTCCAAGGAATTATCTGAATTCTTCATTGGAAACTGTTTAGAAAAGGTCAGGTACTTTCAAAACATACTTGGTCGGTGTTGGATGAAACATTTGTCAATCAAACCCTCAAACTCTTGCTGAAGCCAGTCCAGAGAAGAGAGGAAATATCTTTTCCATCGAGAAAAACTTATGTTTTTTTTGCTTTTCTTTCAACTCAGAAATACTCTGCAGTACTGATATAACCGATGCTATTGACGCTAACCTCTTTAAGAGTCGCCATTGATGTTTTGAACTAACAGTCAGTGTTGCGTCACACACACCTAAACCACGCCCTGACCTCATGATATCACCCGAATCCAACTGCGGTGAAAGGTAATGGATATAGGCCACTGCAAGACTTTTTCGTCTTGTGTTTCAGGAGTTGAAGTCATCCTGCATTTGCTGCAATCTAAAAATTCACAGTCTTTCTCATGGTCCTGAACAGAAACCTTCGTTTTTACGAAAAAGTTATGAGAAAAAAAGCTATAAACAGAGCCCATGTCTAAAAATAAAGTGATCTGTTGCCTTTCCTTTGCGCAGCTCCTTGAAAGCATTGCAGAAATCCTGAAATTGGCTGCAAATTGATATCAAAGTCTTTGGGGAAAAAGACTTATCTTCTATTCTATGATTGACAATTATTTTCTACGGTAGTCTGAGGTCAAACATTATTTTAATATCTCAAATTGTATATCACATAAAAACTCACCAATTTGGTAACAGCTAGTCACACTAATGGTAATCAAAATGTCACCCATATCTGTTTTCTACCACGATGCAGATGTACAGTAGGCACCCATCAGTAGCATTGTTCTGGAGTGAATATAAAGAAAAGAATGAACAGATAAATTAATGATGGTCCACAAAACCAAAAACCCTGAAAATATCTCCTGATTAAAAAAAAAACCCATATACTTACATACATGAAAACCTTGCTAATTTCAACTCAAAGCTAAGAGAGCAAACCTCTACAGAGGCACGACACTTGATTATTGATCTGTTTGGGTCAACTTCATCCAACCGCAAACCGGTGACAACTGTGGGTGGTCCACTATTATCTCTAGTACCTCAAGTGTTTCGCAGAAGTGGTTAGTCATGTACTCTTTGCACAAGAGCTGACATCACCTACATCTGCCAGCATGCAGAAAGATACCTGGAAAAACAATCCATGCATAACAGCTGCTGTCTTCTCGCCCAGTGCCAGAGCTCAGCCTGTACTTATCAACTCCCACCGTCCCCGCGGGGACGTTGTGCTGTGCTGTGCTGTAAACATCCTTCTGTCCTCACAGGATGTTTGGCGCCTCATACTCCAAGTTCCACTCAGTGGCATTCGGATGTCCATTAGGCTGGTGAGGGGCAATAACATCGTTACTGCTGCCCTATTCTATAGCTGGAAACGGGCTTAACTAGAGAGGGGAGTAACCATGAGAACTGATGAAGACCCTTCATGCAGAGGCACTTAATATGAGAATAGTGTGCGGTTTTGGTTTTTTTGTCCCATGTCTCTGTAATTTTTGTTCACATTTACTTCCTACCGAGCAATTGTATTCCCATACAACGATTAGTATGATATCTTCCGAAAAAAAGTTACTCCTAGGATGTTTAGCAACAATTTCCACTCATTACAAAATGAACTTCCGTCTTTACAGGAAAGAACTTAGTTAGGTTTATGCAACAAAACTACTTAAGTTAGGTTTAGGAAAAGACTGTGGTTTGGGTTTAAATAACTACATAAGTGACATTACTTATGTACGGATGTTACGTGACAACAAATTAAACGTTGACTTCTCGTCTCACACGGGAAACAAACAGCGGTCGCCTGGGTGAACATTTTTTGTTTTGTTTGATCCACCTCCTCCACCACCCACCATGAGTGGGTTTTTGCTGTCTTAACACTTCCCAGTTCATAGTTATGTAGACTACATACAAATTGGTTTTGTAAGGATAAATACAGTGCATTCATTTTCGTAGGTGTTACCAATGCTGTACGAAAACAGCCCTGCACCAAGACATATTCCTGTTCATTTGTTGCATGGCAAATGAAGTGACCCGGATTCTTGAAGGAGTTTGTGAAGTAAATATAGATTGTGTGGTAATTCTTTTTCTAAGGTGGTATTAAACAGGCTTAATGGTCCATAATCCAGTAATAGTATTTGTGTAGAGGCCCCCCTTTCGCAATTTAATTAGCAAAAAAAAAAGAATGACACTATAAAGAGATATTTTCCCTTTCACCAAAAGCCAAGACAATCCCAACTGATCCAGCTGGCTTTCCGATGCACCGAGCAGCATCTGGTGAGAAGGCAAAAATAAACACTGCCCCGTTGCACTGCAATGCTGGCTTGATACCGTTGATCAATCTACGAAAGCCAAACACAAAACGGGTGACTGGGGAAACTATCCTGTGCTGTAATGAACAAGAAAATACCCAGCATGGGGCAGTTCTGCTCTCTGAATCTAATTTCAAATAACCTGCAGTCTTATATCATTCCGATAAACAGTGGGAGTCAGGAAACCTCTGGTTCTGGGTCATGTTCCAAGCACAGTTAGATTTATATAAGCATATAAATATAGCATTTGTATTTCTAAAAGCAGACTGCACCTCATAAAATAGTTCATATCTTGATTCCTTTGGTAAGATATACAAACATTTTATCACACATCACCTGTTTATTGAGGTTTTTTCCTTTAATTCTCAATAACGCTGCCTCAGAAATAATGTTAATATTGAATCTAAGACATCCTTATCAAGATTATTTGTTTAGGTTATTTGTTCATGTTAAAAATCTCAAAAAATCCCAAATGTCAATACCAGTAGCTGCCTCAAAAAAAACAAAAAAAAAGAGAGAGAGAGCCCTCACACAGTCATTCAGCAGATGGGAAACTATGTCTACAGCTGGTGAATGAATGGAAGGGGAATAATATCTTCTAAGTTCATCTGGAGCATTTGTTGATGATGAAGGTCACGTTCTAACCAACACCAAGCATGATAGCCACAACATACATCTTTGAATTCATGAAGCTGCTGAAGGATGTAAAAAAAAAGAAAAGTGCCGACGTAAGAACGTACCTTTGGTTGTATTATAAGATGAGATACTTCAACATTCTCTGCATCCCATCATACTGATTTCTTAAAGTGTCAACCTGACGTTGGAAACTCTATCATGACGCGTTTACTCTGACGTCTCCAGTTTCGCTACATGCAACACGTGTCCCACGTCTGTGCCTTTATCAGCTGGGCTTACGTTACCTCAGCATCAAACACGTGTTGGGAAAACAGCGTGTGCTTCCATGTGTTTGCTTTTTCTAAATCAGATACAGATAATGGACAGAGAAACTCCACTCTGTCAATGCTCTTATGATTTCCTTGCATGTCAATTTATTAAGTCCCATGTATTATTTATTACCGATTATGTGATCAAATGTTATACCTGTATTTAATCTCCTTTTGTTTTACAAAAATGTCGGACAAAATGGGCAGGGAGGAAGGAACGGGCTCAGTTTCCAGCCAGTTTGATCTCCCGCTGTTTTCTGTCATTTTGTGAGCACAATGAGCGTTAATGCTTAAATAGAGTGGACCAATGAGGGTCCATGAAACAGGAAATGCTCAGAAGGCCCCATAGCTGTCTTCAGTAGATACCGGGCACACAATTACAAGGAACAGGAGGAGAAGCTTTTAAGATAGTCGTGGAAACATGGTCCCTTCTGAGAACTTCCTGTCTCAATCAACAAGACCAAACCCACACTAACCCCATGTAGGTCCCCAGTGGGTAAACCTTTGCAGGGCTAAAAGCAGTTGTGGCCTTTTGGGACCCTATGCAGGTTTGCACATGCATTTTTTGTGTTATCATCATGAAGGTCTACATGTGCATTTTGCATCAAATCAGATGTCTTCAACGATTTGTTTTAAAAAGTTTGTAAAAAAAAAAAACGCATTCTGTCTCTCTTTCTCACAGGCTTAATAACTCAATTCAAGATTCAAGAATAGAACATGTCTGCTATGTATTGTGAAGTGACAAACATTTTGGTCACAAGTGAGTGTTCACAAACCACAGTTTTTTATGCGACATTAATTTCAGCCCCTGAAATTTAGACACGGCTTTGGTGTACTTAATACTAAAGGCTTTTTCCAACTGTTCAGTTTCTACCTACATTTGAAATGTAGATTTGCTCTAATGTGTGTGTTTATTAACTTCACACATAATTAAAAACTGTCTGTATCATAATTCATTATTCCCTGAAATTAAATTATGTATATTATAGAACTGTAATATGTTGAAATGACAAACAAAGTGACAAATCAAACGTTGCTATAGTGGAGAATTCCCATAGGATCAGCTGAACATTTAGATAATCTCTCTCATGTGACTGAAAAAAAAAGAAGTCACATTTAGAGTTTAACGTCCAGGCCACTGATCTTACCAAACCTAGGACATGAGAGCAAACCTCATGCAAACCTCCATGTTGCCGAGGGCACCACCAGATGTCGGGGAAAACAATAACAATCTCACACAGATGTGAGGGAGGAGACCTCTTTGTTTCCTAAAAAGCCCTCCTTAACTCTCAGTCCACCCGCCCCGACTGATTCACGCAATATTGTTTGCTTTAACATGGCAAGAGGGAGGTCGTGCTCTAGCTCAAGACAACAACCCGGATGCCGAAGTATTCATGTCATTGCTTTCACGCCCTTGTTGCCACCATGCCAGCGTTCTCAGGGCAAGCACATGGATCTACTTACAACTACGGTGCTGAAAAGAGGAAAAGACTGCATTTCTAATATGTAGTTCATGGGGGAAATACGAAAAGGAGAGGGCTCACTGCTGGTGCGCTAAATTTTGTTGGATGAGGTCAGATGTTAGATACGCAACCGATCACATTGGTCATCCAAGCTCTCGAGGCAGCGTGGTTACAGTAAAGGACAGCTGATGCAGCACAGTATCCCAAGGAATTATGAATATTCAAAGATTCTGTCACACACAATCTTCTCCCAGGGCCAATGTTCAGTGCAGAACATAGTGTGTTCTTTTTATAGCACGACAGATAGTCAATGCGTGGGAGTTCGTGTCCCTTTATAAACCACTGGTCTGCACTCACAGGGCGTCAAATACCAACGGCTGGGCAGTGGCCTTTGGCATCTCGACACCGACGCACAAGGCAAACTTTAGCATCTGCATGAGACACACCAGACTTTCAACTACCTCTAATATGAACCCATCCGCGTCATTATTAGATGCTCGGAGTAACGGGCGTAGTATTCACAGTGAGACGTCCGCTAAATGGTGGACGGGAGTCGTGGTGAATGGGTCAAACACAGGACTTTTACTCAGGGAACAGGCATTCACCGTTACGTCAGGTGAAGCTACGCCACTTAGTCACGTGACTTTATGTCCGTGGCTTACATTACGTTACAAGCGGATGTATTTTAAACCAAACTATTGTGGCAAAATTGTTCTGTTGCCTAAACCTAACCGCAAACCATAACCACGTGTTGCAGTGGTAACTGCCACCGTTTCACAAAGCTACCCTTTCAAACATCCAAAAAAATAGGCAGTAACACAGGTGAGTCATACTGTGCTGGATGTCGAGTATGTGTGAGCTTTAAAAGAGGTATGCCAGTTTAATGCTAATTTTGAAAAAAACATCATGGAGCGGCGAACAAAGTCCCAGTGATGCCAAATACTCGGTGCCTGAGCTCTTCAGTCGGTACATGAGTCACAAGAAATACAGTGCGGGGAAGAGTGTGAAAAACTGCCAAACACAGCAGCCTTATCAAAGAGCAAACAGCTCACTGATACAGATAGATGCGCTGTTATTGTGTCAGGATGACTGCTTAACATCACAAACAATGTCCTCAAAACTGAAGACGTATTAACATAGCACCTGCTGCGAGTCCTGTTGCCTCATGATTGTTCCATCATCCAAACTAATCAAAAGGAGCCACTGCAAAGCCAAACTGTTGGCTCAATATCTGTTTTTGTTCATTCAGCTTCCAAGCAAATAACTTTTAAAAACTCTCTTTCTGGGAAATAAACACATTGCTTTCTTGCTGAGAGTGAAATGAGAGAATTGATACCACTCTCAGGGGCGAATTCACCAAAACATGGACTACTTCTGTATGTTGATGATAATATTTGTGTACTTTTACTTAAGTAACTTATTAAATGCAGGACTTTAACTTGTAATGGAATATTTTTTTTTTCATTGTGACATGTACAGCAATAAAGCTCACTAACACGCACAGCTTTCACCGAGTAAGTGTATTTCCAAAAGAAAACATTACATTTCCCCTCTGAATCTGAATACCATGCAATACCATCCCATCATTATTTGAACAAGATAAACACCACGGCTGTCTTCGGTTTCTTTTAAAGGAGGTTAAGAGTACTAGAGTTCTTACCATAGAAAAGGGATCCTATTCCACAGGCCTGTAGCCTACGTAAAGGAAAGAAATACTATAAATACCTTGATTAAAATACACTGGTTAAAAATAAACCGGGCTCCATAGTGCACTTCACCTGCATAGCTGCTAGTAATTCTCCCCGGTCTTAATGCAAATGTTTGGCTGCAGCTATAGGGCTTCTAGGCTGTGTTTAAAATAGCCTACCCTGCTGAGCATGTGGTCACTGTTTCCCTTAAGGCATACAGTACAGTCTGGTGGGAAAGTGTGGCTAATTCCACCGATTCTTTCCACTTACATGGAGCCACAGTTTCACAGGTCACTAGATTTTCTTTGTAGAGTGCTTTAAGTGCACTGACAGGCTGACGGCTTTACACAACAGTTTATGCTGTCTTGGCTTTTTGTTCCTTCCCGTTTGATATTTCTGCATCCTGACTGGTTATTGCTGTTGACAGATTTTAGTTTCATGGCTGAGTTCGTTGCAGCAATTAGTGGTCATTGAACTGTCATACATCCGAAAGGGATTATCAGGCAAAAAAGTGCCCTGAGAGTTTAAAGGTGCTGAATTTGATATTCAGAGTATACGGCAGCACACAACTATCTGCTGTGAAAGGATTTAGTTGAGTAATGTCTACCTGAGCAGAGAGTGAAGTCCCTCTCCTTCAGTGTTCGTTGTAATCCGAGCCGGCCGCTCTTGCTTTTAATGCATGTTAGTGCATGTGAGCGTGCCCCACTGGCTAGCTCATGGCCGCCGCTCTGCACTGTGCTCACACAGCTGTTACAGCTGATAACGCCGTTGTTCGTCGTGGCGGCGTAGCGCCCCCAACCTCAAAATTCCCCCTCAGGTGAACACTGTTAGCTCTGCCAGCACTTTTGCCGTTGTTTGCGCTGTTGTCGCCGTTAGCACTGTTGTCGCCGTTAGCCCCGTTAGCTGACAAAACATCGGCTCAACCGTCGCAATGTTGAGAGCCAATAAGAGGCAGTAGAAATGCTCACAATCTCGTATACTGCACCTTTAAATGGGTGTGTGAATGTTCTTTCAGATTTGATTTGGGGAAGGGAAATGGTTCCTTCTATCAGTGGGTTTCATCAACGGTGTGGCAGCTCAATGTTTTTTCCTTCTGTCGGTGGAAACATTATAAACCCAGAAATATGTCCTTTGGGATCTTTATGCAAGCTGGTGAAGCACCACTCACTAATCCTCCCTATGCTAAGGGTCATTGTATCCATCTGAACATTCCCATAGCTCCATACCGCACTCGCATTCTGTGTTAGTGAACGGAATTCTCAAATTCCCAAGGCAAGATATGTGACATGCTTTGTTAACACACAGACACAAACAAGAACATGCAAGAACATTTTATGCTTTAAAAAGGTTGAGGTCAAAGTATGATCGCACCTCTTTTAGGATTTATTGGAGTCTGAACTCTAACAGTGAGAGGCTGTGTGTGTGTGTGTGTGTGTGCGTGTGTGTGGTTCCCTTCTAGTATTCCCACGACAAAAATAACTTTGGAGCTCGCTCAGATTCATACTGTTTTAAGACGGCCCCAAGGAATATCCTCCATGTGCTTGCTGCGGGCCCTAGACTTGACCTCCAGGGGAGCTACTCACGTCATTACTAACAGGCTCAAGTTGCTCTGTATGCCTTGGGTTTGTGTTACAAAAACATTTAACTGCTTCCACGAGTGAGATACTGTGAAAATAGCCTGGATTATTGTATGAGGGTTATTGGAAAAATCTGAATTGGGAAAACTGTTGATGATAACCACCTATGTCAAAATACAGTATCAGCCATTACACAAGTGCCACCACTCACAGCAGGCTTCTTGTTAGCCAATGAAACAAGGCCGATTGTAAAACAGACATTTTGCAGGTGGGCTTGTGGTTAGTCTAAGAATATGAAACCGCATCATAATTATTGAATAGCTACAAAAGCTTAGATGTACGAGTAAGTAAGTCATTCCCTTTATGTTAATATTTATAAACTTACTTATTTTTCTTCTCTGGTCAGTTACTATAGGGAAGTGTCTGTGTCTGTATTTGATTGACAACAACTGGCAGGCTGAGCTCCAGCAAGGTAATGCAGACATAAAGCAAACCAACTGATACTGCAGCTAACAGGCCACACAAAGACACTGTTTCCTTACTGGTTCTGATGAGGAAGGGACCACACCACTGTAAACTGACCAAAAATAACATTTACAGGTGTGGCTTTGATCGGTTTAACATGCTGCAGCACACTTGCTAATTAGCCAACTAGCCTGGAAAGGTGACATTAGTGCAAGCTGCTTTGGGCCGGGTAAAGGGTAACAGAAACCGTTACAAAGCCCGAGTAGACAGCTGAACTGAAGATAAGAGCGACTCTTTCCATTAGACGGGCGTGAGGCGGACAACTGACAAAAACAACTGAAAAGTCTCCTGTGTAGGTACGCCGTTGGTCTACTGCGTGCCAATGATAGGACTCCAAAACTGACTTTTTCCCCAGGAGAGATTTGACATACAGAGTAGAGGGGTAAGTTTGAGCAGAAACAAAATATGACGTTTTGGAAGGAGTTTAAAAAGCTAATTAGGCCCCTTACCCCCTGTTCAAATGAGTGCAATGACAACGTATTCAAAAACAAACGTTGATATATTGTATTACAAGCTTGGGAATTTTCAAAAATAACCCTAAAATATCCCCCAAGGCAGTCACAATTGAGTATTAATCCAGCTCACTCTATGAGTTGGGATAACGACCAGTATAAAGAGCATGGACAGTAATAAACTGTGGTTTCAAAGAGAAACAAACTCATTTGGGACTTTTATAAACCTTGGAAACCAATTAACTGCTAAGTGTTTTGGCAATAATAATAATAGTCACATTTTCACAGGAGAGTAAGTCAACTAATTGGGGATCGGACAGAAATGTCTGCTGCAGACATTTGCTCACAGCAGCAGAAAATACAAGGAGAAAGAGAGCCGTGTATACTGGCTGGTAACAAAAAAGCATTTGCGTTACAAGAACTAAAAAGAGGAGCTTCGCTAGTTTGCGAATACGCCTCAGTACCTTTCTGGCAGGAAGGATTCAAACGGCAACATGTGCACATAAAGCGACAGCAGTACAGTACTGCAGGTTGACTTTTGGAAGGCAAACAGAGAGACACACAGAGCTTCCCAGGGGCCATTTCCTCTATTCTGTACATGCCAGAAGCCTCCTGCCAGCCAATAAATCAGGAAGCCTGTGTCACTGACTTTTTACCTCACACAAACACGATACACGCTTAGAAAGCACACAGTCTCTTTCCACCGTCCTCTATCGTCCACAAAGCACTGCGGCTCACACTGCCAGCCACTGCACACAGACAATGCTCCCCCGATGCTGCTTCTGAAGACATTAGCCCGTGATAGTTCTCATCGGGCACTTTGTGTGCTGAAATTAAACTGGAGAAAAAAAAGAGAAAAAAAAAAAGACCCTCCATAATGTATGAGCGGAAGAATTACCTCAAAAGGTTTCACATCCCCGAAACTGAATCCAGAACCCGAGGAGAGCGCTCTGAGACTGGTGCATATGTGCATCATTGTGCTTTTGTGTAATGCGATATCTTCGGCCTGGGGTAAGCAGAGAGGAAAAAAACAAACATTTGATGTATACTCGGGCCGCTGATTTGATCCGGTCTGAACAAAACCCACAATGAAGACTCGAAACTTGAAGAAGTTTAAAAAGGACAATAAAAGACGCTGGAAGGATATGGAACTGGCGTTCACATGCGAGAGCTCTTACAGTGTCCCCAGGGAGCTTGGGAGGTAAATCAATACGATGCAGGCTGCAGAGGTCCAGTGAGCCATGGTGATTTATGAGGGGTTACGTTTTAGGAGAACCGTCATTACTCTTGCGACTGTGAATCGAGCAGCCTTTGCACTCAATCTTAGTTGGCTGCCAGTAGTGTTTTTATACCCCTCATAATAGCATCAGTTAAACACGCGCAGCACAGGCAATCACTGCAAACTCCCAGCCATTATCACAACAACTTCTCCTAATTGGAAGGAGGAAAGAAAATCAATCGCTGATTGACTGCAAAAAGGAATCCTAAATGCAACCCCCGATGCCCCACACAGCTGCTATGTCAGTGTCAGCTACAGTGTGAATGAGATTCCACTGGCACAACCTCCCAAATTGCCATCACTTTAGGGAAGAGAGCCACCGTACCATGGAGATGGAAAAGGGCTTTGGGAGCTATGTGGCCGAGACCTTTACATTTAATAGCTGTTTTCTGGACTCGGGCAGTAAATACACGGCATGACGGTTTGGGGGTTGAGACTGTTGGGTTGCATGACACTCTCACTGCACAATCAGCTCATGTATTTAGTGTAGGCCAGGGCGATTGGAGGACTACAGAACAAAGAGGCCTCTCGGACTCATCCGACGGCGCTGCCTACTGGCAGCTTTGATGCTTCCGCTGTCCAAAGTGTCCCGACTGGCTGACATGCATGGACAGTGAATTAAAAATTAAAAAAGTTTTTGGCATTCCTGACCATGTGTGTCCTTTAACAACGTATAAATTAAAATCAAGCGTAATAATTCACATGAAATGTTTTACATCTATTCACTGGCAATATTTTGTGTCAGAGAAGCAGCACGACATTCATTTTGCATTGAGAGAAGTAAAGCTGTAGAGTAGTGCTCCCTAACATGCAGTGGAGACATACTGTCATGCAATGCTTCACCAGACTGGGAAAGCACAAAAAAATATATATTTTTGCTGCACAAAATTTTGATAATTTTTTCAGACTTTTTCTTGTAACATCAGTATGGCTGGATCATTTTGTTTCTTCAAGCCTCTGGTTAAACGGCTCACGACTCGTTCACATATTCCACTAGTGATGGAGGTAACAGTTAGAGGCTGCTTCGCTTTAAAAAAGGTCCTCGAAACCTATTTTCTCAACCAGCTTCTCACTATGAGTGACGGTTTTCCACACAAGCTCAAAAATAAATCTGCCAAAGTCACATGGGAGACTTCTGGACTTGTGTCTCTGTTGTTTTCTTCCCACTAGTTTGAAGATCAAATTTGAATGAAGATGCGATGACATTTGTGTGGCCGTCCGCTTTGAAGCCAGACTACTGTCAATCAAATACTGTCAATCAAATCCGACCCACGCCCACACAATCCCGATGAAGCAGATGAGCACACTGGAGGTTTTTAAGAGTTAAACTCTTAAAAAATAACAAGTGACTTTTTTTTTCAACCAAACTTTTACTTTGATGGTTGTTTATTATATAAATATTTTATATTTACAAGGAAAACCTACATTTCAAGAGCCCAACAGTTTTCTTCCTCAATATTTTACAATGAACACAATCTTTCCTTATCTTACCACTTCTTCGCTTGTTTTTTTTTGGTGGGGAGGAGCTTTAAAGTTACTTCTTGGTGGGTTAACACTTTGAAACTTTTAAAAAGGCAAAGCAGTGTATAAAACCAGCACATGTTGACTGGATTAATCAGATTTTTGATAATTGCCGTTCATAATTGCCCATTCATCAATACAGAAGCGTTTAATCAAACCATTTGGGAACACTGCCCCTATGTCATTGCAAAACCCACGAGAAGTCTGCAGGTCAGCTTGCAGCAATATCACATTTGACCTGTTGACAGAAAATACAAAAGTTCACTGGCGTCCACAAACTTGGCTGTGAACAACCAATCTGCTTCTGCTCCGAGTGCTGCCCCTGCATGCTCTGCCACCTCCCTTGTAGGGCACTCCAGTGCATCTTTCATGAGCGCAGTGGTGACCACCGTCATCATACCCTCCTCCTACACATCACCATCATCACCACCACCCTTCTCTTCTTCTTTCTTTTTTACTGTCCAGAACACAAACTTCCAGCATGTCCAAATATGCTGCTTATGTAACCATGCAGATGATATAGCAACCGGTGGCCACCGCTGACATCAAAGCCCCTCGTTGATGAATGGAGCTGAATCACCGTTGCATTCCTGTTCAAACAATCTGAAAAAGGCTGCGTGTGTGTGTGTGTCATCCCTTAATATTGATTACTTAATCTACCGAATGACTGCCAAGTCTATTGTACAGGAGCAATGCGTGGCTGTATATGGCCGAGTCAGGCATGCATGCAAGCCGATATTAAAACTGATCCTTTGAGTTTATATATGCCAATAGTGTTAATAGTGCCAATAGAATCAGAGGTTAAACGGCTTTTTACGCGTTCCATAAATAAACTACTGTAGGCTACAGTGTCCGCGTGCGTAAACCCCCTATACATCCCTCGACGTACAATCAGACACATGTTGTGCATAAAAAAAAAGCTCCACATAGCAGATACGGGT
Organism: Pholis gunnellus; assembly: GCF_910591455.1. Taxonomy (NCBI): domain Eukaryota; kingdom Metazoa; phylum Chordata; class Actinopteri; order Perciformes; family Pholidae; genus Pholis; species Pholis gunnellus. The sequence continues at coordinate 7,788,834 of NC_136539.1, forward strand.
AGCTCGGAATATCTTATTTTATCTTCATGGCACTATGCATTATATGTCATACGTGATCACGCACGACGCGCTTGGATGGCGTCCACAACCCCCCAACAAATAAATGACCGCTGTTTCACTATATTCTCCCATCACAGCTATCGTTCTCACGCGCAGCTCTTGACAAAAGGGCATCGAAGCTTAACTGGACCCCGGTTACTGACGCTCGCGCTGCTGTCCCGACGTTTCCAATGGATTGAGGACACCGCAGCAATATTCTGTTAATGCACATGCCTCGAGCCTAATCCATGCAGATATAGAGTTAAATGACATCCATACCCATACACACACACACACACACACACACACACACACACACACACACAGATTTACAGATTGCACTGTCAACTCTGCGTTAAATCCGCTCCGACGTTACCGCCGAGCTCAAATGGAAACATGGAAGTAAAGACAGCGCATCGCACACAATTCACAGTTCCCGTTTCGGCGAGTCCTACCGGAGAATTACAAATCCAACAGCAGCGCTGGAATAGACTCTCTCAAGGCTTGTGTCTTCTGTCTTGGGCGCAGAGCACCAAACGCTGCGGATCTCCGGCGCTCAATGAGCGCAGACGAGGCGGCTGTCAGGTTGACGTTGGAAGGCTAACCCACAACTTCCTGTTACATCACACCGGAGCCTGCAGCCGAGGACCTGGGAGCGAGTGGAGCGCAGTGCAGGAGCTAACACAGACCTGCGAGTGGACTGTGCTAGTGCAGCTTTAACTTAACGGTTTCAATACTATTGTGTGTCAGTTGTGAATGTTATTTCCAAATATTAAAAACGGAACGGCATTGGGATTGAATGATGGCAAATCACTGAATCGATTACTTTGTACATGTATGTATTGGACAGAAAAAAGAATGGAATCAGCCCATAAAATAAAAGACTTAATAATGTGCTTAACTGCTCAAATTCACTGGAAACAAATACACAGGACAAGACTTCAATGTCCTCACTGGCAACTGTTTTTGGGAGTTTAGTTTGAATTATTTTTTGTGCAATAGACTCAGAAGTAAAGAATTGTCTGGAAGATTGATGACATTGCAATAGTTAAAAAACAAAGTGTTGATTGTATGAGTTTAACCTCTCAGATTCCCTGACAAAAAAATACACCGGATGTGACATCAGTGGTAACTACAGCCCAGAAGGGAGGCCAATAAATAATAACTTTACTTTTTTTTTTTTAACAAATCAACTATCAAAAAAAAAGTCCAACACATTATTTCTTGTCCGAATTTGAGTATAGAGTTGTTTCATTTTCATACACTATTTTTCCTCATGTGAAAAAGCTATGGGATCTATGTTAGCATGCTATTCTAATGTTTTGTTTAGCTTTCTTTTTAGTAATGTTAAACATGTTGTACTTACATACAAACAGACAGATGGGAAATAAATCAGACAAAGAACCAGAGGAAAGAGAAAATCGTCAAAGTTTATTATACAAACTCGTACAGTCCAATTCTTTACAACCATGGTTATAAAAGTATACAGTAAAGAGAATGCTATGCAGCCAACAGACTGCTGACGACCTCTTTGAAGACTTACTTTACACAACACTGCCCCTCCATGGTTCTCCTTACCAACAACGCCAGCAGGACTGCAACAGTGATTTACTGAACTGCAATCAAATTGATTAAAAAGAAATAAAAAACAAAAGGTGTTCATGTTTAATACGACAAAAGAAAAACAGTCATTACCTTGTTCACATTGATTTATGGCTGTGACATGGTCATCTTGATTAATGTGGTTTCTCAAGATCATTCTGCGTACTGTTGTGGTTGATCAGGATTGCCACCAGTTTAATCTGCTAATGCCATTTCACATTGATTAACAAAAGTGGAGCTATACAAAAACTCTTGTGGAAAAGCATCAGTTACTGTATAGCACTGGAAGCATTCATTTTGTTACTGAAAAAAAATATGTCCCCATAAAAGTTAAAGTGAAATGTGATAACAGAGCCCTGAAACTGTAAAAAATGAAAAAGCATAATACATTGTAAAAGCATCGACACAGAGAGCGTCGGTGTGGAGAGCTGCTACTATCAGCAAAACAAATGTGTTTTTTTGTCAATGAGATATTGAAATAATAATGTGGATAAGGATGATAATTACATCCAGTCACTACAAAAGGTAAATCACGTACACTAAATCCCATTTATACAAGTACCGCAGCACTACAAAACAATAGATATGAGTGTAGCTGAACATAACATATGGACATAAATAAAGGTGGCTCCACAGTAGTGCAGGATGTGATGCAGAGCCGAGTGTTCAGACCGAGCGGTTGGCAATGTTGTTTATGTTTTTCTTCCTTATTCGGATCCTCTTCCCATGAGCTGCAACAGAACACGGCCACATTACACAATATTCATTTCATCATGAAAAACCTGTACTTAAAATGCTTACAGCCAGTACATGTACTTTCTACAATTAAACAATACTAAGTCATGAATTCAAAGTAATTCTTTTTGAGGCATTTTTAAAATGAAAAGAAATCAAATATTCCTACGCTTGCACTTGCGGATGCAGTCTTTCCGCTGTGTGAAGTTGTTCTTGTTTCCTCCGCAGCCGCTGTAGTGAAACATCTGGCATCTCTTGTTCTTGGGGTTGAATGCAAACCTCTTCTCTGCACCTTGACACGTCCCCCTGTCCACGGGGCTGAAGCACAGCTCGGAGGGGTTCAAGACTGTGGAACAGAAGTGAGAGCCAGAGATTAACAATTATTTTCATTTTTCAAATGATAAATATCATCCTGTATATTATCCATTAAATGTTATATCATGGTGTATTTGGATCTCATGGATCCATTCCAGCAGTGTTACAGGGTCAGGTAAGGGGGTGGAGCTCCTGAAGAAGAACGCTGCCTGTTTGCTTTTCATCAACATTCTCGTAGCTTTTAACTGCTTTTAATTGGCATTGTACAAACGCAGGACTTTCACCCAGTAGACAGCTGTTTGTGTCCCGTGTGAAACCAAAAGCAAACATTGAGTTTACAGCTGTTGTAACGTAACAAACATTATGAAAAGTATTTTTGGTTCAAAAAAGTCAATGTATCCTTTGGTTTGGAGAAAACTACAATGTTAACATTTATTTCTCCAACTCCACTCTAAATGTGTTCATATCCTCATCCATTAAGCTTCAGTCTGACTTAATAATTGTGTCCACGGTCTGCAGGCTCTCATCCTGAAATGGAGAGATTTGAAAAAGTGAGAGTTGTTATATTGACTCCACAGTGCTGTGTAAGCTATCCTCTCTGATCCCTTCTCCAGCTTTCTTCATGGTGAGAAACACAGCAATGTTCTTTCAGCAACCATGAGAGGTCTTTACCTCAACTGAAAGGACATTGGTTTTCAAAGGCAAACACTACAACTTTAAAAGTCCAACTATCTAATCATTATGACTTCATTTGTTGGGGTTCAACATTATTATCATCAATAGTAGCAAAGCATGGGACATTATGACATATGTAATACAAGAAGAAATCTCCTTATATTGCTGTTTTATTCAGTTTAAGAATTATTAAATAAGAAAACAAAAATCTTAAATTCTGTTTTACTTAACATTTTGTACCATGTCTCAAACATTTTTGCTCAAACCTGAACTAAAAGAAAAAATATACACACATTGACAAACCGCAAAAGATCGCGGAAGCGGGGCCCAGAGGGGCCGTGGCCCGGTTCACTTTTGGAGTCTGATATACTATTTTCGGAATAAAACCCTGAATTCTGTAAGAGAGAGACAGAGAGCTGCAAGCTGAAAACAGCCAACTCATACTTCCCTCTGTTGCCCACATTGCATGGTTGAATCAATTCATTTTTATTTTATTTTATTCAGATACAAAAGTCTACAATACCACTTCCACCACTGAAACTAAAGGTGTACATCACTTTAAAACCACAAGATGTCAGTCTTTGGTTTCAACATTGTAGTATATGCTTGGCAGAATGACACCATACTCAAGATGTATGCCAATTCCATAATGCTAATTGTGCAACTTTTATGACTTTGAAATTCAAAGGCCCCATTTCATTGCAGTAGTAAAAGCACAAACGTCACTTTGACATGAATCATTAGCAAAGATTATCCTCTAAATCTGTCTGATTTAAGATCTGTATAATTCATTGTTACTTTAAGGAGCTTTACTTTCATGCCAGCATTGTTTCTGAGTGATTGATTTGTGAACTCATCGCAGGAATAACGAAAATTGATTGATAAGGAGGCGATACTGTTGAGGCTAAGTCATCCTGAATCTGTCCCTCTCAACATTTTCTGACAAGAGGGAAATTGGATTCTTATAATGATAACTCTTTGAATGAGCTGAGGGAAGCAGGCCAGGGTCTCCTGCTGTGGCCTTGGAACACGACAACCGTGATGTATGCACCCTCAATCATAATACACAGAAAATTAGTAAGTGGGAATACATGACAAATGGGCTGTGTGAAGGAGACACCGATGCTCTCTGTTTCTGCCCTTTGCCTTGCACAGCAGAAGCAATTTTGCAAGCTGTCTACCATCTATGCATCGCTGCACCTTGAGTTTTTATTTCATTTTACTACAGTTAGGTTATTGGCAGCCCACAAGGGTTTAATGAATGAACTAGATTTGCTTACATTGAGGTTCAAGCATAACTCAGAATTCAGCATGGACTGGTTGCTACTCTCAAGGCAGGATGATTGATGTGATTATGACTAACAAAAGTGAATCTATCCTAAATGTCTGGTGCCCTGTGATGAATTAACACTGCTCTGTGGCTTTGGGCCACGGTGTCTGCACTAAAAAGGTCACTGGACTAAAAACTGTAATCAACAACACAATCGGCAAATCTCTGATGTTCTTCAAACTGAAAAAAGTTCCTTCTTAACGTGTGTTCAGACAAAAAAAATGTTTGCCTCATGCCGTGACGCAGCACAGATTGTGCAGTTTGCGTTTAACCGCCACAATTAGCAATGTAGCAATTGTACCGCCATTGGCTGTAAGCTAGCTTGTATGAACCGGCCATGTTAGGGTTCGGTTCTATTAACATTATATTGACATTTGGAGTCATACTTTCTTACCTTTTGGCTCTTCATTAGTGTAATTTGCTTGCACCTGAAGTTCACTCAATTCCCCTGAAAAACAAAAAACACACACATCAAGAGATCAGTCATTTTATTTTGGGATCGCTACGACTCTTATGTCTTAACCTCTTCCACTCCCCCCCATTTTGGAGCAACAACGCCTAAAATGACATACCCAAATTAAATTGCCTGAATCTTCTGAACCACTTTGACTATATGCATAAATGAGGTCTGTCTTGAAAGAAAACCCCCCAAGGTACCTAGTGAAAGTGTCTGTAGACCTGTAGGTCATACAGAAACAGAGCAGTGGGCCTTAGAAGTCAGTAAAAAGTGAAAAACTATGACCGCGTCGGCTGACTGCTTATATCGATAATGAGCTCGGTTTGTCCTATTTATACCACTGTTTTATACCAGCCGCTAGCTCCATGGTAGCATCCGCTAGCACATTTACTCGTAAAATCGGGTCTATACTGTATCTTTCGCCGTCAAAATGCTGCAAGACCCGACTTGCAGCGGTCATGGCAACTTTGGACAGTGTGTGTTTGGGCTCCTTTTGTGAAAAATCCGTGAGGAATTAAAGAAAACCGATGCTTTCTTCGCAAAAAACACGTTTCTATGCATGATGGGATTTTTTTTTTTTTTTTTGTGCCATGTTTTGTGACGTAATTTTCGTAAGCAAGCCGTAAGAACGGAAAGGGAGGGGATCGCGGGCGCCGGCGTCCTCGCGGAGTTGAAGAGGTTTTAAGGACAGAACTAGAACCAGGGCTTGACTAGCTTATCTTAGCTTAAAGACTGGAAGCGGGGGGGAAAGAAGCTAGCCTGGCTCTCTTTGAAGCTCAGAAATCTGCCAAACAGCGTCTCTGAGGCTCACTAATCAACACCTGCTTTGTTTGATCAATACACAAAGGTAATAAGGAAATGACAAATTGTGCTTTGGGTTTGAGTCTTGTTAACTAATTTGTGACGGACCGCAGTTGCACCTTCTTCACCGACTTTCCTGGCAACCTCATTGTGATGACCAGTCTTTGGTGGGCTTGCAGTGGTAAGTCTGCCGTCCTCCCCTTCTTGCCATCGGCTATTTTGCAAATACAACATTTCTGCCTCCTGGGCTTAGCGCTGCCCAAGACGATCGTGATTGGAAAATGCAAAAAAAGACAAAGCATTTTTTCCCCTCTACCAGAATGATAACGTGAGGAGCCAGACCTTTGTTTATCCCTGAAACAAATCTGTGGATATAGGTCTGGCTCTGCGAGACTGGCTATACGAGACTATCTGTAACGTGCAGAGAGTAAGTAGTGTTGACTCACAAAGACTATGGTTGAGGATTTGGTGGCAAAGCGAAAAGCAAAAGCACCTGTTTGGCAATTTCGGATTGAAACCCAATGTGAATAGAGAACCTGATGATGTTAGTGACCGTGTCGCAGCCAGGACATGGCGCAGCAGTGCCGGGTAAAAACCTGCGACCCCGCCGCCAAAGCTCGAGCGGCGAGTTAAACAGCCATCCAATGTAAAAGATTGTAAAATATCCGGTGTTATCTGTTACATCGTTTTTGTCTTTTAAGTTTATTAACTGATAGTAAAATGTCCCTTCACTTTGTTTTCCAGTCTTTATGCTAAGCTAGGCTAACCGCCTCCAAGCGTTTACTCCATGCTATGAGAGTAGTGTCAATCTTCTCATCTCCCTTTAAAGAAAAGAATGTATCCCATAAATGTTGAACCATTCTTTTACAGAGTAATTTGATTTGATTTTGAGGAAGACTGCACATTCAACAAATACGCATCAAATTCAAACCTGAATTACACATACACCAAATATGTATTGTAAAGGGTTTTGAGATGATTCAACACAAACCCAGTGATTAGGGGTTGATGACATTTTTAGAATGTCTTATAATTTATTTATTTTTTATAATTACAACAAGCAACAAAACTTAAACACATTATACTTCAAGTGTGATGTATTTAGTCTTACCAGTCATGGTTGGCTGCACAACACTGGATTTTCTGGCAGACAGTGTGAGCAGTTCTGGTACCTCGGTGGGCTTTGCTATATTGACAAAAGAAAAAAAGAAAAAGTACCAACTGAGACGCTGTGGCTCCATGGCCAACGTAAATCCAATTAATTCATGCCTATATTTAGAACAGATCACATTAAATCCCAGCAATCAATCATAATTCAAATAAGTTTAATTTCATTAGTATCAGACCAGAAAGTGTATTGGTCTGGAAAAACTAATGAAACCAGGCAGTCATATATCTGAAATACTTATCCATGAAAAAAAAAGAAGCTTTTCCAATGGATTTTCTGTACACCGATCACAGTCGAGCGACTCTCTCGTTATATTCGTTGATAGTTTCAATCTCTAAATGACTTTAAGTCGGGCCTAAGTCTAGCATAATTGGGTGTGCTTTGGTCACTTTCAAAGGATTTAAATGCAAAATCAAGGTGAAATGTGATTTCATGGTCAGCTAAATAATTCATCCAAAAGTTAATTTTCTGAGGTAGAACTACTTTGGTTATGTAACCGCCCTGAAATGAGTTTGCATTTGTTGTGCAGCAGCTGTGATCTGCTGTGCCTTGGCTGTCCGTGAAACCAGAGCAGTAAACTCTGAGGTAAAGGCAGAAAAAGTAATTATTATTAACAACTGACTTGTAAGGCTGAGGTGTATGACCTGAGAGCACGTTTCTTTTTTTTTTTTTAAAGACACAGTCCATTTTCCACCAAATGCAAACAATTGTTCAACCTGGCCTACCTGGGTTCTGACATTTCGCCTGGCACTCGGACATGCTCCTGAAATTGTTGGCATTGCCAAAGCAGCCGCCGTAAAAGAAATGTTTGCAATGCTGACTTTTGCTGTCAAAGAAGTAGCGAGTCACCAGCCCTCGACAGGGACCAGGAGCTTCGGCTAGGTGACATGGGTTCTTGTCATCTAGGAAAGAGAGAGAGAGAGAGAACGATTGTTAGAAACAAAAAAATATTCCATCAATTATTGAGTCTGTTGCTCAATAAATTATGAGCAAATGTGTTAAATGGATTTGTTTTTCTTCACACAATAAATTGCCCAGCAGTCCACAGTTCTTACTCCCACAGGCCCCGCCCTCTACTGGACTCCTCCAATCACAAGCACGCAATCGCCCACTGACAATTTGCGGTCAGTGGGCGCCAGCTAATCAAGTACCATCCTCTTTATCATCGACGAACCCCGCTTTGCACGCTGACTGCCTACCGGACTCCCCGTTTGGAGAACCACATCAGTGCCCGTCATGTCCTGGCCTCATTGCGGGGTGTGCAAATTCACAAGGCTTGCTTCAAGTGCCTCGGCATGGACCAGGGTCATTTTCGTTCTGAACATAAAGCTCCGATGACTAAAATCTGAAATCAACAGTTTTGCAAACACTGGCCTCTGGGGTCACAGCTGGCCCACTTCCTGTCCCCGCAGCTGTACAGTAACATTTTCTTCAGTTTTCAGACCCACTCACAATCTTTAAACACTCACAGCAAGAACTTCCTTGTGTTCCCCAGTGAACCACATCACTTCCTCTTGTCTTTTTTCTCTGCTTTCTTTTCTGGCACATCTCTTCTACTTCTTACCTCAGCTCTAACTCCCCATGTTCACTTCTTAGCGCTCGTCGCATACATTATAACCCTCGGGTCTTGGGAGTATTGGGATCAGGGCATTGCAGCTCTAAATCCTGCATCTTGCATCGTGCAGAGTTGACGTAAGGTTGCTGTAATAGTGCATGTTTGTTTCCTTGATAGCAATTCTTATTACTTTCCAACCTTTTCTACGTTTGGAAGGGAAATGTAAAAGTTAGAGATTATTCGTACTTTGAATCCGTCAGACAAACTGCTGTCAGATTCTCTTCAATCTGAAATCTGTAGCTTTAAATGTTATCAACACCTGCAGCAGCGTGGAGCACTCGACAGCAGAGTTCTTGTGGAGGGTTGTCAGGCCCCCTCCTTTGAATAAGCTGCCACGAAACCTAAAAAAAACAAACTTGTTCAAGCTAGTGACAGGCTGATGCTTGATTTGAGTCTGTAACATGATGGCAACCACAGTGTAAAACACATAACTTCCAGTTTACTGTTTCAAACTGACTTTATTCATGTCATTATCAGCCAAGACAGGTGCAGCCTGACAAGGTGTGACTAGCTGACGTTTTTCAACAGCAGAGTGTGCATCCCACCACGGCATGTGTACTGGCGGCCACCCACAGAGCTGGATAATGATTTATTTATCAAGAAATAGTGCAGTTCTTTCTCCTGATACTTACACGATTCTTCACATGTCTGTGATGTGGAAGGTTTGTGAATGTAGTACTTAATGATTACATCACATTTAAAATGACAATGATGAGGCAGTGTGTAATCCAAAGGTTGTTGAGGCGATGAAATAAATAAGTAAACCTCTTAAACCTCGTCAGTACAACCTCATGCTGTGAACCCAAACTTTGATCAAATCCACCAAAAGTACCAAAATATGCCAGGCTGTATTTTGGAGAGATGTGTCTGAAATGATGCAGACTGTATTCAAGAAGTGGACGTCGTCATCGTGGCGTCATCCATTGGTTTTTGGACTGCGGATTTGAAGCCTTGGGTTAGGCATTTTGACCGTCGCCATGTTGGTTTTTGACTGTCAACATCTTGTTTTGTTGCAACCAGAACTGACAGGAGAGGGTGGATCTAAATAGAACCGAAAGCTGAATAAGACAACCACAAAGGTTGCAAATATTTTCCATGAACTGCAAAAACACTTTGAAAGGGTTAAAGTGCCAGACCGGACAACCGACCATTTGAGGGGTTCAAATTCTGAAATTGATTTGGTCGTTTTGATCACTACTGAAGTTGATTTAAATATCTAACTCTGTGAAAGTGGAAAATAATATCAATATCTAATAATAAAGGACATTGTTTTATACAGACTTTTTGTCCTCTAACGTCATCAGAGCAACTTTTTTAAAGTGAGGCCCAAGAGTTGAAGGAACATAAAGGGGCAGGTATTTTAAGGCATTCAAATATGAATAGATTACACTACATTTTCAAATACAGTATACAAAACGAACGAATGATTCTGAGATTTGAGGGGACTGCCACACTGTAGATTGTTTACATAATATCTGTCTTCAACACCGCTATAATGCCATTATATTCTTCTATTTTAGCTTTAAAGCAACAGTTGTCTTTCTTTAAGTGGGGTTGTATGAGGTGGGCTCCATAGTCAGTGTATTCCAACAGCTCCTTACTGTTTTTGTCAAAGTAGTCTTGTGGCTTTGAAGACAGAATTGATAACGGCTTCAGTCCCCCATCAGTGGGCTGCCTTAGGTGGGCCTTTATGTTTAGGTGGCTGAAAGCCGTTTTTTTGCTCCCCCATGTCCACATCAGTGCAATGCTACTACTGTAGGTAATAAACCGACTTTGGATAAGCACCTCATCCAAGCCCCCTTCAAATAAGGCAAACTATCACTTTAAGCTCTCATAACTTCTATAAGACATGCAGTCATCAAGGGTTTGCAACAAGAACTTCCACTGACCGGATGTTCATGATTTACTGGCTGACAACAAAAAAAATCAATCACCTTTGTTAGCCAAATTTGAATTCTGTTGAGACTTCTGACTACGGTGATTAAACAGGCTATCATTGTAACATCTAAATGCATTTTACGAGGTGACTTTGACTTAAAAGCATGGGCAAAGAGACGTGTCAAAGAGTACTCTGGCGCTCTCCGTGCAGCAACGCAGTAATGAATAATTCAGAAACACAATTCTCTGTGAAGGTGATATGTGTTTTGAGGAGAATTATCGGTCAGCTCTTTTTTCAAACGCTGCGTGGAAAATAGACGGACCGTCGTTCCAGAGAGTTTGGGCCTTTTTTTTTCAGGCTCAGATGATTGCGAGCAGCAAATGAACATGCATATGTTCATGTTTGTCTTCATAGTTTGGCCCCTTTGAGATGAGAAAGACGATATTTCACGACAATGTACCACGGATCTATTGCAAACTAACAATGTTTAGACCGCACTTTTAGTCGCCCCAACCCTCTCTAATCTCTTTACTCGCCCAATTTATTCATCAATGCTTGATTTCTTCCTCCATATTTTGAAATGTTTTCATTATTCCTGCATCTGAAAGTGCTGACACGATCTTGACCAGGCCTCCTGTGAAAAAAAAAGAAAGAAGAAAATCTCTAATGGAATAGATATTTAAGCAAAATAAATGAAACCGGGCGTAAAAATAACAGCTGCCACTGGATGGAGACAGACGTAATCCAATCACAGAGAAAGACACTGTCCTCAGCAGCAAAATCAGCCTATCCAGATTTACAAAATCTATTTCTGATTGCTTCATCACAGTGCTATTGTTTGCATATCGCACCGTGCCATATAGACATAGTGGGATCAAAGCACCAATGTAGCAGAGTGTTAAAGGTCCATGTTTGCAGGCTGAGCTCTAAGGAGAGTGAGAGTTACTCTTCAAAAAGCTTCTTTTTTCAGATCCCAAAGCACCTAAATTGTCAGTATACTTTACATTAGGCCAGTGGGAGAAAAAAATACGACAGGATGAAATAACATTGTTTCTGACGGGGAATTTCCAGCACGTCATGGGGAGAGAAAAAGGTCACGGAACACATCTAAAATCCACAGAGTCTGGAGCACATTGAAACTAAACTATCACCATGAACAAAGCCTGATTTATTCACATTTATTCATCAGAGCATATCTGTGGGAGGTCTTGATGTGATGACAGGTTATGAGCTATAAATGTCTCTGCGACGGTTGAGAACCACTGCCTTAGGTAATGAAAAACATTAAGACGCTGGAACTATAAGGAATTACTTTTGTTCGACTTCAACGATTAACTGTCAAAGTGGTCTTTGATTCATTTTCTGTCAATTGACTAATCTGTTAATCAACTAGATGTTTCAGCTCTACAAAGCAGGCTCACATTTTTTACTTAACAATCTGCCAAGTTCTGTCACCTCCAGCAACATTCGGTTGTTTGTGTTTGTCTTCCCTTTTTTCCTTCCCTAACCTTTCTTTTTTTTTTATTATTATTTTTTTTTTCAACAATGTCTGGGCTCACAGACTGAGCATAAGCCCTGAGCTAAGGACAAAAAAAAAAAAGTGCAACTGTCAGAGAGAAACACTGTGTTCCTGTCTCTGACCTCTTCATGCAGAGCTGTAAAAGGGACAGAGGACCAAAGGGGGAATGTGGGACACAAAGGCTGTGACTCATTGGGGTTTCAGTGAAGCATCAGGGCTGGAGAGCAAAAACCTTTGCAGAGATAGGAGGAAAAAGGTTTCCCACACAGTACGACAGAAGGTGTGTGACCTTCAGAAGAGTGTTCTTGTTAAGTGGCCGTGTCATCACATGTGGTGCTGGCGGCACGAGGGGGGGGGGGGGGGGGGGGGGGGGGCATTGGGGGGGGTAATGCCTGTCCAAATGAGCTTTTGTTTTTAATTAAACATCCAAAATCTAAATATTATAATAACATTTTGATACAATAATTTGATAAACATTTCTTGCTAAATAATTCAAAATATTAATTTGAAAACAAAATTCATAAATTAAGGAAATTACAAATGTATTATTGGATTATTGCATTGAACACTTGAATATTTTGACTTTAAACTAATTGAATAACTATATTATTCTCGTAACATTACTTTTTCCCCCAAAATTATTACGACTTCTCAGAACACACACACGTGTGAAATGAACATGAGGAGAATTCTTTCTGAAATACATCATCACAGTCGTAAGATCAGATAATTATGCTGTTTACCTCCCTGCCTGAGGGGGGTGCTGTTTACATTGTGTCTGTGATTCTGACCTGTTGCGTTGCAGGTGATTGGACTGCGGGACTGATCAGGACTGATTTATTAAGAAGGAACCTGTGGAGGCTGGTGCTCTGTCTTTTCTCTCCAGCTCCCAACCAGGCCGTGCTGCACTGCCGAGGGCGTCGCTGATCCTTAAGGTGGGGGGAGGTACCGATCAAAGGCAGTCCGGGTAGTTGTTGGGTTGAGAAGCCCTTTTTGTTTCCTCCTGTTTATCTGTTGGGGAGGTAGGTAAGCTGCCTGTATTTTCTTTTGGGGAATAGGTAAGTTATAATAGCCATAAAGATAGATTTGTTTATTGTTTCGGGCCAGGCCCACCCTGACGCTTACTGCTACTGCAAACTGTTCTAAATAAATCAATAAGAAGGAGAAGGAGAGAGATGGAGACTCATTGTTATGCTGCGCTCGGGTTTCCCTTAGGCCGGGCGTAACACATCTGAGTCACTTAAGTCAAGGGGTTAATAAATGAATTGATTAAAGCATCATTGACGTTAACAAGAGGCACATGCACTTTTTAAGAGTTGTTTTCCCCAAACAAGAGACATGAAAGAGGAGAAAAGTATGAATCATGCCAACATGAGGTCTGACTCAGCAGAGGTAACATTAAATGAGAAGGAGAATAAATGTTTGAAAGCGATACCCGTAGGCCTGACAGCCTTACTGCACGTTATTCCATTATGTTTTCATGTTTTGATTTGTCACCTAGTGCCTGAACTTTGTTTTCCTTTACACAAATAGACATTTCTAACATAGATTGAAATACACCAGAATGCAGGTAATGAAGGTAAGAATCTAATGCATGCATTCACCATTTATAAAGAAACATTCAACATCATATTGTACGGTAAGAGTTGTAAAAAGTTAGTCTCAATCACTGAAAATTAAATGACTGTTGTAAATTTAGTTCAATTTTCAATCAACTTACAAATTAATCAGATCTAATAAGCCCGACAAGATCAGTGAGACATTCATTTCACTGAAATGGAGCTCAAGGCTAACTAATAGTCTCACTAATGGCTTGTTTGCAGCGTTCTCCATCACGTCTGTTTGTAAACTACAGCGGTGTCCACACTGCATACTGATTGTGTTTGCTATCTGCCACACATCATGCCTTGGTAGTATAGGCGACTGCTTTTGCCCAACAAACATGTACTTGGGTACCATTAGGCAATGATAAAATATGTGACTTTGGAAAGACGTGTCAATTAAACTCAACAAAAAGAAAGCAAAGTGTATTTCTCAAGATGTATCACTTTTTCCTTTCTGTAGCTAAATCACCATGGATGCATTAAGGAGAAGTGGATACGGTGCACAGCGATGGCACCCCATTCATTCCTTTGAAAGCTGATACAAAAAACTCCTCACACTTCTGATAATAAAATGTAATTTTGGGGGATTTGTGACGCTCAGAAAAATACATTACAACTGCTCCTTTTCAATCATTGTGGATGGGAAGAAGATTTTGTTCAGCTAGTCTGCATCACATGATGATCCAAGAAGTTGCAAAAACATGTGTGGCCACTATAGGCCAAAATCACTTCAGTGCATGTTAGTGCATGAGAGTGTGCCCGACTACTTTGCTTATGACTATACAGCAGTTGCAGCTGATAACGGCGTCCTGTCCGACGGCGGCGCAGAAGCGTATCGCTCATCCTCGGGTTCCTCCTGCCCAGAGATGGGCAGTATTTCTATTACTTGTATTTGAAATACGTATTTCAATTACTTTTGAGTATTTTGTAATTTGTATTTGATAGGGCAGATTAAAAATCTAACGTAATTTGTAACAAAATACTTTAGAGTGGAGTAATTTTGTATTTAAAATACTCAAAATACTTTCTCCACGAATCAAAAAAACAGTTCAGTCTTCAGATCTTCAAGTTCAACGGATTGTCTGTCAAGTTAAATATTGTATCTGAGTGTGACAGATGTCAACTAGCTTGATGTATAACTTATGTCTGGGTCTGGCTACATAGCCTATTATTGTATAAACATGGTGATGGTTATAATATCAAGCTAGCGATCGATGCTAACATGCTAATAACGCTAGCATGCTGTCTAGGCTAGTGCATAGCCAGTGTTTAGCAAGTTAACTTATCAGTCGAGTAGCTAGTGTAAACACATTAAGAATAAGCTTAACAAATATGCTATATATTTGTAAACACTGCTGTATATTTGTAAACACTGCTATGTATTCGTAAACACATTTAGTGACGCTTAAACCATATGCTATGTGCAGTAATCATAATATGTCTTTAAGTGTAAGTCACAGAGTGAGGCTGCAGTGATTCTCACCCACGCAGAGACCCATCGTTAACTGACCAATAGCAGAAACCAGGTACTCCCCGGTCTTGCCACTGCTTGGTACAAAATAACAGTTTCAACAAAGAAGCAGTTAAGCGACCTTGGCCTCAGAACGCACTCTCAAACACACACACACACACTGATCTGACTCATCGCTGGAGCGGCTATCCGGGTGCCGGTAGGGACGGACGTCCTGTGCACCAATGAGGCTCTCAGAAAGTTTAAACCAAGAGCCGCCTCCACCAATAGTCAACCAATCACAAAAATGCCCTTAAGGACTATATAGTTTTGTGTTCTCCCTTGGGGAGCGCCTTTTTCTTTGCTGTCACAGATAGTTTTGATTTAGGTCCGAGCTCGTATCGATCTGCTGCGTCAGAATACTCCTGTTAAGAATAAATACTTTGTTTGATTTTAAGTCTATTGAGTTCAGTCTAGTCTGTGTCCTCTTTCACTAACACTAGCTATAGGAAGAGGGAGATTGGGATCTTGTATGTCATATGTGATGAATATTTTCTTGTTGATACAAAGCCAAAGTTTATGGGCTGTTAAGTCCCATTAATAAAAATATATATATACATAATCAAGTTGTTGTCTTTCAATAGCTTTGCTTAGTTACACTGACATTCTGTGACTGTTCTTCCTTTTTGTGGGGTTCACCAGAGCTTTGTGTACATTATATAGGCCAAACCTGAATGCTCTGCTATACCAAACTGTGAGAAAACAGAAAATCTAGAAAAAAGTATTTCCTATATGTTAAATACAAAATACATGTATTTTGTTACATTTTCTGGCACCAGTATTTTGTATTTTGTTGTAATACATTTATTTGGGGGTATTTTGTATTTTGTATCAAAATACATTTTGATGTATTTTTGCCCATCTCTGCTCCTGCCGTTGTTAGCGCCGTTAGCTATGAGCAGCCGGCTCAGCCGCGATGTTGAGAGCCGTGGTGAGGCAAAGATATGCTCTGAATTTTGTAAGATACCCTGAAAGGATTTTTTTTTTGTGAACAAAGCCTGTTTACCCGACCCAAACATTTTGTGTGAATCCTGCGTTACCTCTGTTTGATGGCTCGCAATCTTCTCGTCTGATCGTCATCAGCAGAATCACAAAAAACCTGCTGCAGGAATAGCGTAGCATCGCCCGCATGCTCACGTGTACGCGTGTATGTGTTTTCACGTGTGCGTGTGTGTGTGATACAAACGTTATCACACACTGTGAGTTCACGCTGAAAAAGCACTTTTTCAGTGTGAACTCACTGGAGCCAAACCTTGCTCAAAATGACTGAATCGGACAGTGTTTATCTTTCCGTTCTAGTTTTGACTTTGGTCGTTGAGACAAAGTCACCACCGAGCCCAGTAAAAGTGGATGCACACATGGAAGTGGGTTCAATTGAGATAAAAGCGACCACTCCTAGGTGTTATGCTTTCCTGCAAACTGCCCTTTAAATGCCATGGAACAAATGCAAGTGTTATGGCTCTGTTTAATGCAATGTCATTTTCTTTATGATAAAACTGTACACTCAGACCAGCTTTTTAATATCTGCCAGTCACCTTCACATTTCCGTCCGAGCAGTTTTATTCAATATCACCGCAGCTGGAGCCAGAAACTCCTCACCTCCAGATTCGTCTTTACAGCCCCGATTTGTTTGGGTGGAGACCGATGACGGAACACAAAACGCAGGAACCTACTGCATTATGGCAATGCCTGCAAGATGCTAATTAATTGATGGTCCTCTTGTCTGACGCATGTCATGGCATGCATTACAAAGGTGAAGGTTATTCTTTGCCAGTGGGAGAAAGCACTTTGTCACACCACAGAACAACATGTCATCTAAATACTCTGATATATGTGCCATTGCTTTCACGCAAGGGCATATTTCATGTTGTGACAAGCTTGAGTTTTAATGGTGTATTGTTTTCGTGACATATCATTGCATACTGCTCATAGCTGTTAAATAAGAGAGAAAGGTGTTTCCTGTTGTGGACGTAGCGTTTCACACTAATAACCCAGCATCAACCTGGAGTGCCTTTGAACCAAACCAGCTCGTCTTGCTGTGGATGAATTCAACTCCCACGGGTGAAAGGTCTAATTGTGTCTCCATCGATTGCTTTTCAAGAGCAGCAGTGTCATTACTGACGTCTCACAAAAGCTAAGTGCGGCGTGGTGAGTGACACAATTTATCCCTGCACTGCGAAGACTGCACTTAGCAGGTATGGCCCAACCAACGATTGATTAGAGAAGGTGCAGCAGCGACCAACGAGCGCGTTCTGTCACGGAAACTTTTAGTCCACTTATTAGTCATATTCAGATGCACTCGCAGTGACCTTCGACCCTTTACTTTAAGTCATCTTCAGGCTCTCTCGCATAGTTATAAAACATTTAAATTCAATGGAATGCATGCAATCCATGGTTCAGCTTTTGTGTGCGTGTATCCATTTACCTGAGTCGCTTAACGCCACAGAAAACATTTAACAGCTGCCACATAGCGTGCTTGAACCTAACTGTGGCTAGCAGCTGTGTTCTGCAAGAAGGTGAAGCAAAGCAATATAACACTATAGGAATCATGAAGTCGCCAGGGAGAAGGTTGCGCTGTACATGCCTGCAAACCATGGATACGTTGAATGTCAACGTTCCTATTTGTATTCTGACAGAGCAATGACAATGCAATGATATTAAAACAAGCAATGCACAGAGCAAGTGACGTATTTATAAAGTTACTGCCGTTAATGAAAGTTACATGGTATAACAGCGAGTATACCAAGCGAGAAAGTCCACCAAAAACGTGTAGGTGGTGTTGGCGTCAAACAAACACAGAACTTTCACCCAGGAGACCGCTGTTTGTGTCCTGTGTGTTTATGCTTGTTATGTGTAGTAACGTAAGATAGTCCGTTAAAGGCGGATATTCATTTGCGCTAGTTACGTTGTTACAGTTGTTCGGCCTGAAAGTGGAGGCTATAAGGGGTCAGAAGGGTCAAGTTTAGACCATTTCTTTCTTTGAAAATGTGAGACAAAGTATCTCTTACTCCTCCCAACATGTTTCACCCCATTTCACACACACACACACACACACACACACACACACACACACACACACACACACACACACACACACACACACACACACACACACACACACACGTGCGGTCTCACTACCGCACCTGTGCGAGAAAGATACTATTTTGGCGAGATTTTTTTTTTTTCTCGCGGGAAAACTCCGCCCACACTTAGCAGGAGAGGGGAGAAACATATGAAAGGGTTGCTTGGGAGTCCTACCAACATTACACTCTGCAGATACATGCAACACAGCAGCTTACTGGAGGACAACATGAGCAACAGAAACAAAAGGATGACAGGCCTCGAGGCTCTGGAGCACATCCTTGATCACAACAGTGAAATAGAGGAGGATGTGTCTGAACATGAAGACCATCTTGAGGTCAATTCAGATTACAATGTTACTGATTATGAACCATCAGATGAGGAAACTGATATATCTGTTCCTCCAAGCGAGACATTTGTGTCAAAAAATTGTGAAATACAGTGTTCATCCTCACCCAACACACGTATACCGAAAATATTATAAAGACAGTGGCAACATGTATCAGCACAAAGCACACCGTGACGACATGTCACTCGTGTGCTGTGTAGACACACACACACACACACACACACACAGACACACACATACACCTCGTTCATTGTGTTCATATCTTGTTAATTTTTGTAAATGTCTGTTCCTTAACACTATAAGTAAACATGAGTACAGTTTAATTTCAATACAAATCCTCATGACTCATTTGGCTTGATTTTGAGTGAGCGGGTCAATATGACCCTGAACAGCAGAGGTGTCTCATCTCCATTTATCTACATCACCCCATGAAAAAAATAATGTTTCAAAATGTAAAAATAATTTAGAGAAAAATACATGTTATGATAGACTAATGCAATTTACATCTAGGTTTTTCCAATGTACCTAAAAAATTGTTTTAACATGTATTTTTCATTAAAACGAGTGAGTTACCCTCATTGAACTATGATCTATGGAGGGGTGAATAACTTCATTCCACTAAATACTGATTGAATTGTTAGTAAGGGTGTTGGTGATGAGGTACAAACTATATTTATTAGGATTTTTTGGTTTCTGACAACTTTTGGATGATTAAACCTGCACCGGGTCATATTGACACGCGAACATCATGGCTGTACCTAAGAAACGAACATAACAGAAGGGTTAACAGCTGCCACATAGCGTGCTTGAACCTAACTGTGGCATGCAGCTGTGTTCTGCAAGAAGGTGAAGCAAAGCAATATAACACTATAGGAATCATGAAGTCGCCAGGGAAAAGGTTGCACTGTACATGCCTGCAAACCATGGATACGTTGAATGTCAACGTTCCTATTTGTATTCTGACAGAGCAATGACAATGCAATGATATTAAAACAAGCAATGCACAGAGCAAGTGACGTATTTATAAAGTTACTGCCGTTAATGAAAGTTACATGGTATAACAGCGAGTATACCAAGAGAGAAAGTCCACCAAAAACGTGTAGGTGGTGTTGGCGTCAAACAAACACAGAACTTTCACCCTGGAGACCGCTGTTTGTGTCCTGTGTGTTTATGCTTGTTATGTGTAGTAACGCAAGATAGTCCGTTAAAGGCGGATATTCATTTGCGCTAGTTACGTTGTTATGGTTGTTCGGTTAGGTTGTTATTATTTGAACAGAAACAGTGATCTTTTTTCTGACCTTAACCAATAGTTTCGTTGCCTTGTTTAACGGCGGACAGCAGTGGCAGGAAGCAGTGGACAGCTGATGACAGCCATCCCTGTCACGCCGCTGCAAGTGCAACAAAAGGCCCCGCAACCGAGACGCCAATGAGAGTCATTTATGAATGTATTCCTCGCAAAACGTGTAGACGACGGAAATAAACACTTAACGAAACACAGTTCCTTCAGGTAGCTCATGCTAAAGGCTGCACCGAAGCAGCAAACACTGGAGGCCACTTTTAAAAGGAAAAGCAGAGATTACCTCGACACGGCGACAAGGCCAAAAAGATTACAGGGAGGGTTTGTCATTTTATACTGTTTATAAACTTTGATGCAGGCATTCGCTTTTCTTAATGCAATGCAGAGCCATTCAAAACTGTCAAGCATATATACATTGGATTGATGGAATAACTTTAATGTGCTTGAAGTGTGCACTGTGCAGCTGTATTATCGAGGAGAATAGAAGTATTGGATCAGAACTCGGCACATTCCATATCGAGTGACTTGGATCGGGATCACAGGCAAAAAAAATAATAATTTGATCAGGGCATCACTAGTTATTATCAATTCATCATCAGTTCAGTAAGTGTTGTAAATAATACAAAACTGGCTGCCCATATTTTTCATTAACCAGATGGCTCGAGGAAAACTGTTCAGAATTAATGTGCTGGCAATGTTCCATTTTAGCCACATCCCAAGAAAATGACTTTGTAATAGGATTTTATGCCCAAGGTGGCAATAAAATCTAATGAGGAACAACGGTCCATGAAAAACAAAACTCTTCATTTGCTAACAACATAACAATGCAAAGCTATAATATCCCATGTACTGTGATTGTACTAAATACTCCCTTTGTATCAATGATGTCAGGGTCTGTGTACACTGTCGTAAACTTCAAGTGGAGGCAGTTGAATCTGTTCATCAAACATCAAGGAGAATCACTGGAATCATGTCAGAAACCGATTGATAAAGTAGTTGCAAGTGTCATCTAAAGGGTCGTACCCACCTGAGACGACGCACGTTTCCTCACATGCCTCCAAGGTCTCGAAGTTATTGGCGTTTCCCCCGCAGCCTCCATATTCAAACAGCTCGCAGCGGCCCGTGTCGACATTGAAGAAGAATCGGTCCTTAATGGCCTTGCAAGGCCCTGGCTCGTCCTTCAGGGCGCACAGCTCATTGAAGATGAAGAGCTCGGGTTGAGCTCCATCTGTGGAGGTGGGATAGAAAGACAACACTTAGCACTCTGCTTCCTGTGGCGCTCGGTGAAAAGGATTTTTGTCTGTGTATGTGTGTTGGGGAAGAAATTAGGTCACGACATCAAACTCTAACCTCGGGCTTCGAGATAAGGTAAAGTTGCATGACTGTATACTTTCTTAAAGACTCCAGTGTGTGGTTTAACAGCTTACTGTTTTTAGATACTCTGTGGCAGATGGAAGCTGTGTGAGGGATTTGTTAACGGAAAATCGTGAGCTGTGTGACCTCACTTAACATTTAGACTGAAATATTAATAATTAAATATACAATATTGTAAAGCTAGAAGAGCCACTTTACTACTTTTTTTTTTTTTTAGAAAATAACTCACAATACAACTTCTGCTGAAGACACAAGCTTACAGGTGGGTTTTTTTGTACTGAGACTAAGGAACCACCAGGGAGAATCTAAATCCCCCCAGTACATAAAAGCAGATCCAGGCAGGTGGCAGCTGGTGGGAGAACAGTGAGTGAAAGCAGCAGCTATGTCACAGGATGCAGCACACAGCAACAGTTTGCACTGCAGCAGATCAAGCAGTGTGTTGCAGAGCTGTATGGTGAATATTCTGCTGGACAAAGACAGGGGCACCATTATCCATAATTGTCAAAAACAGATACAGTTGCGACCTGAATTAGCTCTGAATCGACTTCTCTACTGTCATTATTGTTCATAAAAGCTAGCCTGGTCCAATCCGGGATAGAGGTGACATTAGAGCTCTACTAACCACCGTTGCCGATGTCAAATCACTATCTCTGTGGGCTGTTGGGAAATGTCTTTCTCGGGCCTCATCCCTGCTGATTTTAAAACAGGTCTCTGTTATGCCTGCCTGTAGAGTTGCAGTTACTTCAAAACCCACAGAGAAAAGAGGAATCTCTGTCCAAAGGGATTTGCAGCTGGCCAAGGCTGGGGGACTGAATTGTTCACTATACAAGCACAGAGAGGAGAGCGACATAAAAGGGACGAAAAGGGAATGGTCGGAAATGAGGTTATAAGTTGAAATATCAATGTGGTCAGGTTTTTAGCCAGGCCTGTGGTGTGGCTCTATGGATCGTAGTAGTGCTCTGTCGGTCAATAGATACACCAATTTAGCTCAGACTGAATAGAATTTGTGCATATATGCATGTTCCCCAGAGGATGAATCCTATTGACTTTTCCTCTGACACTGTTATGGGGTTGGCATTTGTGGTTTTGAGAGAAACGTTTCAACAACTAATGGATGGATTGCAATGAAATGTGGTACAGATGTTCATGCCCCCCACAAGGTGTTCAGGCCAAACACAATCTTTTTTTTTGCGCGGCAAGATTACATGCAAGTTATTGCAAAGATGCAAATTTGTACCAGGCGACTCATCTGCATGAATTGAAGTGTTTAAACTTGAGATGAAAATTCGTGCAACGTTGTGTTGCGAAAGCCTATTAGCATTAACGTTCTCCTGATGTCACAGAGGATCAGAAATGGAGGACAAAGCCCTGCGACTCCACGTCAGTGCAGTACAGAGACAGAACAAAAAAAGTGAGGGATTGGAGAAAAGTGAGCGAAAAAGGCGATAGGATGACGTAGTTCTGAAAATATGTGTTCTTTACTTAACTTACTACCAACCAAGTTAGCACTAATGTTAGCATAAGCTGTAATGACATTTGCTGTTAAAAACAGCCATAGTCACGTCCGTAACGTTTTGCGAAACGTTTGGTTTTAAAACAACATCCGACTTTTGATGAATCCTTAATTAATAAGAAAACTTCAAATTTCAATTTGTCCAATAATTCGTTTTTTTTTGGTGATTAAAGAAATAACTTGTAAGTGCTCTCTGGTGGATGGAGAAACAATTTCTGAAATACCTCAAATAAACTTGGTCATTGCTGTCATATCATGAACACAGATATAATATATCTGCAAGAAGCGACATCCGCTGATTCATCAGTCTAGCTCTAGCACTTCGTGCTACTTTAATGTTAGCATGGTAACACACGCTCAACCAGGATGGTGAACATGATGAAAATAGTCATTGTTAGCATGTTGGCATTAGCATTTTGCTCAAAGCACCTCTTTGCCTAAGTACAGCCCCACAGAGCTGTTCTCTGGTGTGACTGGACATTTTATTAAATTCTCTTTCCAGTGAGGTACAAAGTTCTATCAAAACACATCATGTAACGGGAACCACCCTGCCTGACCAATCAGCACAGCAGTAAACAAACAGTCCCTCTGTCAGGCGAGGTAATGAGGCCAGCAGCTCAGCACTACAACCTGCCCTCCATAAAAACCTGTCCAACTTTAATTTATTTGGGACACCATTCAAATACTCCCAATCTCCTTCCCTCCACCTGGCCTGTGGTAATGCTATTGCATGTGGGAGGTTGTGTTCCCTGCAGAGACTTGTGATGTTTTTTATTTGCGTTCTTCTTGTTGTTTCTGATAAACAGGAGAAGATAGGGCCATCTAGCAGGGGAGAAATTACACAGCGCCACACAATCTATGTCTCCGTCTAGTAACCCCATTTAGGGTATGTAAGCATAGCACTGCACTGCTAAACCTCATTGCACAAACTTTACAGGGAAATTGATGTTTTTGCTCTCTTCTTTGTCATTGGATGCCTCAAGCTATCAGATTTGTTCCTTATGGGATAAGTACAAACATGGTACAGACTGCTGTTTTGTAAATCTAGTAACAAAGAATGTTCATTATGCCAGACTGTGGCCGCCCAAGGAGAGGGAAGAAAACTGCTTCCTCCTATTGATTGCTGGTTCCCTTGTGTGAGACAGACCAAAGTACAATAAGCAGTGTGATCTTCAATCACTCATGTCCAATATCCAGACAGAGGCATTGTCAGGCGGTCCAAAAGAAACTCATCCAAACAAAATGTTGAGAGACAACTTAAACTTTTTCTCTGAAAGGAAACTAGAAATGGTCCTTGAGAACACACGCAGATACCTGCAAACGTACACACACACATAGACACACGCTTGCACTCACTTGTTCATTTTTAAGAAAGAATACAGACTGCAGCTTACGATAGATGAACATACAATGGGCCCAAAACACTTCTTTGACAATAAAGAACACATTCAAATGAAGCCATCGCATGAACCACAGCACAACACATTGGTACGGATTGCGTGGGCGATCGGGAGCTCAGGCACCCATGGGCGATCATGAGCACCCATGGGAGAACCAGACCGTGAATTGTAACATTGTCCATTGAAGATCAATGGCGCAATAGACAACATGTTCTAACTTTGAGCTTTTGATACAGTACTTTATTTTGTATTACGTTTTGAACTACAGCCGGGAATGAACCCAAAAAAGTGCACAATATCTTACAAAATGAAGCAATAATGCAAATTTCACTGTTAAACTAAAAACTACACGCCTTTCAGCCCACCACTTTTCCTAAATGTGTGTTTTTTTATGTTTTCTGAAGCCTAGAGGGTACAATGAAAACCATTTTGCATTTATTCCTCTAACCTCCACCTGCTTTATCTTCTAATTTACTCTAAATGAGACCATCGTTTGGTAAATAAACGTCATGCGGTATTGAAGAAGACTTGAAAATAGCAATTGAGACCATAAACTCATGTTTGCAATGTGTATTACTGAGGTAATCAATCAAGTGAGAAGTCGGGTCATTTTCTCAGAGACTTCTATCAAATTGCATGAAAGGTCTCTCATCCAGGCTTTTAAAGGAAGGCTATTAATGTGAAAGACACCAGGAAATCAACACCAGGAATGTCGATCAGGGCTACGTCAAAGAAGAAATGTCTGAAATTAATTTGTAGTTATTGAGTTTGCAAAAACAAATCTGTTAAAATAGATAAATTCTGTAGTTTTATACTAAATTTACTATTTGAGCTGCTTTAGTGAGCCCCACCTCAGCTATTATAGGCTTCATAACACACAGATACTTGAGTTACAGTGTCATACTAACAGAGTTAGAAGAGCTCTGGGCTACAAACATTAAAACAAAAGGAATGAACGGAGTCTTGTTTGTTCCCAAGATCACGCTCTTGCAGGAAAACATTTGTGAGAAGATGACTTCAGGTATTTTTTTTAAATGATGAATTGTATAACTTTTTTGTTCATATGAGCTATAATGGGTGTTGCAGACTAGACATTGATATCAAACTGGGTTACAAAAACAAAACAATAGATTTTCACGCGCGGTACAACGGCTCTGAATGCAAACTTTTCTGAGCAATCCACAAATCCGTGCAAAGCTCCAAATCTGTCATCAGGAATCCTTAATGTTGCTGAACAAAAGGTAAATAAATATAGTCCTCCTAACACAATGCTTCAACAAAACCCTTGGAACTCAACCAACAAATCAGCCAGCTCC
Organism: Pholis gunnellus; assembly: GCF_910591455.1. Classification (NCBI taxonomy): domain Eukaryota; kingdom Metazoa; phylum Chordata; class Actinopteri; order Perciformes; family Pholidae; genus Pholis; species Pholis gunnellus. The sequence continues at coordinate 7,814,413 of NC_136539.1, forward strand.
GTAAATAGAGACCACGCTGAAAAGGAAGGCAGATTTTAGATGCATCAAATTTCCATTGGCAGCTCGTCTCCCGAGTATCACTGACGGGCTCAGTGCGGCCAAGATTTGCACACATACTCACACGTTTGGATAAAGATCTGAGTTGCTCAACATGCACTGTGCCAAGCACCTCTGTAATGCCAGAGATGGGCAGGTTGAGTCAGTTTGAGGACCAGTCCGAGCTTGTTTAATGTGCCAGAAGATTATCCTGCACCTCCATTTCTAGGTCTTTAGGCAAAGTGGACTTAGGTACAAACTGTACAGCAGCCATGGAGCAGCGAACAACAAAACATAGCCCATTATTGATGACTCAGCGAAAAACAAAACACCAGAAAGCACACAGAATGCCGCAGTGTTGACAGCTCCCACTGGTTCTGGCATCTGCAGCCTTAACTATATGACATTACACTCCACCAGAGACAATTGTAAAGTATGTTTTCTAAGGGGAATCCGTCTCATCATTTCCCCATGCTGTGTAATTGAGAAGGAAATAGTAGGAAAAGTAAAAAGGTATGCATAAAACTCAAAAGTGTTTGCTGACTATACCAAACTTTGTTCAGAGACCTTAGTATAAATAAGCAAAGAAAATAATGACAACAGTGGTGGGAAGTGAGAAGAAAATAGTGCATGTGACAAGAATACATTCTAACGTGTACTCATCATTAAAGTACAAAACGTAATTTCCAGGATACAATTCACAGATGGCTACCTAGAGTACAGGTATTCATTGTGTCTGATTAGGTGCTTATATACAGCGCGATAATTACAGAAAAATATTTTCCATTTCTCTTCAAATAACTGGCAGAGCACAGCACTAACAAATCTGTGACAACAACAACTCTTTTAGACATTTGTCATGTGCATCTGTGTCCCAATCCACATGGTGATGATGATGAATTTGGAAATATTTCTGTACAATAACAACGTATAAATGCAAACACTAAATTAAGGCTTTTAAACTGGTCATGTCCACCAGGTGCCACCTCAAATCTTAATCTAAATGTGTTGAATAATTCTCTACAATCAAAGCAAAAGGACAAAGGAATCTATCAATGGTTATGGAAAACAAATAAATGCATTTTGTTATGCTCCAAATTTGTATGTAAATATTGTGGAGGTGTTAATGGGGTGGGGCCTATGTGTATAAATATATGTGTAGGACCAAGCAAATCCAAGAGAAACTAATTTGGCTCCATTGCTTCAAAGTTACACAAACTGAAAACGAAACCTCGACAATGAAGGCAATAAGGACCTGGAACTGTTAATCATTTTGTTTTATTGTTGTTACTTGGCTGTGAACTCACTTATTCCTTGTTCCAAGTTAGTCACCACTGTTGAAGGTATTGTCTTTAGTGACTCACTTGGCTGAATGGGTCATGAAGCGATGGGTACAAATTCCATTAAACAGAAGTGATGTTGGGTTGCAACACTTTGGTCAGTGCAGTATGCGTGTGCTTTGGTGAAAGAACCAAAAGGGTGCATCAACTGTGGAGTAGATAGGCCTGCAATGTAAGAAATACAGTCAGTGTTTATCGGAGCCTTGCCCTGAGACCAGCGGACAAAGGGCTGAGGGTGAGTCACAGCCCGTCCCAAGATTTGAACAAATGAGGCTACGCTCATTGAATTTATGTGTGTTACTCTCATAGAAGTACCTCCAAATGGATGACTTTACTGGGCCTGAGAACACAACATGTTTGCTTGTTTCTTCATGGAAAATGTGAAAATAGAAGGGGGCTTTTAGTAAATTTAAGGACTAAAACCGAAGATGCTCTCTTTGAATTGAGAAAATACAATGCCATAGAGGTCTATAGAGTGGGCGTATCAATTTAAAAGCCTTAATGTTGCCAGCTAGTTTCTATCTGTTGGAAAGCAGGTAAACAAGGCAGGAACCAATACATTATTCTGTGTTGCTTTTTCACGCTCACATCATTTCTTACAGCTTGTCAACACTCTGTTAATTATAGTCGTATGTTATAATCAAAGTTGTGGCTCTTGAAAATGTAGGAAATTGCACTCTTTGAAATTGTGATTTCAGCTCGACTAATGCAGATTTTATAAGAGTTGGTGAACGAAGGAGGATCAATGTTATGTTATTATTTTTGATTGGCTTCCTGCACAATATATTTATTTAAATTTTAAAATTGAAACTTGAATTTTGTTTTCATTTTAAAGAGTCACTGGACCATAACGCTGTCACAATAACTAATCTTGTTGGATGCTATTTTGTCCCAGAAATAATTGCAATAAACAATGTTATTGTAATTTTATGACCATTTCATGACGCTGATATAATGATAATAAAATAGCATTAGGATGTGAGAACACCATTGAAAAGAGCAATACACTTTTAATTCTTAAAGATATTCCGAGATTAGAATTGGAATATTAAAAAAAAAAAAGTCCTATATAAATAAAAGGCAAATCAAATAAAACCACAAAATTGAGGCTTAGGCACTGTCAACAAAAATGCACAATGTCTGTAGTTCTATAATGGGTGGGAAACTACTGTTTATTCTGGCATCATGTTGGTGTGTTTGTGACATTCCCATGTAAACAAAAAAACAGAAGTGGGAATATCAAGGTTATGTCCATATATTGTAAGATAAGTTAACGTAAAAATGATTGAGGTCACACATATTAGTACGATAAGTTAATGATATAGTAATCATTGTGACGGCCTACTTGACGACGTATTGATATTATAATAAGAGGCTCTGTCAAACAGTATGAAATGCAAGATCAATCAAGTGTGAAGATATATATTTAATGTAAATTCCTCCGAGGCTACTATCAGCAAAAAAAAAGTGGTGGATCAGCTCGATAACAGTCTGAAAAAGACGGTGGGCAGGCAATCTAAAAAGAAACAATGATTCTGAAGATCATCTCAAATGCATCTCATTAAGGCAATAGACGTTGGCCTTTCAGCAGCCATAGAGAGATGACCCCGATCCAGCAGCAATCTTGCAAACAGACAGAGCACTTCCTTCAGTGTGTCATGATTAGAGATCAAAGTGGGCTTCAAGGACCTTCTAAAGCACTTTCTCTTGCAGATCAAAGGAATCCCACTGAAACACGTTTCTGCCTCCAGGAGAAATCGGTTGCCATTTCGACAAACAGTAACATCTTTGAGAGCTCACGTTGTGTGGTTGGGAAACAAGACTGGGGGCTACCCTGAAGGCTGAGTGAGTAGTGAACCTATTTGTGTTTGGCCAGCAACAGGCCTGGTCCTGTATAGCTCGGTACACAGAGCATAGCACGAACTCTGCCAGGTTTGATTGTTGCTGGAGACGCCCAAGTGGAAAAACTTTACACTCACATGAAAGATCAATGTAAATGTGATGTCTTTTAGCCCACAGATCCATGTACAAGCCTTACTATACAAATGTAATGCGGTTTTTGCTGAAAAGATGGAAACCAACCCTCTTGTTCTAACTAGTAGCACAGCAAGGAAACCTGCTGAATTATCTAAAAGGCTTGTGAGAGCCCTGCATTTTTAATCAGAGCCTGCGTGTTGGTATGGCAGGTGTTGAGGGAGGAGGGATGCAATGAGCGAGTTAATTGTCGCTCTGTAATTCGATAGCTTTTGTAGCCCCATTTGTTCCTGCCAAGCCAGATTTTAACATTCATCTCAACTTTTCCACCCACAGTCTCAGATTGTCTTTTGTCTCGCTCTTTCAAACGGGAGACTCTGGACGGATAAACAAAACAAAAATCAAACTTTCTGTCTGCTTTTTCATGGCTTTAACTCCCTTCTCTCTATATCTAGCAGCTGTTTTAATCAAGCGACTTTTCTCTGATGGCAGCTCAGTGGCGTAAATCTCCACGCTCTCCCTCAGCAATGGCATTATCTTTTCCTGGGAATATCCAAGTTGAGCCGCTACCTGCCGTTTCTCACTTGGTCTCAATAACGCAACAATAGCAGGAACCAGAAATCCGTCTCCCTTCGGTGATTCCGCCAAATCCACGTTCTGACATTTGCAAAGTCTGAGCGCCGGCGAACCGAACAATCCCACTCAATGCCAATTAGAGTCCGTCTCGTCTGGTTCTCTGCCAATCAATGCGACAAAGTGTGTTAACTGGGCAGCACTCTAGTGGGGGTGTATATAATTAGATGAACTGCAGGTTGGGGACATATATCCTTCATCCGGTCATGCCTTTGGTAAAAAAAAAAAGAATAATCAAGCACGCCTAGGAGCAAAATTGTGTGTGGCCGCTTCTCAGTCCAGAAGGAGCATATGGCAAACAATGATGTGGGTATAAGTTTGCCATACGTTGCACAAGCCTGTAGGGTAGATACTACCAAGGCACCATCTGCCAATTTGAGGCAGTCCCAATTACAAAACACTCAGTGAATTATTTATCACATCGCTTGCAATAAAAAACACAAGAGTCATGAGAATGGAGGTGTTCAAACCAGTGATAGAAAATGTTCAAGACAGGAACAAATGTATTGTTTTCAATACAAAGAGCAAAGACATATTCGAATGTCATTACATTAAACAGAGGCCAAGAACTGTGACTTTAATTAAGAGGATTGTAATATAACATCAAATCCCCCTACATATTTTAAAATGGGGAACGCAGCAATGTGTGAGCTGCTTATTTGTAAGTGAATCACAGTAAAGTTGATACGTTTCCCAAATTTGATATCAGGATTTAATTTTAACTTTAATTTTTTCAGTGTAGTATAATTTTTAAATAGGAGATGTACATTTTGTTGGTAAAACTAATAGGGGACACATTTTGCAAAGTAGGCCAGTAGAACGTTCTATCATAATGCCGGTCCCACGAAAGCCAGATCCATTTTTAAATGGCACAAAGGAGAGAAGAAAGAGTAGAGGAAAAAGCCACAATGGGATTCAGTCCCGGGGAGGCTGCATAGTAAAGGGGGGCAGAATTTCTAACCATTTCTTTAAACACATCGGCAGTAAAATCTATGATGGTTTCTGAAATGTGTCTTTTCTGTTTTCTCGTCAATGAAGCTTCTGCTGGTGAATATATCGGGTTATTTAATTATATACCGGCAGCTGCTCAGGTTTCTGTGCCGTGCTCACGAACTGTACCAGATCATTGACTTCTTTCAGATCTTTAAATATGTGAGCCTTAATTTAAGTTCCTTGTGAATTTAAATAGCTCAGTTTAGAACTAAACCAGAGATGCGCAGACAATCTCACGTGCCGATTTCCTGCATGTAATCAGAGCATGGAGTGAAGGAACACGCAGGCTCACAAAATGGGGGACCAGCCAAGCATTGCAGGTAGCTCCTTGTCGTTGTGCCATCAGCAGCTACCTCAACGGTCACGCACTCTGATTCTCTCCAAGAGATCAGACATAAGATGAGGTGGGAACACACAGGTTTGTTTGCAAAACAGGCAGCCACAGAACAAATGTAACTGGCAACCAGTCACATCTCACATCTTCTGAGTATTTGATGTAAATGATTGTGAATGGCTGCTTATTGTTCTTTTCGGTTTATTTATTTCAGCTGCTGCAAGAGCCTGTTAGACAGTGAAGCTTGTGTGAAACAGAAAGTAATTGTCTTTTAAGGCTAATTTGTTAGTACGTTGTACACAATGTAAAAGGGTGCTCCGTTCCGCTCTGATTCTGACATTATTTATTGTCCCCTTGGGGATAATCTTACATTGGGCACCATGCGACTGAAGATGAGCTCTAATTAGAAGCCCTGCAAGTAAATATACAACATTTACACATTATCAACACAATGAATACGTATATGAGGCTGTAAAGACAACCTCAAGTACATTCTCAAGTGGCAGTAAAGACATACTGCACAACGCCTGAGGCCAACAGCACATTATAATTTGCTTTAATGAAGCTTGACTACCATTGCTATATATGAGTATTGGTCTGTTTGTGTGGCTCTAATCTTTATCCGTACCTACACAATCCAACTTTTTTTCTCTCATTCATATTGGCTATAGTAGGTTTGACCCACAAAATACATAATGTACAAGGAAGGTGCAATTCGAAAAAGGCACGTCCGCCAGAAAAAATCTCATTGCTTTCTTCAGGGTTTCATTCGATCATCGAAACATGAATTTTAAAACATCCATACTGCTGTCTTTGCAATAATGTGATATTGTGTTATCCCATTGCAATATCATGAATACTAACTACTCCCTATCTGCACTATGCCACCTTTGAGTTATTTGCTGTCAGAAAATTTAAAAAGAGAAGTAAACACTTTAGCGAGGGAATAATTCCCACAGCAGAACGCCACACCGCAGGTTTCTGAACAACCACTGAGAGCGTTCGACATATGGGAATAATAACTTCTCATATTGGACATCACAAGTCGGGAATTTGTTATTTAGTCCAGCCTGAGTAGACAAGCTAAAACCCATTTTTCTAAACACATCTTCCATACCCCCACACACAATGAAGCTGTTATGTGTCGGATATTGAATTGACCTTTGAGGACTCTACAGGCTGCAGCAATGAACATTTGTGTCTTAGTCTCCTCTCCTTTGACGCGGATGCGATTACGCAGATGAATCAATAGGGCGGACAGAAGGCGAGAGCCAGTGGCTCATTCCCCGTCTATGCAAATGTCACCCTCGACTGATTGTACCGTAGATTCACTCTTTGATTAGATGAGAGGATCAATACAGCGGCCTTTTTCTGCAATGCCGGTAATCATTCAAACAGTACAAATGAGAAAAAAGGGGACGTTTCTGTGTCAGTAATTGGTGAGCTTTAGTGAAACTGAAAGTTTGAGTGCATGCTTTCCTGAGAGGGATTACGCCTGCTTTGTGTACAAATCAACAGCACCTTTTTCTGTTCTGTCTGATGTGGTCACTTTGTCCCTGTCTTGTCTCAACAAAAGAATATAAGCAGAACACACTGCAGCACGACTGCAAATTAATCATTTTGGTTTGTTTTCTATTTCGTCTGGTACATTTTCTTGTTGCGCAAATTAAAGCGGACCATATAAAAAAAAATGTGATCTGCACTGATCTACTGTATGCACGGATCCCTTCTCCTCCAGTTATAAACGTCTGTATTTGGGGACTTTATTTAGCACATTCTGTATGTGGCCCAGATGTAAAGCAAACATCGCACTTCTGCTATTATCTGGGATACTAAATATTCCACTTGCTGAGAAACACAGATATGGCCATATCCTGCTCTTATTATTACTCAAACATCTCAGTATGCAATTGCAAATACCACATTTCTAATAATAAAATGTTGATTGTATTTGTCTATGCTTCTTTCTCACAGTCTGAGAGATTATATTACCACTATAATAGTTGTGTCACACAATTTTAGACTCATAGCCGTGTATTTCTGTAAATGGTGGAAAACTGTACAAGAAAGAACTTGTTGACGTGGTTTTCATCTGTCCTCCTATCTTTTGCTTTGTTGAACCCTGTTTGTGTTCATCTGTTTAATGGTCTTGTTGTGCGGCTGATGCTACCACCATGACGAAGGCAAGGCAGCTGAAAAACATTTTAGCGAATAAGACACGGCGTACCGGAGGAGAGTTGCGCAACCTGTTTTTATTTCTAAGGATTTGCATTGAACCTGACACACGGCTCTGCACCTGCACGAAGTTAGGAAAACGTCGGGCTGAAAATAAAGCGAGGCAGATCCAAACACATGATCCAACTACACACAGCCCTGACAGCAGAAATCTTCACTTTACAAGTTGATATTGACTCAACTTCAACTACACTTTTGTTGAGCAGCTTTGGAGTGCAAAAGTAATCTCAACCGCAATAAAAAAAAAACGCCCACCTTGTCTGAACTGGCACAGAGTGAAGACGAAGTGATCACTCTTTTATCCTGTAGTCTATCTGAGTGCTACCTCAACAAGTTCAGACTTAACCTCTTTCTTTTATTCCCCAAACCTTTTGTTCACGCCACTGACACCAGTTGCTATGGTTGAGTGCAAAGCTTACAATTAGTCTCCACACCTTCTCATGAAGAGCGGTAGGCTCTTTCTTTGTTGGACTATCAAGAAATATTGGGGTGAATTTCTGACTTAGACTTGACTGGTTTGAAATATTGACTTGAAATATTGCTTTGCCATTTCGTTTTATGCCTTGCAAAATATATTTGAAATAAAATGACACAATAACACAAGCAATCACACAACATTAAATGTCGCATTTTAAATAGTCTGTTTGCATTTACGGCGAGTGATTTAGTGTAGAAAAATTCCTATCTCGGACAAGTTCAGCGTCCTGTGAGATGCATCACTTCCTGGAACTTAAATAAAGCTTGCAATTATCGTCAGCACGACTCATACAGGAAATGTTATTATAGCCTTATCAGTCTGCAGATGACCAGTTGGAAACTTTTTTTTCCAGGCTCAGAAAGGATACCACTCTCTTTTTAGACAAACCAAAAGGAGTGAGTCATGAAGGCATGAATAGGACAAGACTGCATCCCTAATAAGGGTCAGTGTCGGTGTCATTCACCCCCCGCCCAATATGCAAAATATGTATCCAATTATCTGTCAACATTCAACAGATTAAAGCTTCCTGTGAGCTACAGAAAGACACTAATAATATATCCCCAGCTGTCTCCACACACAATGCCCTGACAGACACAACACTCTGTGCACACAGACAGATCAGGGGACATTTACACTAAACGGCTCTGCAAATATTCTGCATCACCAAAACCAGAAAGTATGGAAATTGAACAACTACCACAACCATAAGGTGGTTTTGAAATGAGTTTCAGAGACATTGCAGGAGTCTGTTTAAAAAATGACTTGCCTGGGAACCAGACGAATCTTCGAGGGAGCTTGTTTGCTCTGGCCGATGTGTCTCTCTGCTTTGGACAAGATTCCATTGACCTAAGACAGGCCGGGCCAATCACAACCAATTATCTAACATGGGGGCGCGTTTGAGATTAAGACCGTAGAGATAGGAGCTGTTGAGGCAGTTTCGAAAACAACAACATGATGGCTCCAGCTGATATGGAAGAGAGCTGAACTGGACGGTATATTTTCTGCAAGAAGTACAATTACATGCACTTAATTAAAGGCGAACTAAGCCCATTTTCTAATTTCATGCATGTTATTCCAATGGTTTAAGATTGTCCAAAAATATGAGTAAGCAGGAACCACTCTCTTCCAAATCCCAAATCTAAAGTGTTAAAACTGAAATCTGTGATGTCATCAAGTACAAAGTGTGGAAGTGCTCCGTAGACAATGCATTGGGAAAGATCTTACAGATGTTGCAAAGAGCATCCGGGGGAATGCTGAGTATATGGTTGCATTTTCTGTTTCAGAACTGAGAACACGACAACAGAATAAAGCTCACGTGGGTATAAAAGAGAAAGGAAGCATTCTGTGGGTCAACAAAATCAGTCTCCCGTTCTTTGGAGCAGCTCCAGACTTTATCCTTGATGACATCCCAAGTTTAAGACTTAGCTCACGTTCACAAATATTGGTTGAACTTTCCAAGGACCGCTTTAAAGCTTTTCTTGAGAAGAAATATATTTGTCGTACTTTTCCGTCACTCAGGCTTTATTTTTTCCCCCACCTGCTTTGCGCCCGGTCCCGCTCTTAGGTGCCGTGATTGACCACGTACACGGCAGACGAGGTCACCGGTCGCTCAGTGCTACGTCCCATTTTTGATGACTCGTTGGTAAAGCCCCTTGGAAAGTGGAAATCGAGGTTCCAGACCAATTTTCCTCTGAGATTTGGTCTGACCATGTCAGGCTAGTAAATTACGCCTCACTTCCCATGCAGATAAATAACAACCATTGGTTTGGTTTGATTCCGACACAAACATTTCATTTTCAAACTATTTTTTATCCATTTTGGTCCAGTATATCATGATCAGCGGATTGCCAGTGAGCTGTCCTATCTTCTCCAGCCGGTGAAGCAAATAACATGACAGAGAGATTTCTCGGTTGTTGGTTTTGGAAATGAATCTGATCTCAGACTGCCCTCAGTTCTGAGGCTGCCCTGCTGTAGCTGCGAAAGGCAAAGCTAACTTAACCATCCTGTCAAGTTAGTGGAGAAATGACCAAGGAGACAGTTCTTCTCCCTAAATATAGAGCTGAGGAAGTATCCTTTGCCAATTTATACAGGCGGCAGTGCACAGGACACAGATTAAAGTGTGGCCCGTGCTCCACCGAGTGTATTTGTTATCGAAACTGCGGCGTCAACCTCGAGAGGAAAGACATTTTCTCACACAGGAATACATATCTTCACCTTATTGCAATGGAGTCGGCCATATACAGTATATGGAAGTACAATACTAATGATTCATAGGTTAGACACTCAAAAACAATTTTGCTGGAGCAAAGTCTTTTGGTCGAGCATCTGATGAATCACGTGCGAATGCTGTGTGTTGTGTTATCGTCTATTGTTGCTGACAGTACACTAACTCAGTATTTGTATTTTTGTCTTTGTTGCATTACGGCAGGATTCTCCCAATTTCACAAGGTTACGCGCGAATCGCCGGGTCACGAGATTACACGGACATCCATCTTGTCAGCCTTCAAGTAATGTGTTTGTGTCTGAAACCACAATGATTCTGACCAATCAGCGCACCTGTGAGGAGCTACCGGCAGCTAGGGGAGTGGTTTAGGTGTGTGTGGCTGGTGTCCAATCACCAGTCAAGTATTTTTCGAAAGTGCCTGCCCATTTCCAAACGGTTTTCAATGACGGTTCTCAGATGGTTCTTTCGTAACACACCAAGTGGCGCGTAAGGTTACATTAAACCAACTCACGCCCAGAAAACACAGTCAACTAGCGCTCTAAACTAGCATTCCTGTTGTCATGTTATACAACAAGGTGTCCTTTATATTTTTACTCTACAACAAATGACAAAGCAAATCATTTTGAACTCTACACTCTGTGTGTCTCTAGTTGTTTGAAATGAACTAGGTGTTCCCTGTCAATTAGATGACATAATGTGGGAGTCATAATGACTTTATGACTCCCACTCAGCTGTGGGGCTTATTCAGGTGAGTACTAATATACAGTATCAGTGCATATATTCGGAATCAACTACATGGGAATATACACTGTGTATTCACTGCAATTTACTGAGACAGTGAGAGGCAATGACAGAGACAACAAAAACAAGATGTAACCAGACAACCAATGTACTAGCTGGAGGCGTCAAAGCGAGAGGAATTCAACCCTTCGCCTCTGAGAAGTATGGTAACCTACAGTGACGCTGTGTAGGGACAAACTGGAAATGTCGATGCTGGGCCACATGCGCAATGGGATTTAAAAAAAGTCTGTTTTTCCATTTAAAAACAATGTCACAAACTTGAGAGTCTACTTAGATGTGGGCAGTAATGGTCAGGGAGCAGACGAAACATTTGAAAACCCTGTCATTAATGGTCACGGGATGTGCAGTGGAGCAGCAAAGATTACATGTTTCTTGCTGTTATTATGATTCACACTACTGATTTCCACAATTGGCCATCGTTACTTAATCCACGCAGTCAATTAAAAGCACCACAAAAAGCAGGGCTCCTTAAAATTCTTCTGACAAAACAGACCTGCTCCAACTATTCAGTGTATGAAGAAAATAGTCTACAAGAGGTCCTTTAAGAGATTGAATGCTGGGCTGTTTTTTGGATCAAGTCCGAGTCACAAGGTCTAAAGAAGGCAAATCTGAATCATGTCTCAAGTCTTTAGAGGACAGGTCAAGTTTCGAGTCTTTAGAGAGCAAGTCTAAGTCATGGCTCAAGTATTTAGAGAGAAAGTTCAAGTCATTTCCAACTAAGAAATTATTGAATAAGTTTCCATGACAAAAAATATATAAATATAAATGAAAAAATGGAAAAAAAGACTCAAAAAATATTGCTCACTGAAGCTCAAGATTGAACTCAATTAGAAAGTGGAAGTGGGTGCGTTCGTGTATAACCAGAAAACAGACAAGAGAGTAATGAACCGCATGATTCAGAGAAGATTTTATACCGTTTGGTTTATTAACAGTCCGCATTATAATGCTGGTGTCACCCCCTGAAAGAGCTGCTGCTTCCGCTGCAGTAAAATAGCTTAAAGGTGAGATTCATGTTGAGACAAAAAAAACACTTTTTCTCATTAAAAACAAAACAACCAAAGGCCTGTGTACTAGTAAGTGCAGAACACATTAGCTGACACCTCATTGGCTAAGCAGAGAAGTGTCTTCACTTTCCAGTTGTAGGTGTATTCATCTAATGGACTCAAAATAGTTTTTAGTGACAGTTTAGGCGAGCACTTTTCTGAAGTCTACTCCTTACTGCGATGTTAATTAAGATGGCACATGCAACACAGTTTCCTCTCATCCTATGGCCTGAGGCGTCCTAATAAAAAGGCCACTTCAAACAGCAAGTGAGCATCTAATTAAATTTCTCCACGAATTAATGAGACACAATGTTTACTCCTCCGTGAGACGATTAGTGAAGCTACTAAGACTGTGCACCCATGATACTGATGTTTAGTTTCAAAGGGGCTTGGTGAGACCCTTATTGTTTCACCTCTCAAGAGCATCTAAATGATATGCAAATAGTAAAAGTAAAAAGCTAATGTTCCCCCGTTGGACAAAACCTTGTCGAAGGTCCCTGTAATGTAAGTAGCTCAGATTGCCTCTCTGTATTTACCTATAGCTTGTATTGTCGTATCTCTGATGGGTGCAATGTATAATTGCCAAATGGTAATGCATTTTTGTTATACTTCCTGGAGGCCCAATTTTTATTTTGGAATATTTAAACACATATTTGTCCGTATGTGCTTTAAGGGTTAAAACAGTACACACGAGTTGTTTGCAAATGTCAACTATCAATAAATGTCAGCTGATATGTTAAATGCTTGGTCAAAGGCTATGAGAATATGAAATCCTGTTATGAATAAAGCTCAAATACATTTCAATTTAAAGATATGCGTGCAAGATACATATGCAAAACACGTGACGCTTGCTCTTATAACACAATGGCACTGTACTGTAGCATAATGTAATATTCATCATTACCTCAAGGTGCAGTAAAAATCTATCTGCAAAACCAATTATTTGCTGTTCCATATAGGATAAGCACACCCCGTCCAGTTGTCTTTTATAATGGAAAATCAACTGATGCTTAAGGGACTAATAGACAAAACAATCAATAACAACAATCAATTTGTTGCTATTCTTGTCATGATCAGAGTTTGAAGAAGTCGACCACTGGGCACAACTATCAAAAACACAGTTGTTTATGTTAATTGTTTGGCCAATGAGGCTGTCCTCAGTAATGCACTATAATTCGTGGTGTACTATAAAAAACAACAAACCCTGCATCGGGAGGAGGTCAAGGTGGATGCACTAGACTTTCACCCTGGAGACTGCTCTTTGCTAACTTATTTGTGACGTAAGTTCTGTACTTAAGTAGCTCCACTTACATAGTTCATTTAACCCAGACCTAGATCTTTTCTTTAACCATACCGAGTAGTTTCGTGGCCCAAACCGGGTCTGCACTTACACCTATTTAAATATATTAGTATCAGGCTCAAAAACAAAATCCAGCATAGATATATTTGTTGTTACTGTATATTAAGATTTAGAATTTACGGACTCCAGACTATGTTATTATGGGAGTACAAACATAATACCATTTGTCACCAACACACAACAAGAAAATAATGTCAGCCAGCAGGAAGAAAGCAATACATGTATTATTGTTCTTTAAGAGGGCAAGTCATTTTGAGTAAACAGAGGCCCATGTTATTGACATTTCCAACTAAATAGAGCCAATCTTTGCCATTACGTCAACACTCAAAACTCTGAGCCTTAAGCAAAATACAAAGTCCAGTCATGTTGTTATCGGCTGAGGAATGTCTTTAAAATTAGATGATATCTTTTACTTAGTAACAGAGAAAATGTCTTGCTTTTATATCCTCCCACCTCGACTATAGCAGCGCCTTGTTGAACTCTACGGAAGTGCTCCAAATTGTAAAAAATCCAGCAGCCAAAATATGGACCCGAACAAAGTGTTTCTAACACTTCACGCCAAATTTGCCTTCACTGCGCTGGCTTTCAATCTCTTTTAGATGTCACTTTTAAAGTACTATCAAACACATATAAGGCTTTGTGTTGTCTGGCATCTGCGTGTATCACTGTGTGGCATTTATTCTGTGGTGCTTTGATGAATAGTATTCTAGATACTCTAATATTCCATAAGAAGTGGTTGTTTTTTGTGATTCTGGACAAAGTGATATACTTGTGTGCGGATCTTTTGTCCCCCCCCCCCCCCCCCCCCCCTCTGGCAGTTAAAGTAATTACCATATGGGAGTTAAGTTTCTAGGCTAGATTTAAGTTTTTTTTTTTTAAAGGCACAGGAAGACTAAAAGAGAGCTCCTTGGGGCGGGGGAGATATGGTGATCTCACCTGCAACCAAACGTGCGCCAGTGGGGGAACGTCGACACAGACGGCAGACACCACAACTACCGTACACAGCCAATTACAGAGAGCTTTCCCTGGCGGCGTTAGGCTTAATCAGCATTGTGTGAACTTGATTTGCAAGGGCTTGAACGTAACGGACGTTCATATTTATACAAAAACACAACAGGATACATACAAAATGCAAAGTTAGTGAGAAGAACTAGGGGAGTGAAAGGGGGCCAACAGCTCAATTTTGCCCCAAGGCCCACTAGAGGGTTAATACAGCCCTGGCTAAAAAGACCCCAAAGTAACAAAGCATGAAGGGCTATCCAATCTTTGTTAGTTCGTAATGCACCTTAAAAAAACTAAATGTTAATGCTATCACTAAAATATAATTTGTAACAACTAAGGAGATTTGACATAAATATAAGAAAAGGCTTGGACATTGATGAGTGTGAGTATGTCACATTTTCTTTCCATAAGAAGGTTCGTAGCCTTCATGCTTTGCTGCAAATGCTGCTCATAGACTGTAAGCGTTGGAAATGACGCATAAAACCGCCTGCACAGTATGTCACCGAAAGATAAGAAAGACAGACATTGACATTAAGGCGATACAGCGTAAGTTCATCCCCAAACCTCTTAACTGCAGACGGACACGTCTGACCTACCACAGCTGGAATGACCTTTCTGGACTTTTCTGTAAACTGCATCGCATTAATTAGTGAAGCCAGGCCAGCTCAACATTTGCTCTCAGGGATGGAGGAGTGCAGTTTCCCTTCCACTTTGGATCAGACCTGCCTCCGCTCAGACCTTTCTCAGCTTGTTGGCATCCAATCCCAACAGCCTCATTACCGCCTGGAAGGCTGTTGCGACATGACAGGACGGGAGAAGGTGCCAGGGCGGTTCAGGTGTGGGTCGTGGCCGGTAAGAGAACTGCTGTCGGTGTGGACTTTGGCCTGGCTTGACGTCACATCTCTCCCCTCACGATTAATGACTTAGAAAGGCCTCTAACAGATCAAAACAAGCTCAGGGGTGCGTCAACGGCGGTGTCGATACGCAGCAGGATTTCAGTCAAAGCATAGCTTGTGGACCGTGTGTGTGTGTGTGTGTGTGTGTGTGTGTGTGTGTGTGAGAGTGAGTGTGTGTGTGTATGGTTGACCACTCTTTTAGCAACACTGGCAGAGTAGAGATGCTATTTTACAAGTGTTAGCCAGTTTAACGAGTCATTTTGAGGCACACATATTCCGTTTGAAAACGAGATTGCGCTTCAATTTTGAAAGGCAAACATGATAAAAAACAATAAATATTAAAGCAACATTAAATCGAGGACAACACGTACTACAAGAAAAAAACACTAAATGCAAAGCCCAAACAAGAATGAACCGAAGCCAGGGCATACAGAACGTGTAAACAAACTTTAGACTCCACTTTACGCACGACTTTCGTGACTAAAAAGCTCCCTTGCGCTGTCTTGCAACAGCTCACGCGAACTGTAAACACGTCGAGCACAGTTGAAATAATGTATCTACACATATACGTCTGTTTCCTTCAATCGTCTTACCTTCTGTGTGTCTTCTGCAAGACCCAAAGCGGGCGACGAAGGAGAGCGACACGGCGCACAAAATCCACCACTTGTTGGACAGAGTCATGCTATTGTTCATGTGGCGCTGGTCCGCGCTGAATGTAAAGTTAAGAGGAGCACTTTATCAACTTGTAGCGCTGAAGTTGTGAGCGTGCGCGTGTGTGTGGGCGCGTCCTTCCGTCTGATAACAGTAGATTCTTCGGGTACTACGGAATTGAAATTGCAAGTAATTTCCTGGAGGGTGATACACTTCAGGAAATAAAATATTCCCCATGACTCATAACTTTTACTGAGGAATTAAAAGAAAACCAATGAGGATTTTTTTTTTCTTTCTTTATTATTCATGGCACGTTATCATATTACCCCAAATAAAGAGTATGACATAAATACTTTAATAAAAGGACTGTGGGCAATGAGATCTCAGCAGAACACCTTTGTTCAGCACACAAACAATCTCTCTCTCCCTCTCTCTGTCGCTCCCTCTCTCTGTCGCTCTCTCTGTCTGTTGGGAGCAGATGAGCTGTAGCAAGCCGAGAACCGAGGCTGCATCTTTTCAACCCCCTTACAACACTTTAATTCACTCCAATTCATCTTGCAGTGATGAGAAATTATACTTCTGAAGCCCAGACTCAGAGCTCTGTCCGTTTCATTCAGGAAGTTCGTACCTGAGTTATGGCCTTTGGAGAGGTTTTGAAACCCCCTTTTCAACTCCTCTAGTGACACATACTGCAATTGAGCTTCGAGCCGGCACATACACGCTGAAATGGCTGCGCCTTGTACTTTCAGAACTTCAATACATTCATTACACTGTGTTAAATGCCGCACAATGCACAGTAACAAACTATGTTGGCTGCACTGTGCCAAGGCAGGAGAGTTCAGACACAGTTGGGGGTCGCCCAGAATGAAAATGATTGCTTTTTGAATGTCATGCAAGGCACTCTGGTGGAATCTATCCTTATCCGAGTCAGAGTTTGAATGTTGGGTGTCGTCTACTGAACAGATTGTGAAATACAATAAAATGTGCTAAGCTGATTTTCAGATGAAAGCAGAGGCAATGACGTTAAATCCACAGTTCAACTGGAATACTTCACTTGTTAGAGACTCAAGGCCACAAGCTGTAACACAAAATATCACAGTGTCTGTGTGAAGAGATAAACTGCACACAGCTCATTTCGTAACCAGGACCAGCTGGCAGGCAACCAGCAGAGACTCCCAAGAAGTAAACGGTCCCAGCAATGAAATAGTTTGGAACATAACCCCGTGAAAAGTTGAATTGTCATTGTTACATTTCGGTCTGGTTTGGTACAAAATAAACAATATAACCTATAATGTGTGAAGTGAGCTTTATGGACAGAGCGGGCCATCTGCTTCCCCCTGTTTCAAATTGCTGTGCTAAGCTAAGTCAGCCAGCAGTTGGCCAAAAGTGAGTCTGTCGCCCACAATGTCACACTATTCCTGTAAGCATCCAATGATATTTCGGACTAAAGCTTCCAACTTTTATTGCAACAGACTGTTGAACGCCCTTTCCTGTTTCAACGTGACAATTTACCATTTGGTGCTGGTTCAAACTTTATTCATTCAGTTCAGTACAAAACCAGGCAGATATGAGCTCTGGGAACAAGCTTCTACTCTCAGAAGCCTCCAAACTACACAAAAGTGAACGCGTCATGATCTCTTCTGTGGCTTTCGCATTCTTGCATCAAGCTTCAAGCCACAAAGTTACATACTGTAGAGGAAAACAGCACAGAGTCACTAATTTGGACTGAAAATAATGATACAATGTCGTGATTAACGCTTAGGGATTCAGTAGATCAGTAGATCCAACTTGCTTTCAAAGAAAGTGAAAGATATCACAAATCCAAATTGTTCCTAAACTGATGTCAACCCTTGAAAACTGTGTGTGTGCTCTCCTCAGATGGTGCCACAGTTGCCAAGACAAGCTCTCTTTCTGGAGCAAGGGTTAGCCGGGAAAAGTTAATATTTGTTTTGTCTCCATGTAGGGCTGCTGCTGCGGTGTCATCAAGACAGCCTCCTAAACCCCCGACTGCTCTCGTAGCGCTCATAAACCTCCGGCAGCAGTAGACAGTGGTCATACTGGTCAGCTCCCAGGAGTGCCTGTGTGGAACATTACAAGTGTGATGCAGAGAACGGAATTGAGCAAGGATGCTCCCTCCACCTTCCTTTGGCAAATAAAGGTTTGGAAAGACAATAGTAAAAAGATAAAATAGTGATATGTCTCTCGAAATGTCACTAAGATAACCGACTGGGATACGTGGAGATGTTATTAACTGCATGAGTCAGTTACATCACGTAAGTCCACCCTGAGTAAACGATGACGATTTGATTTTGCATGGGCCAATATCTTCCTGACAAACGCTTTTCTTGACAAGCACTGTGTCATCGTTATAGGAGGTGTCATATTCTGAGGTGCAGCTTGCTGTATTGTCGAAGGAGAACCGGGATTTCTGGAACAACCTCACCTACTTCCAAGTTGCACGTAGAAAGGAAATTGGAAATCTGAAGGGGATTAGTCTGTTTTATTCAAATAGATTTAAAGCACGGTTCCAAACAGCAGCTGTCTGCTGTGAAGGACCTCCAGCTTAAGTAGCAATTTGATTTTAATGGCAACATTCACTGAGAGTATGATCGTGTGAATTCATATCGTTTTGCCAAAGGTATATTATGTATAAATATTTAATTCCACAATAACAGCTCTAACTGGCAAGACCTTTTCCAAAACCGCATGGAGAAACAGATTACATGCTGGAGCCTCAATCCATGAAGACCATCTCCGTGAGTCCCCACCAAAATGGCTCTCCCACTTCCCACTTCCAGAACCTCACATCATCAAGACCGCACTGCCAGAAGGTTTCTGGTACCACAACTGGCCGCTTAAGAAATGTGAGGACCCACAATGAGAACCACGCCAGGAGGACCGATGATGATGGTGGTGCTCATTTATGACTAACCCGCTGGAAAATATCAGCATTTTCTGTTTAAGCATTTTTCAGCTCATACTTTTGGTTTTACGGCCCACAACTTTAGTGTTTGGTTCAGTCACTGGTCTTAACAACCTTGTTTTCAGTGGCAACAGCTGTTTTTAGCAAACAATCGTAAAAAAAACAACTGTACACTACTGAAAGAAACGGCTTTGAGACACAGCATTTGCCTCTGGAGTTAGTGGAGACCAACACAGAGCTAAAAGGAGAGTGAATATTGGACTTTTTCCACTTTGTCAGAGACATTGGCTCAAAAGTAATGCTAATGTTGGATCATGGACATATTATGTCAATGTTAACAGCTTGTAGTGCTGTCCCCAAGTGGCCAAAAACTGAATTAATTAAGGTTAAATCTACATCAACCATAATGCCATCAATACATTATTTCCCGAAACTTAAACTAGCGGCTTTAGTTGCCTATGTCTTTAACCAAATTCACAATCAACATTGTGTCTAATATGTTTAAGGAAAGTGTAGCTCAACCATGGTTATGTTTCTCCCAAAATGCATTTCACTCTCTCAAATTAGCATCATAATTGCGCTGACGCTGCTCAGTAGAGCTCGACTGGTGGCTTATTTTGGATTACCTTCATATCCTAACTGAGAAGGTACAGTAGTTATTGTCTTTGCCACTTTAACTTAAGTGTATCATGGTATAATAGTAGAAGATGTATGGCAAACAAATGTTAAGATGTCTGTCTGAATGTGGTGGAATAGTAAGAATTGACATGAAATAATAAAACTCACTTTGAAGATTCCTGGAACCAAATAAACCACACAAGCTGAAGTGAACCGTTGCCAGATTTGTTCTAGTTTTGAGAAAAATTAGCATTGGAGGCTGGAAATTGCACTGAATCACTTGTACCACACCAGTCCACAGCCTTGGCACCCTCTCAGTGTGTGCATGCTTGGTCGTACATTCGTGGGATGTCAGTGGACAAGAATGTGCTTGTCTGTGAGACTAATCGGGCAGCACTATTACTCACTCCGTTCAGGGAAACTGTGCCTATGTGCCCCCCCCCCCCCCCCCCCCCACACCTTCTGCACGGAAAGTCCTCGAGTGAGAGAAAGTCAAAGTCACATGGTCAAATCCGCAGCAACGCTTTGATGGAATTTCCTGCGTGCTGATTTTCCCACGATATCATGGCCTCAATATTTCTCGCTTGAAACAATGTGCTGTAGGAGAAGACTCCTGACACTTTGGCTTATAGCAGAAGACGTGATGTCATTTGTCTGGCCTCCCGGCAACTTCAGAGATGAATGCGGGTCCTTAATTTTTTATGTCTTTGGAGGGAAAATAAAATATGTATTGGAAATACAGAGGCCAAAATTATCAATTTTTTTTTTTTTGTATTTTATTTTACGTAACTGGTCATTTATCGTAAAATCCCAAACACATGACACATAGACATCAACTGTGAGGAAAATACTGCAGCAGTAACATTCCGCTGCTTATCACTTAGGACACTGGTTCCCAACCCCCAGGTTGGGACCCCTCAAGGGGTCACAAGATAAATCTGAAGGGTCTCAAGATTATTATCAAGTTAAGAAAGGAGAAAAAAAAGCGTGCTTTTTCTGGCTTTTTTTTTAAATCGTTGCTTTGCTTGTGGAATTCAGGAGTTTCCACCACCACCAGGCCCATTAAACGACTACAATGAACTATCTAAGAAGGAAACATCACTCTTATATAGATATAAGCAACTTGGTAGCAGGTGGCTTGACAATAAAAGTCAAAATGGTTGAGAACCAGGGCTTTAGGAGATGACATCAACATGTCCACATCTGGAGTTCTAAACCGTCACAGCTATTACTTTCTTTTCCAACGGGTGGTGCAGGTTAGCATGAAACCTGGACAGGCAATGACCAAACATCTCCCCCTTGTGGAGAATCATCAAGCTGCTAAATGTGTAGTGTGGGCTTGTGAGGTAATGAAAGAGTTGTCCCGTTCCTACAATTTCTTTCATCTAAAAAGTCAGTAACAACTAATTTCCTCATTCCATACATTCATGCAACGCTATCAGAAGTACACCCGGTTGCCGGGCGTCTGTAGGTTTTGGTGGGTTAAAGTCTCAAGTCTTCAAAGCCATCATTCTCCGTCCTATATTGCAGCTCTCCCCAAAAGACTTGGATTAAGCCCTGCTTAAGACCACTTCATTCTGTCATACCCTGTTTGGCTCAGATAACACTTGCCGTGCCTTAGCTCCATTAGAAATCCTCTACTGGAGCCCGACATGTCTCAAGTTATAATGAAAAGAAGTTTAAAAATAGCCGAATAACGTTGGTGGGACAAATCAATACGAGCGATTAAGCAAGGCAAGTAATGAAGCTTTTTGTTTTGAGCCGAGGGCTTTCCATGCGATTTATTGTGTTATTACTTTGCCACATTCATAAAAGTTCAAATTCAATACGCCGCTGCTTTTATTCAGTTAAACAAAGAAGCGAACAATTAAAATGACACTCCACGGTGAGTTAATCATCAAATCAATAATTAATTTAATGAGTCAGTAGAAGTTGTCGTCAGACAAAAGGACGGTCCTGTAGGTGGTGGGTGAGAGAGCAGATACTGGAATACAGGCCTGCAATGTGGGTCTGAGCATGATTCACTCTTACAACACCTGCTGGCTTTTATGTGAAATTCCCCTTCTGGATTCTGTTACCACCTGGTGCACTTCATTGTCTGTCACAGCATAAGCGTAGTAACTTCTTACGAGCCGGTGAGTAAGGAAATTCTATTTCAAAGACACTTCATTGGCATGAAACTTTCAGGAACATATATAAATATATATATATATATATATTTACATGTCTTTCACAGCTGGCTGCCATTTGAAACTTGGAATCGGTTGACAACACTGACGGAGGTTTGTACAAAAGCTGTCACCTGGGGCTGAAAAACAAGCTGCTGTTGCTCTGGTATCAAGAGGAAATAACACAACACCATACTGTACATTGCTGTTTATCGCCTTGTACAGCTCTTCCCATGGGCACCGGGTAAACCAAGGTTGCATTCACTTAGAGTCTCAGTTAAATATATGAGACACTTTAATTGCATCTCCCCCGGATGATGTTTCATTTTCCATCAGAAGAAAGAAAACATATGATATTAAATGTTACACTTCTTAATATATAAAAAAGCTGATCTCTATGTCACAAGGCAGGGCAGTAAAATATGAAACTGCACTGATGGATAAGCACCCGTTAATTGGATTTTCTTTCTCCTGTGCGATTAACATTTAAGTTATGCAAGTGAGAGCAAGGAAAATCAAACATCATTAAGTTTAAGATCATCATTGCTATCGACTGTCACAGTAATACTAATGCAGCCACCGTATTGTGATAGCGCATTATTGATAAGCAGTTTGCAAGGGCTTATTGGACAAGTTATTCAAAGCCACACACAAAAGATAGTGAGTTAGATCAAGTTTCACCTTTTTTGTCTGACAAACCCACACAAACATCAGATAAACACCACTTGTCAAAATGTGTTCATCGAAATTCACAAAATACTAGTGCTTGAAGTGAAAAGATAAGTACTTCCAGTACTCCCCTTTTCATGTCGGTGTGTGTATCGGCCGATATCAACAATCTCTTGCTACTTATTCCTATTTAATTCATTGTTTTTTAAAGCATGCTGGACTGTGTCAGCTGTGATGTCATTGTCTCATTGTCAAAAAGTGCGTCCCTATGTTTTCTGTAGCCTTCATTATCGCTCTATAATATATTATAGTATGCCTAAAGCCTGGAATCAACACCAGCCGGCCAGACAGACAGACAGGCGTGCATGCAGAGCTGAAACGATTTTGATGAAAAGTTATGAAGTTATCAACAAGGTTTGATAAAGTACAGCATTTTTTTTTTTTTTAATCTGGCTTACACTTTAATAGTCAATGTTTAAGTTGGTTCTACAACTTGGAGTGAACCTTTACTTATCCATTATCTATAGTTATCTATTTAAACTGTTTATTAGCTATGTTTATCCATTACTTTTAGCTTATTACGTTTATCTGTTAAGTTTTAGCTAGTTACGGTTATCTGTTACATTACATTACATTACAGTCATTTAGCAGACGCTTTTATCCAAAGCGACTTACAATAAGTGTATTCAACATAGGTTACTTTTAGCTAGTTCCGGTTATCCGTTAAGTTTTAGCTTGTTACGTTTGTCTGTTACTTTTAGCTCATTTCGTTTATCTAATTCTAGCTACCTATTTAGATGGTGTTGCAAAGTACACAGTTTGGTGGCAGTCATGCTGACACAGAATCACACCATTTCGGATGGTTCTGTTTTGATGGATATTTTCCTCCTATACTGTATTACAATACTATACTTTATATATATTTTTTTACATTACATTACAGTCATTTAGCAGACGCTTTTATCCAAAGCGACTTACAATAAGTGTATTCAACATAGGTATTCAAGAGAACTACTAGTCACCAGAAGTCATAAGTACATCTCCTTTACCATATCATAACATGTTTTGTTATAGTTCATCCACTCCACAATCTTTTCTCATACTACATGGGCTTTGCGGTAGTATCACTGCTCTAAATCCTTTCACCATGTGCACATTTTGTGAAAGCATCCAGACCTAGTTTAAGAAAGGATGAAAATACATATCTCTCTCAGCATGAATAGGTTAAATTGCATGCACACATTAAAGGAAAAGTCCACTGGAACTTGATTAAAATGGATTTACATACTAGGCTAATGTCAAAGCCTAAGGAGCCTAAGGGGATTTCCAATTCACACAATGACTTCATACAGAAATAGGAGTAAAGAATTTGCTCTTTAATTAAAGTCCTTGTATCCCAAGTTATTAGTATCTGATTGTGGTTATAGGGCCAAAAAATAACTTGGAGATTGAAAATCAGGCATAACAAAGGCACTCATGAAGTCTGTACATTTTACGCTTATTGTAAGTTTTAAGATGACACTGCAGTCTCACTTTGAAGAGATTGTTCTTTCGAAAGCAAAGTCAGTAAGCTTTGTAGTCAGATTACTGACAAAAACAAGTTCACACAACCACACACACACACACACACACTGACACAAACACACTATTGCTGTTTATTTTGTGCTTGCAGCTATCTACTCTGAAAAAAGAAATATATCTTTTTGCTAATGTTTTTATCCTGGGAGACTGAGAAAACCTCATCGACGCAGCGTCTTGAGATCAAAAATAAAGCTACATTTCAGGAACTTTACATTTATTTCGATTAAGACTTTCCTCATACTCTGTTGTTAATTAACCAGTGTAATATAGTTGGACTACAAAGAAAAAAATATTTTCTTTTGACTCCAGGTCTGTTAATAACTCCATAACTTGGTTTTGGATTCATTTTCCATCAAACCACTCTTAACTATCTCCCTGTAGCGGTAGCTGCAACAGCTGTTGAGTGTATGCTGCCAGTATCCAAGAATTTTGTCGCAATTCAATGATCGCAGCACATAAAAACAATGTCATAAAGTGCATTCACCTGTACTTCTTTGAATATAAATCAGACCTTGTAAAATGCATAATGGCTAAACTTAGTTTCCCTGTCAGCCAGTCCTTCTGCTTCACATGAGAATGCCTGAGAGGGAACATTAACCAGTCTGCCTTTTCAGTCACGGAGGAGCTGAAGAGAAGGCTATGCTGAAATAATTACATTAGCTAAGCTAAAATTAGAGGCCATGCTCTCAACAGATTTTAACAAATGGCAGCGATATCCCTTTGCAAGCTATTCTCCCCCGCCCCACAAATGCTACGCTCCCGCTAAAGTGATGCAATCACATCATGCAACGCAAAGCCAACTCTCTAAAAACCCATTTTAATCATCATCTACCGTCTAAGCTGTGTCTGCATGGATCCGAAGCTCGGAGATGAAATGGGCTGTCACCCATCTGCTGGATAGATTTATACCATGAATAAAAAAAGTTAATTATCATTATGCATACCGTTTACTTTGGGGGTATTCTCAGCTATCGCACAGTGATAGCATAGATTTGAACTACTGGTGGCTTCAGTGAGAGCTGCACCATTAACTGTGGCAAACTGTGTATCACACCTCGCCATTGGCCAAGGTGTCTGGAAATGTCAGTAAGAGGGACACTGTGCAGAACAATGCTCCCCGCTTCCTGTATGTGTTGCATAGTTGAAGCCGGACATCTCTGAAAACCTTTTCCATGTCTTATACTGAAAGGTGATAAGTTTGAAATTCAGAGCATTAACATAGAAGCAAACAACGATTTGCTATGTAAAATATCATGGAGTACACTTTTTAAACAGATGTTAATATGAGCACAAAACGTGTCAGTAGCCAACATGTTAATGTGACTATATAAGGACCAGGAATGTTGTGTTATTCTTTACACAAATGATGTGTTTAGAGTTTTAACACAAGATTCCAACTTTCTGCTCCATAGAGACCAATGTTAAATCTGACCACTCATTTCTCAAAGAAAGCAGACGGTACCAGTTTTGTATATTGCGCCGGAGCTCACATTTTTAACACCACCAACATAAAAAACACATCATCGCGTTCGGCAGAGTCTTATCTTTCTCACGGTATCCTTATTTTGGCACTCAGACTCCTGCTTTTTGTTAAAAGGAGGCAGGAGTTTTGTTCAAAATCACTGTTTACTGTAACGTTTATTAATCAGTCTGCTTCTAACACCAGGTGCGTCCTCACCATGGCAACCAGTTACACACACGCACGCTCTCTCTCTACACACACACACGACTTGGAGATATTCAGTCAAAGGCATTTTTAGACCTCCTGTCTGTCTGTCTGTCTGTCTGCCTCTCTGTCTCACTCACTCAGTCAGTACATATAACTGTCTGTCTGCCTGTCTTACTCACTCAGTCAGTACATAAAACTGTCTGTATTAACGTTAGCTAAATTACATTAACATTAGTTAACTTAGCTAACAGCTATCCAGTCAATTTACATTGGTTAAAGATAGGTTCAACTTTTAGTAGCCACAAACTCATGAGCAACCGTTTGGTAGAGGCCTGTATTTAAAAAACTGTGGGGTCTATTGGAAATTTCTTTTGGGATTGTGTTTATAACTGCCCCAAAGATAGTTTGTTTTTTGAATGTTTAGTTTTTAGAGAACGAAACTGTGGACAGTCGGCACATTGATTGTTTTATATCAGTAGATTTTGCCGAGGGTTTTTGTGAAAAGTTGTTCCGTTTAAAGTTAAAGTGTTTGAGTTGCTGGATCTGAGGACGCCAGTGCTGACAGGACAGGACGGTTGGTGTTTTTTTTCGACGAGGACTTCACAGCCGTTCCCGTTACCGTCACCTCCGTTTGTGAACGTGTTTTTCAATTTTGGACTACAAAACTCTTTTTTGTTTTCCCTCAAAGACTGAACTGTTGAGTTTTTAGACTTTCGTGGATTTTGCTCGGCTGAGGATCAGGACGCGGGAGTCATCACCGCACCCGAGCCTACAGGCCTGCAACGTTTATTATTTTCATGAGTGAGTGAGTGTGTGTGTGCCCATTGGTTTAGAGTTAAGGATTGTGTTTATACACTGAGTCTGCTGTAGTGTGTTATTGTTGTTTTGTTTTCCTGTTCCCCGAAAGGGTTAATATTATTTGAACATTTTTTAAAAACAAAAACGCAGTAAACTTGTATTCCTTTTTCATCCCCAAAAACGTGTCTGTGGTCAGTTATTTAATTTAATGCTAAGTTTAACAGTTTATTTGTTTATTCAGAGGGTAATTTAAATATCACCCGAATCAGGTAAACCTTCGAGGTAGCTACCTTAAGATTTCAAACTCAAACACCCCATCCCTCCAGTGTAAAGGGTAACCTATAGGTCTACTCTCTATAGAGTGAAGGGGTGCTACACAAAGATTTCACATTTCATTTTTTGTTGGGACAGTTAACATTATCCATGATTGTCACTATATCTAATTTATTAATTAGGCCTTACCATACTGGTGATATGATACTGTACTGCATTATATAGACAAATGAAATAATGGGAAATTAATTCTTCACAGTATTCATAGCAGTCAATATTTAAATTGCAAAAAGTTGTTTCAGGAGCAAAATCACCATATAAATTGAGGTATCCCGTAAAACAGTGACTTTGGATCAATAACAGTCTGCAGGACACAGACAACTGTCAACCACCTAACATGACTATCACTCCCTCCCTCTGCTGCTGATCTGAACAGATTCACTGCTATCTGCTGCTGGTAGAGGGAGGTGAGATGGTCTGGGGGGGGGAGCATTGCAGTTGTTGTGGTCTTTCCAGACATGTTATACATAACCTTTAGGGAAAAGTGAGGAGGGTGCATTTCATCACAGACTTAAAGAAAGCACGCAGTCGCCGAAGGAACGGGCGTGCACGTCTGAAATTAGGTTTTAGACTCCTTGATTACACGTATGCGTTCAACAGTTAAAACAGCTGTGGCTGTGTCAATATATCCGCTCGTGACGGAGTTAGGGCAGGCCAACGAACGTCACCTCTGTCAAAATACGTTTTGTTTGTGAAATACTATCTTTAATACAACGGGGATAGCACTCACTGTAACGTGTTTTCAGGTCGGCGAGTCACTATAACGTGTCCACGGAGTTTCACCACCTTCCCCGCCGTGGTGCGCGAGCCAAGCCCCCACCCTCGGGAAAAAACATGTCCGCCACAGACCCTCTGATGTGACGTCATCCGGTTGCCATGGGAATGTTTGCATAGTTTGCGTATGTGCTTCGAAGACATCAAAGGCAGTGATGTCACAAAGAATGCCGGGATGTCACCAGCGTCTGGTTCTTTTATTTCATAGCACAATGTTTACTGGACAGAGCACGTTACATAACAGAGCAAGTTACACGACAGAGGAAGTTACACAACAAAAATACAAGGATATGTCTCACTTTAAAGAATACGCACAGCTCCCCAACCTCTTAATAACTGGCCGAGGGCTCTGCCAGGTGGAGGGTTTTAGTAAGATGCCGCACCAGGACGACAGAAAACCTCTTGACGAAAAGGCACTAGGTACCCCTGCAAAAAGGAGCAGTCGTCCTGTTAACGGCGTCTACATGTCACATAAGACAATCCAACACGCCACAAAGGACGACAAACGACACCAAACCGGACCGCTAAAAGACGCTGTTGATGCAGGCAATTTAAAGATGTTGGTGAGAGATATCGACCTCACAAAATATAACAGTGCACCCCGTATTGAAAATAATCAACGGCAAGAGGGAGCCAAAAAACTGAACAAGCTGCAGCCAACTTATATAGGGCACAATATTTCTACACAGGAAGCACTTGCAGGAAAGGAGTACTTGGAGGACTCCAGTTACTGTGATCAATTTACTGGAGAAAAACTACCCTATTTCAGCACAGCTAACACCAGGTTAGTCAGGCAGAAGCTGGAAAGCAACAAGGTGCAGATACCTTATGTAGAGAACAGCAAGGTTGATCTCTTGCCGACCCGCTTTCCGTCTATTTCTACAAAGGGAGCACTTGCAGGAAAACACTCTGTCCCTGCTGGGGTGGGCAGTGTGGAGGACTCCAGCTACTGTGATCAATTTACTGGAGAAAAACTACCCTATTTCAGCACAGCTAAAACCAGGTTAGTCAGAAAGAAGCTGGAAAACAACAAGTTGCAGCTAGCTCATGTAGAGAACAGCCAGGTTGATCTCCCGCCGATCCACTGTCCGTCTGGAGCACTTGCAGGAAAACACTGTCCCTGCTGAGGTGGGCAGTGTCCCTGATAGGGTGGAGGGCTCTGGCTACCGCGATCAATTTACCAGAGAAAAACTACCCTATTTCAGCACAGCTAAAACCAGGTTAGTCAGGCAGAAGCTGGAAAGCAACAAGTTGCAGCTAGCTCATGTAGAGAAGAGCAAGGTTGATCTGCCGAACCGCTTTCCGTCTATTTCTACAAAGGGAGCACTTGCGGGAAAACACTCTGTCCCTGCTGGGGTGGGCACGGTCCCTGATAGGGTGGAGGACTCCGGCTACCGCGCTCAACCTAATGGAGAACAACTACTCCATTTCAGCACAGATCAAACCAGGTTAGTCAGACAGAAGCTGGAACGCAACAAGTTGCAGATACCTTATTAGAAGAGCAAGGTTGTCGAACCGCTTTCCGTCTATTTCTACCACCATTGGTGATTAGCACTGATGCCTTACAGCCAGGTATTGGTTACCTTGCGGTGTGGGGTTTGTATTCTTTTTCAGGACACCATTGGTGATTAGCACTGATGCCTTACAGCTAGGTATTGGTTACCTTGCGGTGTGGGGTTTGTATTCTTTTTCAGGACACCATTGGTGATTAGCACTGATGCCTTACAGCCAGGTATTGGTTACCTTGCGGTGTGGGGTTTGTATTCTTTTTCAGGACACCAGTTTTACAAGATTACATTTCAAAACAAATTTATAATTTACCTTCACCCAATAGCTTTTAGACATCATGACGTAACTCAAAGAAACCTCTGTACGTTAGCTGTTAGCTCTGTTACTTAACCAAGAAGGAGTGTGCTGCCAAACAGCCTACAGTAACTAGCTCTCCTGCCAATTTAAACATTGTTATTTGATCACAAGGTAGCATTATCTTGGAAATCTTCTATCGCCCCAGAGACAATGGGACGCCGTTAGCCTCCAGCCCTGAGCCCTGCTACCTGTTTTTCTTTCTCTCATGTATTTATTTTTTCTTCATCCAAACACACGAACATCATACACAAATACAAAAGCTAGGCCTGTCAGACAGCAAAAAAATTAAATAACAATACAAAATAGAACACATAGAACAAGGAAAAAACAGTTGAAAAGTTTGGAGACGGACCCTGGGTCTTTTGCCTGTCCAAATATATCTAGATAACATCTTGTCCCATTCATTAAATTGGTTTTGGTTAATCTCTTTTGGTAGAGGTTGAAATAGATAAAGTAGTTTGGGCAGTATATTCATTTTAATAGATTCAATCCTCGCAGTGAAATTTAGGAAAGGGATTCAGTTCCATCTTGCTAGGGCTGCAACAACGAATCGATAAAATCGATAAAAATCGATTATTAAAAGAGTTGGCAAAGGATTTCATTATCGATTCGTTGTGTTGCGCGATTATTACGCCACTCAACAAGTCGCAGAGATGTTTGAGTGTTCAAAGCAAGCCCGGTCGCCTGAATACCGCAGCTAGGAATAGTGGAATAGGACTCCGGTTCTGTAGCTGACACTGACCGGCGTATAAACGTTGCCATGACAACACCGGAAGTTGATTTACGTAATTTGTATTATTTTTAGTTTATTTCTGCAATTATAATACATTACATTTACTGCCATTTTGGGTACCTTGTGTTAAACTCGTAACCATTTTGCCGTTGTTTTACTTGTGATAGACGAGCTTTTGTTTTCGTAACGTGACCATTAAACCGGAAGTTAAGCGGAGCTCAGAAAGATGAGAAATGGCGGGAGAAAACAGCGAACTTTTTCTTCCCCGTGTTATTCTACTGCTGGTTTACCAGGCGAACACGGTCAAGTTTATTCAGTTAACTCATTAAAGTACTGTTATACTTGTAGGTGATGAGAGACAGAGTATTTGTTTCTTTGTTGTTTGTACATGAAGCTGTTTTGTGTCTTCTAGTTTTCCCAGTGTTCCATGAGAGGACAATAATAAACGTGAACATCAGTAAGAAGCGTGGACTCTTTTATGACCAGTGTGGTTACAGGTTGTATTTTGTGGGTTTTTCTCTGAACTGGGGCCATGATTAAGAGGGACGGCCGGGGGAAACCTCACCTGGCCCGGACACGGAAAGGATTGACAGATTGATAGCTCTTTCTCGATTCAGCAGGAACGCAACAAGGTGCAGCTACCTTATGTAGAGAAGAGCAAGGTTGATCTCCTGCCAACCCGCTGTCCGTCTATTTCCACATAGAAGCACCAGGACGACCCTGTCCCTCAATGCCCAAATAATTCCCTCTCAATCACTGTCCCCTCTTTCAAATGTCTTCTCATACTGCGGGTGGTGGTGCGATTTGTCTGGTTAATTCCGATAACGAACGAGACCCCGGCATGCTAACTAGTTACGCGGCCCCGTGCGGTCGGTGTCCAGAGGGACAAATGGCGGGAGAAAACAGCGAACTTTTTCTTCCCCGTGTTATTCTACTGATGGTTTACCAGGCGAACACGGTCAAGTTTATTCAGTTAACTCATTAAAGTACTGTTATACTTGTAGGTGATGAGAGACAGAGTATTTGTTTCTTTGTTGTTTGTACATGAAGCTGTTTTGTGTCTTCTAGTTTTCCCAGTGTTCCATGAGAGGACAATAATAAACGTGAACATCAGTAAGAAGCGTGGACTCTTTTATGACCAGTGTGGTTACAGGTTGTATTTTGTGGGTTTTTCTCTGAACTGGGGCCATGATTAAGAGGGACGGCCGGGGGAAACCTCACCTGGCCCGGACACGGAAAGGATTGACAGATTGATAGCTCTTTCTCGATTCAGCAGGAACGCAACAAGGTGCAGCTACCTTATGTAGAGAAGAGCAAGGTTGATCTCCTGCCAACCCGCTGTCCGTCTATTTCCACATAGAAGCACCAGGACGACCCTGTCCCTCAATGCCCAAATAATTCCCTCTCAATCACTGTCCCCTCTTTCAAATGTCTTCTCATACTGCGGGTGGTGGTGCGATTTGTCTGGTTAATTCCGATAACGAACGAGACCCCGGCATGCTAACTAGTTACGCGGCCCCGTGCGGTCGGTGTCCAGAGGGACAAATGGCGGGAGAAAACAGCGAACTTTTTCTTCCCCGTGTTATTCTACTGATGGTTTACCAGGCGAACACGGTCAAGTTTATTCAGTTAACTCATTAAAGTACTGTTATACTTGTAGGTGATGAGAGACAGAGTATTTGTTTCTTTGTTGTTTGTACATGAAGCTGTTTTGTGTCTTCTAGTTTTCCCAGTGTTCCATGAGAGGACAATAATAAACGTGAACATCAGTAAGAAGCGTGGACTCTTTTATGACCAGTGTGGTTACAGGTTGTATTTTGTGGGTTTTTCTCTGAACTGGGGCCATGATTAAGAGGGACGGCCGGGGGAAACCTCACCTGGCCCGGACACGGAAAGGATTGACAGATTGATAGCTCTTTCTCGATTCAGCAGGAACGCAACAAGGTGCAGCTACCTTATGTAGAGAAGAGCAAGGTTGATCTCCTGCCAACCCGCTGTCCGTCTATTTCCACATAGAAGCACCAGGACGACCCTGTCCCTCAATGCCCAAATAATTCCCTCTCAATCACTGTCCCCTCTTTCAAATGTCTTCTCATACTGCGGGTGGTGGTGCGATTTGTCTGGTTAATTCCGATAACGAACGAGACCCCGGCATGCTAACTAGTTACGCGGCCCCGTGCGGTCGGTGTCCAGAGGGACAAATGGCGGGAGAAAACAGCGAACTTTTTCTTCCCCGTGTTATTCTACTGATGGTTTACCAGGCGAACACGGTCAAGTTTATTCAGTTAACTCATTAAAGTACTGTTATACTTGTAGGTGATGAGAGACAGAGTATTTGTTTCTTTGTTGTTTGTACATGAAGCTGTTTTGTGTCTTCTAGTTTTCCCAGTGTTCCATGAGAGGACAATAATAAACGTGAACATCAGTAAGAAGCGTGGACTCTTTTATGACCAGTGTGGTTACAGGTTGTATTTTGTGGGTTTTTCTCTGAACTGGGGCCATGATTAAGAGGGACGGCCGGGGGAAACCTCACCTGGCCCGGACACGGAAAGGATTGACAGATTGATAGCTCTTTCTCGATTCAGCAGGAACGCAACAAGGTGCAGCTACCTTATGTAGAGAAGAGCAAGGTTGATCTCCTGCCAACCCGCTGTCCGTCTATTTCCACATAGAAGCACCAGGACGACCCTGTCCCTCAATGCCCAAATAATTCCCTCTCAATCACTGTCCCCTCTTTCAAATGTCTTCTCATACTGCGGGTGGTGGTGCGATTTGTCTGGTTAATTCCGATAACGAACGAGACCCCGGCATGCTAACTAGTTACGCGGCCCCGTGCGGTCGGTGTCCAGAGGGACAAATGGCGGGAGAAAACAGCGAACTTTTTCTTCCCCGTGTTATTCTACTGATGGTTTACCAGGCGAACACGGTCAAGTTTATTCAGTTAACTCATTAAAGTACTGTTATACTTGTAGGTGATGAGAGACAGAGTATTTGTTTCTTTGTTGTTTGTACATGAAGCTGTTTTGTGTCTTCTAGTTTTCCCAGTGTTCCATGAGAGGACAATAATAAACGTGAACATCAGTAAGAAGCGTGGACTCTTTTATGACCAGTGTGGTTACAGGTTGTATTTTGTGGGTTTTTCTCTGAACTGGGGCCATGATTAAGAGGGACGGCCGGGGGAAACCTCACCTGGCCCGGACACGGAAAGGATTGACAGATTGATAGCTCTTTCTCGATTCAGCAGGAACGCAACAAGATGCAGCTACCTTATGTAGAGAAGAGCAAGGTTGATCTCCTGCCAACCCGCTGTCCGTCTATTTCCACATAGAAGCACCAGGACGACCCTGTCCCTCAATGCCCAAATAATTCCCTCTCAATCACTGTCCCCTCTTTCAAATGTCTTCTCATACTGCGGGTGGTGGTGCGATTTGTCTGGTTAATTCCGATAACGAACGAGACCCCGGCATGCTAACTAGTTACGCGGCCCCGTGCGGTCGGTGTCCAGAGGGACAAATGGCGGGAGAAAACAGCGAACTTTTTCTTCCCCGTGTTATTCTACTGATGGTTTACCAGGCGAACACGGTCAAGTTTATTCAGTTAACTCATTAAAGTACTGTTATACTTGTAGGTGATGAGAGACAGAGTATTTGTTTCTTTGTTGTTTGTACATGAAGCTGTTTTGTGTCTTCTAGTTTTCCCAGTGTTCCATGAGAGGACAATAATAAACGTGAACATCAGTAAGAAGCGTGGACTCTTTTATGACCAGTGTGGTTACAGGTTGTATTTTGTGGGTTTTTCTCTGAACTGGGGCCATGATTAAGAGGGACGGCCGGGGGAAACCTCACCTGGCCCGGACACGGAAAGGATTGACAGATTGATAGCTCTTTCTCGATTCAGCAGGAACGCAACAAGATGCAGCTACCTTATGTAGAGAAGAGCAAGGTTGATCTCCTGCCAACCCGCTGTCCGTCTATTTCCACATAGAAGCACCAGGACGACCCTGTCCCTCAATGCCCAAATAATTCCCTCTCAATCACTGTCCCCTCTTTCAAATGTCTTCTCATACTGCGGGTGGTGGTGCGATTTGTCTGGTTAATTCCGATAACGAACGAGACCCCGGCATGCTAACTAGTTACGCGGCCCCGTGCGGTCCGTGTCCAGAGGGACAAGTGGCGTTCATCCGCACGAGATTGAGCAATAACAGGTCTGTGATGCCCTTAGATGTCCGGGGCTGCACGCGCGCCACACTGAGTGGATCAGCGTGTGTCTACCCTTCACCGAGAAGCGTGGGTAACCCGCTGAACCCCACTCGTGATATTAGTCCATTTCTTTTTTTAAATTATTACTTTAACAGCTCAGGGATGTTCGAGCAACCTGTTTGTGCACTTTCTGAAGATCTTTTGCACTGTGAATTTGCACTGTCGGTTCTGTTTTTGAATAAAGGGTTGGAAATTAATGCTTTTTTGTTTATTCATCGATTAATCGAACAAATAATCGACAGATCAATCGATTATTAAAATAATCGTTAGTTGCAGCCCTAATGTCTTCCTTAATTTTTGTTATTAGTGGATCGTAGTTATAATATGCAAGTTTTGTAAGATCTTTTATAATTGTGATGCCCAGATATTTGAAGGCTGTTGTTTGCCATGCAAAAGGATATTTATTTTCAATTTCTCTTGGTGGGTTGTAGTTATATGAGAGTAACTGGGTTTTACCCACATTAAACTTGTACCCTGATAGTTTACCATACTGTTAAAAAGATTGCATTAGTTTAGGTAAAGAGTATGTTGGTTGCCCCAGGTAGATCAAAATGTAATCTGTGTAGCAGGACAATTTGTGTTCCATCCCCTTAATAGTAATTCCTCTTCATTATATCTTCATTTTGTCTGATGTATTGAGCTAGCGGCTCCAAATATAATGCTAAGAGTAGTGGTGACCACGCACAACCCTGTCTTGTACCACTTTCTAGATTGAAATTGTTTGATAAATATCCATTGATTTTAATACTGGCAGTGGGATTGTCATATAAAGCCTGAATGGTTTTAATAATTGTGTCATGTAGACCAAATCTGTGAAGGACTCTATAAAGAAAAGTTAACAGAGTCAAAAGCCTTTTCAGCATTTACGCTTATCACTATTGCTTCGATCTTATTTTTTTGTATATGATCCATAATGTGTAGTGTCCTTCGTATATATGGAAGCCTGTTTCCCGCCAGCAAAAAAAAGAAAAGATCACCAAGTTTTTTTTTTTTAAATGTTAGATGTTATATATCATTATAAAGTCTTTTAATCAGTCCACTGTTGCAGCTAAAAAAACATTACACGATTGCTGTTAATGTAGCTTTTACAATAATATATTTTAACTCTCGATGAACCATGTTCATATCATAGTATGGAAGCCTGTTTCCGTCAGATCCTGTAAGTCATAATGAGATACTATCTCAAAATAATGACTTAGCATCTCATAATTATGACTTAGCATCTCATAACATTGACAAACGTTTTATTGGCCTATGTGTTCTTTCCTCACATGCGCCAAAGCAACAGAAGCAAGTGAATGAGACGAAGTTTGGCAGATCAAAATGGATACCATAATTGAAGACCACTTTAGACGTGGACTCACAAATCGTGAAATTTTTGTCGTTTTGGAGGAATCCCATTATATCAAACTAAGCCTCCGGACCCTAGAAAGAAAGCTATGAAAGAACCAACTTTGGCGGAGACGAAATAAGACAGATGAAGCTGAGGTAGCATCCTTCATTCACCAACACAGTGTAAACCCGAATAAGTTACCAGAACTCAAAAGAATTGAGGTAATCGATTGCCTCAATTTTTTTAAGTTGATTAACTTAAAAGTCAAAATTTCCCAGAACTTAAAAGGTTGGATGACTTCTACTTGTACCTTTTGATAACGGTTAAATTAAAGTGCTCATTTAGTTCAACTCAAATATTTTCAGTTAATATGACTTGCAGTTTTCTGTTAAGGGAACTCAATTATTTTCAGTTATTCAGTGTGGCTTTGTGGCACAAAGGCAGTAGAACTGCCTGTGCCAAAACACAGACTTTAATCCTGCGGGCTTATTATTGTTGGAATGCTTTTAAGCATTCCAAGTATTGTTATCCTCTTCTTTATTCCTCTTTTTATTATTATTATTATATTTCTTCCGTACGCTGCTTCTGCTCCTTCATATTTTAAGCTACAGAAACCCTTCAAATATCAAAATGTTCAGCTCTCAAAGACAGCAGACAGTACCGGTTTTGTATATTGCGCCCGAGCTCACATTTTTAACAACACCAACAAAAAAACACATCATCGCGTTCGGCAGAGTCTTATCTTTCTCACGGTATCCATATTTTATTGTTTGGTCTAATGGTTTTGGTATAAAGGGCATATGTTCGACAGGTAGTTTTGTTGAAAATCGCTGTTCACTCTAATCTCTCACACAGGTGCTGCAATCACCAACCAGTGCACCCAAGCACACAGGTGTTTCTATGAGCTTGTTAGTGATGTTTATAAACATACAGAGGCAGATTTACACATTTGGCAGAAAATCACTTAATTGAGAGGAAAACCAACTTTCTGCTCCATAGAGACCAATGTTAAATCTGACCACTTATTTCTCAAAGAAAGCAGACGGTACCAGGAGCTCACATTTTTAACACCACCAACATAAAAAACACATCATCGCGTTCGGCAGAGTCTTATCTTTCTCACGGTATCCTTATTTTGGCACTCAGACTCCTGCTTTTTGTTAAAAGGAGGCAGGAGTTTTGTTCAAAATCACTGTTTACTGTAACGTTTATTAATCAGTCTGCTTCTAACACCAGGTGCGTCCTCACCATGGCAACCAGTTACACACACGCACGCTCTCTCTCTACACACACACACGACTTGGAGATATTCAGTCAAAGGCATTTTTAGACCTCCTGTCTGTCTGTCTGTCTGTCTGCCTCTCTGTCTCACTCACTCAGTCAGTACATATAACTGTCTGTCTGCCTGTCTCACTCACTCAGTCAGTACATAAAACTGTCTGTATTAACGTTAGCTAAATTACATTAACATTAGTTAACTTAGCTAACAGCTATCCAGTCAATTTACATTGGTTAAAGATAGGTTCAACTTTTAGTAGCCACAAACTCATGAGCAACCGTTTGGTAGAGGCCTGTATTTAAAAAACTGTGGGGTCTATTGGAAATTTCTTTTGGGATTGTGTTTATAACTGCCCCAAAGATAGTTTGTTTTTTGAATGTTTAGTTTTTAGAGAACGAAACTGTGGACAGTCGGCACATTGATTGTTTTATATCAGTAGATTTTGCCGAGGGTTTTTGTGAAAAGTTGTTCCGTTTAAAGTTAAAGTGTTTGAGTCGCTGGATCTGAGGACGTCAGTGCTGACAGGACAGGACGGTTGGTGTTTTTTTTCGACGAGGACTTCACCGCCGTTCCCGTTACCGTCACCTCCGTTTGTGAACGTGTTTTTCGATTTTGGACTACAAAACTCTTTTTTGTTTTCCCTCAAAGACTGAACTGTTGAGTTTTTAGACTTTCGTGGATTTTGCTCGGCTGAGGATCAGGACGTGGGAGTCATCACCGCACTCGAGCCTACAGGCCTGCAACGTTTATTATTTTCATGAGTGAGTGAGTGAGTGTGTGTGTGCCCATTGGTTTAGAGCAGGCATGTCCAAAGTCCGGCCCGCGGGCCAATCACGGCCCGAGGTCAGATTTTATACGGCCCGCGCCTTCTGTCTTAAAATGCATTATTTATGGCCCGCCAGCACAGTCAAAACGGAATGAATAAATCATACAAATTCAACATGCAATTCCTCTTTTCACCTCATGGTGGCAGCACCACTCTGTAACTGTCTGGCTTTTTTTAATTGTCTCTGACCCTTCAACTGTCATGGCTACGGCAAGTAAAATAAGGAAAGTCGATACCGAGGGCCGCCGCTTTCATATTTTTTCACCGAAAAAAAACCCCCTCCGTTACAGTTCAGACTTGCTCGGTTAAGGATAACGTCCACTGCATGCGGAACTTTGTTTGTTAACATTCGTCATTATCGCGATTTAGGAGGAAAAAAAACGTAACGCGATGAAACATGCCCGGTTCAGTTCACACGGTCACTCGTTAACGTTAAACCGGAACACCGGCGGATCTGCTGGCAGGTTGTTTTTTTTAACTCAAAGTAGAATGAGGATGATTTCGTGGTGACAATAACTTTTAAGACCACGATGATGAGGCCCAGATACTGATGAGATGATGAGGTCAAAGAGCTTCAGGGAGAGGACGCTGTTTGTGTAGCGCAGCTTGATGCAGGGCTGAGATGTGAAGGAGCTGGGCCTGGATAAAGGTGGAGCTGGGCCTGGATAAAGGTGGAGGTCTACTCTAAACAGACGTGAGTACAGCTTCCTGCTGTCGCAGTGTTTTAGAAATATTGATAAGGCAGGGTATGCTAAATGCTGCCTCTGCTCCAAGGAGATGAACTACAGTAACAAGGGCTCACGTGCCCTCTCATCACACTCCCAGATACTGTTCACTGTGATGACCACAGCCAGGGTACTTCCGGTCCCAACAGGGCCCTGAAGTAATGATAGAGAGGGTTAAGGTGCCTGTATCTTCATTTCAGCAGGTTGCTAATGCAGAGGTGTGTATAGATCACAGCTATTACTTTACTCTTCATTCTAATTTAAATAATTGAACTGGATTGAATGCATATTATTTGCAAATAGAAGATAGGCCACAATTCTAACAGCTTTACAGTAACAGTGGAAGTTAATACAGTAACGGGGTTCAATGAAAACTAATCACTTTATTTGTACAGGCGATGGTTCTCGCTACTCTTGCTATCTTTGTTTTTAAATGACAAACTTTTGAAAATGAGACCTCGTTCTCAATGGATTTTGTCTACATAAAAGGTTAATAATAATAATAATAGATTGAAAAAAACTATCCAGCTGTTCAACCAGAGCTGAAATACTGATTAATGACTGAATAATAAATTAGTTTTTTGCTTAAAGTAAATGTCTTATCACTTAATTTTCTTGCTACATTTTAAAGATCACATTTAAAATAAAATTATCCTTGCTGTGTCATTGAAAATATAATTATTAAATAATAGTGTATGTATAGGCAACTTGTATTGTTTAAAATAATGTCAGCAGGGACTGTTGGCCCTTGGGCATCTTCACATTATCAAATCTGGCCCTCTTTGAAAAAAGTTTGGACACCCCTGCTTTAAGTGAAAGTTCTTTCCAATTACTTAAACATATTTTAACATACTTTGTTTGAAACATTGAAACAATGTATTTAAAGCACATTTTATAAATACAGATTTTAAATATACCGAATTTTTGAGTAAACTTATTCATGCTATTATTTCAATATATTAATTGTATACTATTCTTTTGGAATGTGTTAACATGTATTACTGTGAAAATGCACCGAAAGCACATTTAAAAAATATATATTTTTATATCTTGCCATTTTATAAAATATATCATTTTTATTATATCATAATATAATAAAATATTATATTTTATATATGCGCTTTCTGCGCATGGGCAGAAAGCGTCTGCCCATGCGCAGCCGCTTTCCTGTCTGCGCATGGGCAGACATGCTAGAAATTCAAATTCTGAAAGCGGGGATTTATTTCACTCTGGGGGATTTCCGTTGGAAGCTCCGGCATTGCCATCTGTCCACAGGTCTCAGTTTTCAGTAAGTAAGCAATTTATAACCATATATGTGTTATATTTGTTCTAAACAGAGTTTTCTTTACACTTGAAAACAGTGTTTGACAGAAACAAGCATTTAGCTGACACTATCAATTGTGTGTTTGCTACTTTAGCTAACGTTACAGTAGCTAACGTTAGCTTAGTTGCTACTTTAGCTAACGTTAGCTTAGTTGCTACTTTAGCTAACGTTAGCTTAGTTGCTACTTTAGCTAACGTTAGCTTAGTTGTGTAGTAGCATAACGAGAAGGTGATATGTATGTTAACGTTAAGCTAACATGATATTGCGCTCAAGTGGGATGCTAGGTGAATTCAATTGTAGTAGCTTTTAGACTGTTTTAGTAGCTTGTTGACTTCACTAACATGCATGCAAATGCTAATGGTCTATTTAATGAGTGGCCATGCTGATTGCCAACTGTATATTCCTGACTGGTTGCAAGTATGTTTTCAAATATATTCAGTATGGTAGAATTAGACAAAGCGAACTGTGAAATCACGTTAGTAAATGGTGTTGAAGATGCTCTCAGACAGCAAGGGGTTAAGTATACTGATGATTAATAGGGTAGTATGCGGGTAGGGTAGTACTCAAGTATGCTAAGATTAAATATACTTAGCATATTCATTTTTCACCTGGGTTGTGATACTGTAAGTAAGTAAAATAAATTATT
Source organism: Pholis gunnellus (assembly GCF_910591455.1). Classification (NCBI taxonomy): domain Eukaryota; kingdom Metazoa; phylum Chordata; class Actinopteri; order Perciformes; family Pholidae; genus Pholis; species Pholis gunnellus. The sequence continues at coordinate 7,854,937 of NC_136539.1, forward strand.
CTTTAGGTAAACAAATTAAGAAAATGTGAACAAAGATTTGTACACATGCAGTATAGAGAGATTGTATATATATTTGTTGTATACCCAGAAGCCTCTCCGTTACCAGCGAGCCATCAGCTACGACAGTAAGGAGTACTACGTGCGGTTGCTGTCTGGAAACCCTGGCATGTATCAGCACTGTGTGGAGCACAACACCGAAGGAGAGACCACACAGCATGAGCCCGAGCACGGAGAGGACACCATCGCAAGAGTCAAAGGTACAGACGCAACACCAGGGAACACCGTGTTCCGACTCAGAAAGGTTCTTGGTTTGGCTTTGTATTCTGTCTTCTTGGTGTGCTGTGTCTAACTCTCCGCTGTGCTCTCCAGGCCTGGTGAAGGCTCCTCTGAAGAGGTCTCGGTCCACAGCGGACGGGGCGGACGAGGACAGTCAGGAGCAGCTCCAGGAGCAGCTGCTGGAGTCGGGAGGCCCCGAGGAGGAGCAGAGGACGGACAACACGTCTCTGCTAGGCCTCCTGGAGGAGGGAGAGAAGGTCATCGGGTCCGGACTGTTAAATCAAGTTTCCTCAGGGCTCAAATCAGTCTCCAGTGTTACATACAGTACTTTTCTTTAAGTCATTATTTTATGAGTATTTCTGTGAATTTCGTAGAATTAATTAGAGTTCATCGATGAGTACAAGCACTAACTTTGTATTGGTCAGTCATGTTAATGTCGTAGCGCTATATTTGTGCCGTCTGTTTTACCAAAAGTGTGGAGAAAACTGCAGCATTGTTTGGAATATTTAATTACTGTGTAGAAATGAATCCAAACTCCTGCAGCTTGTTTCAGAACGGCACAAACTCACGAAGGATGAAAACATCACTTGCATGCCTTGTCTTTAGCAACAGGCCTTTACACTTAAAGGGTTAATTGGATGTTTAGTAGTGTGGTTGTAGTAATTGTAGTATTACCGTATATTACCGTGTATTACTACAGTAGATGGAGTTTAGAGAAACAGACAGGAGTACCAGCGAAGGAGCAGAGCAATGTGCTGCTGTGGACATATGTTAGACACCTAAAGGAACCAATACCAGGTTAAGTGTTCACTGTCACTGTTTAGAATATGTTCACCTCTTTACCTTGCTGTCAGACACAGGAGTTATTTGATATGCCACTGCTTCAATCGGTTAGTTTGTTAGTTTGTTTGTGTGACTTCGGTGAATCTGAACTAACCCTTAAAATCACAGAAGCTCTGTCTGACGACCACTGAGCAGCTCAGTCCTTTGCTGCTTTTCACCAGCAGTTACTGAGTAAAAGTAAAGCACATCTTCCCCTCTCGTTCATTCGTTAACAGATTTTTGCCTGGAGGACTTTAAGCCAGTGACTATTTATGAGAAAAACCTCGTTCTCTTAGCTTTATGTAAGTAATGCTCTCTTGTTCCTCACATTCACCGTTCCAGATCCAGCACATGTACCGCTGTGCCCGGGTTCAGGGTCTGGACACCGGCGAGGGTCTGCTGCTGTTTGGGAAGGAGCACTCCTACGTCATTGACGGCTACACCATGACCGTCTCCAGGGAGATCAGGGACATCAACACGCTGCCCCCCAAGTAGGTCCAGGCTTCTGTATCCGTCACCTGGAGGAGAATCACCACTTTCACACCAGCGCTGCATTATTTATCCTGAGGCTGACACAGTTACCGTTCTTTCCCTCCCTGAATAACAATATGACATCATGCCTCTGGACGCTGCAGTGGGAGCTGCTGGAATGATGTCATGCTGCTGATAGAGCATGCGTCGTGAAACTTAGCAGAGATGTGACATATTTATCTTTTTTTAGGAAACTCGTTCCGTCTGTTCCTTTTGAGACACAACGTGAAAACAGCTGCAGCTCTAATTTCATTGTGTCACCCTCAGGTGTTAAACTGAGTCTAAACATGGCGTCCACGGGGCCTGGAAAGAGGATTCAATGAGCTTATAAGTCAATTCTTAATCATAGTAATGATGGACATTTTTAGAATCAATTAATTGCAACGGTGTGAGGAAATAAACCCTTTTTGTTGACATAAGTGTTTTCTAGGTGAAACGTAATGTCGGCCGTTGATAAAGTCCTCGCTCTCTGTCGTCCGTGTCCAATTTGCATGAGGCCATCATCCCCAGAGGAGCGAGACAAGGACAGAGTCAGCTGAAGAGAACCTGCAGCATCTTTGCCTACGAGGACATCAAGGAAGTGCACAAGAGACGCTACCTGCTGCAGGTCAGCATGCACATGTCACACTATATATATATACAGGACTGTCTCAGAAAATTAGAATATTGTGATAAAGTTCTTTATTTTCTGTAATGCAATTAAAAAAACAAAAATGTCATGCATTCTGGATTCATTACAAATCAACTGAAATATTGCAAGCCTTTTATTCTTTTAATATTGCTGATTATGGCTTACAGCTTAAGAAAACTCAAAAATCCTATCTCAAAAAATTAGAATATTTCCTCAGACCAAGTAAAAAAAAAGATTTATAACAGCAAAACAAAATCAAACATTTGAAAATGTCCATTAATGCACTCAGTACTTGGTTGGGAATCCTTTTGCACGGATTACTGCATCAATGCGGCGTGGCATGGAGGCAATCAGCCTGTGGCATTGCTGAGGGTTTATGGATGCCCAGGATGCTTCAATAGCGGCCTTTAGCTCATTTGCATTGTTGGGTCTGGTGTCTTTCAGCTTCTTCTTCATAATACCCCACAAATTCTCTATGGGGTTCAGGTCAGGGGAATTGGCAGGCCAATCGAGGACAGTAATGCCATGGTCAGTACACCAGTTACTGGTGGTTTTGGCACTGTGGGCAGGTGCCAGATCATGCTGGAAAATGAAATCCTCATCTCCATAGAGCTTTTCAGCAGACGGAAGCATGTAGTGCTCTAAAATCTCTTGGTACACAGCTGCATTTACTCTGGACTTGATGAAACACAGTGGACCAACACCAGCAGCTGACATGGCTCCCCAAACCATCACTGACTGTGGGAACTTCACACTGGATTTCAAGCAACTTGGATTTTGCGCCTCTCCAGCCTTTCTCCAGACTCTGGCGCCTTGACTTCCAAATGAAATACAACACTTGCTTTCGTCTGAAAAGAGGACTTTGGACCACTCTGCAACTGTCCAGTGCTTCTTTTCCATAGCCCAAGTCAGACGCTTCTTCCGTTGTCTTGAGTTCAGAAGTGGCTTGACCATGGGAATACGGCTATTGTAGCCCATTTCCCGGACACGTCTGTGAACAGTGGCTTTTGATACCTGGACTCCAGCTTCAGTCCACTGTCTTTGAAGCTCCCCCAAATTCTGGAAGCGACTCTTCTTCACAATGCTGTTAAGGCTGCGGTCATCTCTCTTGGTTGTGCAGCGTTTCCTGCCACATTTCCCCCTTCCAACAGACTTTTTGTGGATGTGCTTTGTAACTGCACTCTGTGAACAGCTTGCTCTTTGAGAAATTTCTTTTTGTGTCTTACCCTCCTGATGGAGGGTGTCAATGATGGTCCTCTGGACAGCAGTCAGATCAGCAGTCTTCCCCATACTTGTGATTTAGTTTACTGAACCAAGCTGAGTGTTTTTCAAGGCTCAGGAAACCCTTGCAGGTGTTTCGAGTTAATTAGACGATTCAAGTGATTAGTTGAATACCCTACTAGTATACTTTTTCATGATATTCTAATATTTAGAGATAGGATATTTGAGTTTTCTTAAGCTGTAAGCCATAATCAGCAATATTAAAAGAATAAAAGGCTTGCAATATTTCAGTTGATTTGTAATGAATCCAGAATGCATGACATTTTTGTTTTTTTAATTGCATTACAGAAAATAAAGAACTTTATCACAATATTCTAATTTTCTGAGACAGTCCTGTGTATATATATATATATACATATATATATACACACACACACACACACACACACACACACACAATACACATCTTTGAGTTAGACAGTTAGAAGACGTTTAGTAGCTTTCATGGTATTTTTACAACATGGACACTACTTCCCCATGTTTTTGAGTCGTAGTGACTAACAGGTATACAAGTTATTCACGTTGGTTTATTTTTTTGGGAGAACGCTGCAGATGGCAGCAGCTAAACTAATTTGTTGTTCTCAATCGTCACTTGGACACAAAAACATGGAAATAGAGTCCAGGTTGAAAGATACCAAAGTTACCTCTTCCTTTTCTTAGTGTTTAACTCACCACCTGTTTTTTTTTATCATTAAATGTCGTGTATGTCATCGTCTTTCAGCCCATGGCGGTGGAAGTCTTCTCAGCAGATGGGAAGAACTACTTGTTGGCCTTCCAGAAAGGAGTCCGCAACAAAGTTTACCAAAGGTACTGAGTACAAACAAACACGGAGGTTGGACTGCTGCTCCATTTCAGCAGTCTACTGAAGTCAAAATATTAAGTTAATAGAAAAAGACTGAATTCTTTTAGCTTTGTTCAAGGATTTTTCTTTACATTCGGTACTGCCCTAGAGAGATTACAAAGCTCTCATAAAGCATCATGTTACTACAATAACAGACCAGTATTGTCATATATATCAAGGTACACTGATTTAGAAAATCTATAAAATTGCGACAAAAATTGTAAACAAAAAGAAAGTCAGATAGAAGTGTCATTTTTTTTATTCTGTTATTAATTCCTTGCAGGTTCTTGGCGGTGGTGCCTTCACTGGCTGACAGCTCGGAGTCGGTTTCAGGCCAGAGAGAGAGAGAGAGAGAGAGAGAGAGAGAGAGAGAGAGAGAGGCGCTCTCCTCCGGTCGGACGGACAGAGAGAGAGAGATTTTTTGATTTTTAGAAAACCTTTATTTTACTTCAATCAATATGAACACAAACAAAACATCGTTGTCATGGCAAACTTAAACAAATCAACAAACAGAAACAGTCACTCCTCACCGTGTGTTGAACGGAGCTTTAAAGACTAGTTGTTCTCCAGCCACACAACATATTATTTC